>NC_045441.1:15737998-15778487 GCF_002776525.5 Piliocolobus tephrosceles | reverse complement strand
TTTTTGAGACAAAGTCTCGCTCTGTCGCCCAGGCTGGAGTGCAGTGGCGCGATCTCAGCTCACTGCAAGCTCCCCCTTCCAGGTTCACGCCATTCTCCTGCCTCAGCCTCTGAGTAGCTGGGACTACAGGCACCCACCACCACGCCCAGCTAATTTTTTGTATTTTTAGTAGAGACAGGGTTTCACCACATTAGCTAGGATTGTCTCCATCTCCTGATCTTGTGATCTGTCCACTTCGGCCTCCCAAAATACTGGGATTACAGGCATGAGCCACCACTCCTGGCCTATTTATTCTTTCTAACTATGTTGCTGTACCTATTAGCCATCTCCACTCCCTCCCCACCTGCCACCCCCCCCTGCTTTCCAGCCACTGGTAACCATCGTTCTACTCTCTATCTCCATGAGTTCAATTGTTTTAATTGTTAGATCCCACAAATAAGTGAGAACATGCAAAGTTTGTCCTTTTGTGCCTGGCCTATTTCACTTAACATAATGACCTTCAGTTCCATCCATGTTGTTGCAAATGACAGGATCTCATTCTTTTTCATGGCTGAATAGTACTCCATTGCCTATATGTACCGCATTTTCTTTATGCATTTATCTGTTGATGGATACTTAGGTTGCTTCCTAATCTTGGTTATTGTGAACAGTGTTGCAATAAACAAGGGAGTGCAGATATCTCTTTAATATACTGATTTCCTTTCTTTTTGGTATATATCTAGGATTACTGGATCATATGGTAACTTGACTTTTAGTTTTTTTAGGAACCTTCAAACTGTTCTCCGTAGTGGCTGTACTAATTTACATTCCCACTAACAGTGTATGAGAGTTTCTTTTCTCTCACCAGCATTTGTCATTGCCTGTCTTTTGGATAAAAGCCATTTTAACTGGGGGAGAGATGGTATCTTACAGTAATTTTGATTTGCATTTCTCTGATGATCAATGATGTTGAGCACATTTTCATACCTCTTGTTTTGTTCTCCTATTGGCTTGGTAACTCAGATTCATCAATAACACACTATAATGAAATGCAATGTCTCTCCAACTGAACTGAGAGCCCTTAAAAGTATTGTGGTTTATATACCTGCAGCAGACAGATACATAAAGCTGGGAAAATGTTTATTAACTGAGTCAATCAATTAATCAATCATTTATGACTTGTCCACTATCTTCATTATCTTTTGCTACCCTCAGTGAAGGTTATAAAGAAAGGTAACAGTATCTTCAGGCTCAAGGATTTTGCAATCCAGGAAAGTGGAACAAACAGCAGATGAAAGATGAAACGACAAGGCAAACATATTTATCATCACTGAACAAACCACAGCGGTGTTGTAAGTGTTTGCTGAGATAAGTTATGAATTTTTCCTGTGTTGGAATGCCACAGGAGTTTCCCGGACACTGATCTGCTTTGCTTAATCAGGTTCAGTCTCACCTAGATGCAAGAAGATAAATATTTCCTGTTGTCATTATCTAATTATGGGATGATGCTGACAGTAAATATTGACTGAGCACCTAATCTGTGCCAGACTCTATTCAGGGAAATAGGACACCAAAAAGAAAAAACTCCAGCCTGTGCATTGATTGGGAAGACAGACTTGGGCAGGACAATTATAAAGCAAAACAATATGTGGAGAGCTACAAGAGAGGGTCAAAGGAACTACAGCAAAAGGGTAGAAGAGGGTGGAAATAATTCCAGTGGTGTGGGCAGAGGGAATGCTTAAGAGAGACTTGGGTTTTGAGGAATACCCTGAAAGATAAGAAAGATTCAATAGTCAGGGAATGTATGAATCCGTTTTCATGCTGCTGATAAAGACATACCTGAGTTGGGTAATTAATAAACAAAAAGAGGTTTAATGGACTCACAGTTCCATGTGGCTGGGAGGCTTCACAATCATGGCGACAGGCGAAAGGCACATCTTACATGGTGGCAGACAAGAGAGAATGAGAACCAAGCAAAAGGGGATTCCCCTTACATAACCGTCACATCTCGTGAGATTTATTCACTACTATGAGAACAGTATGGGAGAAACTGCCCCCACGATTCAATTATCTTCCACCAGGTCCCTCCCACAACACGTAGGAATTATGGGAGCTACAATTCAAGATGACTTTTGAGTGGGGACACAGTCAAAGCATATCAAGGAAAAAGAGTAGTAAGGGGCTATTCCAAGAGGAAATAACTACATGAGTAGAACTATGGAAGTTGTTTAATTGGCACCACTGACCTTTCAGGCTGTGGAGTGCTGATGATCTCTTAAGGTAGCACCTTTCTGTAGGTTGCAGGATGGTGGTTTCATTAGTTTCCATACCCTGAGGCTGATGTGTTCTGATTCTGGCTCAAAATTCAGTGAGGAGTACCATTTTCATGACTTTCCAGCAACATCATTCCGTGCCCCTCACAGTGGCTCAAACTAAAGGGAAGTCCCCAAGGATATTGCCACTTTTGCAGAAAGGATGTTTTCGCATCGTGTTGAGAAATGATGTATTTACATCCCCGAAAAGAGGGGTTGTCTATCAAGCAACCTCGATGTGGGTAAAAGTGCCTATCCCAAGGGCCTGAACTAAACTCTAAACTCAGGCTTAGAGGACTGTTGTGGCCAGGTGGAGTCTCTCATGCCTGTAATCCCAATGCATTGAAAGGGTGAGGTGGGAGGATCACGTGAAGCCAGGAGGTTGAGACCACCCTGGGCAACATAGTGAGACCCTCATCTCTACGGAAAAATTAAAACAAAAATTAGCTGGGTATGGTGACGCATGCCTGTAGTCCCAGTTACCTGGGAGACTGAGGTGGAAGAATCGTTTGAGTCCAGGAAGTCAAAGCTGCAGTCAACTATGATTGAGCCACTGCCTTTCAGCCTGGGCAACAGAGCAAGATCTTGTCTCAAAAAGAGAAGAGAAAAGAGAAGAGCAGAGGAGAGGAGAAAAGAGGGGAGGGGAGGGAAGAGGAGGGGAGAGAGGGGAGGGGAGGAGGGGAGAAAAGGCGGGGGGAGGGGACAGTGTTGTTAGATAAAATTTGCTGATAAAGATTTGTAACTACTTCTAGAACGCTGCTCCCGGGGCTCAGAGGAACTAGGAGAAACTCAAGAGAAAGTTAAGTGAGTGTTTATTTTCACATGACAGTCCCGTGCTAGAGATGAAGTAAACCAATGATCACACAATCCCTGTCTTTATGAAACCCTACCATTACTGGGAGATCAGAGGTAAGATCAGACAAGTACATACATAGCTTTACCAGAAGGGAAAATATGACTGCCATCAAGAAGCAGTGTGGGCCGGGTGCAGTGGCTCATGCCTGTAATCCCAGCACTTTGGGAAGCCAGGGTGAAAGGATCATTCAAGTCTAGGAGTTGGAGACCAGCCTGGGCAACATAATGAAACCCCATCTCTACTGAAAAAATAGAAAAATTAGCTGGGCGTGGTGGTATACACCTGTAATTCCAGCTACTCTGGAGGCTCAGGCAGGAGAATTGCTTGAACCTGAGAGGCAGAGGTTTCAGTGAGCCGAGACTGTGCCACTCACTGCACTCCAGCCTGGGTGACAGGCGAGACTCTGTCTTAAAATAAATAAATAACTAAAAATTGACCAGTCACAGTGACTCATGCCTGTAATCCCAGTACTTTGGTGGGGGGCGAGGCAGGCAGATCTCTTGAGGTCAGGAGTTTAAGACCAGCCTGGCCAACATGGTGAAATCCCGTCGTTACCAAAAATACAAAATTCACGAGGCGTGGTGGTATATCCCTGTAATCCCAGCTACTCAGGAGGCTGAGGCAGGAGAATCGCTTGAACCCAGGAAGCGGAGGTTACAGTGAGCCGAGATCGTGCCACTGCACTCCAGCCTGGGCGACAGAGAGACTTGGTCTCAAAAAAATGAATGAATGAATGAATATAAATAAATGAAATGTTAAAAGTGTGTACTATAGAACAGAAGACATCATAGCCTCTTTGGCTGGGAATATTTGTTACCAGTTTTAATGAAGGCTTTGGCATTTAAACTCAATGTTGAAAAGAAGGTGGATCAGAGATGAGGAAATTAATTCCCAGAGAGAGGAAATAACATCTACAAAAGCAAGCCAATGGGCACATACTGTATGAGTTCACTAGAATTACTCTGAATGTCAATGACAGAAACATCATCTTGCCATAGCTTAGGTACAAATGGAAATTAATAGGAAGGCTCACAAAATTATGACAGGCATAGCTAGTTTCAGTGACAAATGAGACAAGTGGCTTGAAAATCTCCAGGACTCAGTCTCACCATCTCTTATCTTTGATTTTCTCAGTTTGTTATTTTCAGTCTCTTAGAGCAGGAGTCTCCAGCCCTTGGGCCACGGGCCTGTATCTGTCTGTGGTCTGTTAGGAACTGTGTGCCATGCAGCAAGAGGTGAGTGGCAGGTCAGGGAGCAAAGATTCCTCTGTATTTACAGCTGCTCTCCATCACCCACATTTCCACGTGAGCCCTGCCTCCTGTCGGATCAGTTGCGGCATTAGATTTTCGTAGGAGCACGAACCCTATTGTCAGCTGCGCATACCAGGGATCTAGGTTTCGCACTCCTTATGACAATCTAATGCCTCACGATCTGTCGCTGTCTCCCAACACCTTCATATGGGACTTTCTCATTGCAAGAAAACAAGCTCAGAGCTCCCACTGATTCTACATGATGGTGAGTTGTACAATTATTTCATTATATATTACAATGTGATAGTAATAGAAATAAAGTGTGCAATGAATGTAATGTGCTTGAATCATCCCCAACCCATCCTCCAACCCCCAGTCTGTGGAAAAATTGTCTTCCAGGAAACCTGTCCCTGGTGCCAAAAAGATTAGGGGCCGCTGTTTTAGAGTGTCTATCGCTTCCTGGCAAGAAACAAGGCACTGGTTCTCCCGTTAGCATACCTTCCAGATTTGCCTCCAAGGAGGAACTTGGATGCTGGTTTCGGTTCTGCAATACTGTCCAGACTGGTAGCCCATCTCGGACCAGCAGCTATGAGTAGAGAGGAGGGAACCTGTATAAACATGGAACTCGCAAGAACACGAATGTCAATTCTAAAACCACACATTTGGGCTTGGGGAAGGGACATTTGTTGGAAGTAATGGGAGGGGTGGTGCGATAAAATTTGGAGCCAGTTTCCCATTGCAAAGGAAGAAGAGTGCAGGCTGATAAAATGATAAATGCCTCAAAGTACAAGTCATGGAAAGGGGTTGGAAATCCTGGTCAGATCCAGGTCATGGAGCATGTTAAATACTAGCCTTCAAGCATGATCTTTGTGCTGGAGACAACATTTAGCCCTGGTGAGTTTTGAGTGGCTGTTTTTCATTCTGTCATTTTTCCTGGCTTTTCCATAGTGCTCCATTAAATCAAACCACTGCTGACTAGATTAAAGGAGACTCATTAGATGGAAATAAAGATGGAGATATTATCACAAATAGAGGCCAGGCCAATAAACAGGGTAGGATAGAGATAATAACATAAAACCCTCTCTTTGAAAGCATTTTATTTATAAGCTAATGGCTAATTTTAATTATGAGTGCCTTTGTACATAAGGCATACAAGACACTGAGATGATGGTGTTTAATGGCTTCTATTTCCCTGAAATATACCCTGTTGGTCTCCTGACCCCACAGGACCAGTTTATCACATACATCTTGGTGAACCTGAGCTTCTCGGCCTGTATATTAATTCAGCTGACAGCCGAGTTCTAGTTCTCTTTTAGTAAAATATGCCTGCTGCAGAGAATGTGAAAAATGTTGACTCCCTGAGGACTTTAATTGTAGTTTTCTTTTAAAAAAATGAACATTAACTCTTCACCTCCCCTAAGCACATCATAATTCCTCTAGCATTAGAGTTGGAGAAGACCTTGTGCAATTTCCTGACATTTTGCCACCCAAACTGCTTCATCGAAAGGAAAAGCATTATTTGCATCATTTTCCAGTGATGAAGGATTTTCAAGTTTTCCCCTGCTGTTTTCTTCACTAATTTTTTTTGAGTTGGATGTACTTACTAGGGGACCAAAGAACCCTAGTGTATTAGCCAGGGTTCTCTAAAGGGACAGAGCTAATAGGACAGATGTGTACACAAAGGGAAGTTTATTAAAAAGTATTGACTCACCTGATCACAAGACGAGGTCCCACAATAGGCTGTCTGCAAGCTGAGGAGCAGGGAAGCCAGTCCAAGTCCCAAAACCTCAAAAGGAGGGAACCTGACAGTGCAGACTTCAGTCTGTGGCCAAAGGCCCAGGAAACCCTGGCAAACCACTGGGGTAAGTCCAAGAGTCCAAAAGCTGAAGAACTTGGAATCTGATGTTCAAGGACAGGAAGCATCCAGCACAAGGGAAGATAAGGACCAGAAGGCTCAGCAAGTCAAGTCTTTCCACGTTCTTCTGCCTCCTTTATTCTAGTCAGGCTGGCATCTGATTAGATGGTGCCCACCCAGATTGAGGGTGGGTCTGCCTCTCCTAGTCCATTGACTCAAATGTTAATCTCCTTTGGCAACACCCTCACAGACACACCCAGGAACAATACTTTCCATCTTCCAATCCAATCAAGTTGACACTCAATAGTCACCATCACACCTGGTTCTTGCATTGAAGGGTAGCTTCATTTCTTGCATAGGATGGTGTTTACTGCTTGTGAGGAAAGAGAAACAAACCCAGCACTGAAATGCTGACTTGTCAAGAGGCGATGACAAGTGGGCTGAGTCAGGAATTTGATAGCAACAAATGAGCTAGAAAGAGTGCCAGTTATCCTTGCCAAAGGCCTCAAATAAGCACTTACTTGCAACATCTCTGCTGGAGAATGACTGTTTCCCACTCCATCAGAGCAAAGGCTGGGATTAGTCCTGGAAAGAGCTAGGAGTGAGCCTTTCACGTGGTCATCAAGTGATGACTGTCCGGGTGTATGTTGATGGAACATGAGATATATTTCATGCCGATATCTGCGGCAAGTACTAGATAGTTACTGATGAGGCTGGGTTGGAATTTTGTCTGCAAATATCTGAAAAGCATCATGTTTGTGCAAGGCAGGCTTGGCACAGAGGACCACAGAGGATCCACAGACAGGAGGAGGACCCAGTTCACACTGATCACTAGACTGCAGAGGAGAGGTTGCAGAGACTGACTGAGTGTTAGATGTTTGAGACACGGTGTTTAAAGGTGATTGTAGGT
Organism: Piliocolobus tephrosceles; assembly: GCF_002776525.5. Classification (NCBI taxonomy): domain Eukaryota; kingdom Metazoa; phylum Chordata; class Mammalia; order Primates; family Cercopithecidae; genus Piliocolobus; species Piliocolobus tephrosceles. The sequence continues at coordinate 15,771,325 of NC_045441.1, read as the reverse complement.
TCAAGTATGGCTAAGAAAAATACCTGCACCAGAAACATCTGTAGCAGCGTCCAGGAGAGGAGGACATAATGTGGCTGAAGGGTAAAGTGGAGTTGTTCTAAATTAGGTGAGTTCTCCCCATTCACTGCAAGATTCAGCAGACTTCCAGGAATGGACCAGGATTGGGCAATACAAAAACTCTAAGCGCCAAGTAGGCATCAAGATCTCATGTCAGTGGGTGGGAATTCAGGGTAGGGCGCAAACCCCAGGCAAAGACAGAGGCACAAAGTAGGGTAACTGGGGGAATAGAGTGAGATTCAAGTCAGAGGCAGGTGCTTTGGCCAACTAATGCTGGGCAGGGAAGGTGGGTAGGAACAGCCATGGCTTCCAGGCTATTCAGGTAACAGAAACTCACTTCATCCTTGGTTGAAGTTCAGGGGATTTTGTCCCAAGTCCCACTGAACATTGAGACAGAGGCTGTTGAGTGACATTCTATCTTGATCAGACTTGGATCTACCTTGACTCCCCTGTATATCAGGCAGTAAAGGGCTAGAGAAGACCAATGCAAGGGAATGCCTTTGGGTTTACCCAGTGAAGAAGACATTTACTGGCTGGATGTAGAGGCTCACATTTGTAACTCCAGCACTTTGGGAGACTGAGCCACGGGATCAGTTAAGATCAAGAGTTTAAGACTAGCTTGGGCAACATAGTGAGACCCTTGTCTCTACAAAAATAATTTTTAAAAAAATACCTGGAGAGGTGGCACACACCTGTGGTCCCAGCTACTCAGGAGGCTGAGGCAGAAGGATCACTTGAGCCTAGGAGGCCAAGGCTATAGTGAGCTATGATCATGCCATTTTACTCCAGCCTGGGTGACAGAATAAGACCAATCTCTAATTTTTTTTTTTTAAATAAATGGGACCTACATCTAGATGCAGAAGGTCGGTAAGGACAATTGAAGGCTCTCTTTATCTGACCACTAGTTTTTCCTTCAAAAGGATCCACATTTGTCACAAGAGCCACAGAAGGATTCTTAGGTAGAAGGTAAAATTTGATAACCTATAATGTCACTTCCAAGACCAAGTCCAAGATCATTTTTTTAAAAATACTGATTTTGCCCAGGCACGGTGGCTCACACCTGTAATCCCAGCACTTTGGGAGGCTGAGGTGGGTGGATCACGAGGTCAAGATATTGAGACCATCCTGGCCAACATGATGAAACCCTGTCTCTACTAAAAACACAAAAATTAGCTGGGTATGGTGGCACATGCCTGTAGTCCCAGCTACTCGAGAGGCTGAGGCAGAAGAATCACTTGAACCCAGGAGGCAGAGGTTGCAGTGAGCCAAGATCGTGCCACTATACTCCAACCTGGTGACAGAGCGAGACTCTGTCTCAAAACAAACAAACAAGCAAAAATAAAAAAAAAAAAAACCTTATTTCATTCTACATATCTGAAGCCTGTAATATGTAATTAAAATAGGTTGTTATATTGGATTATTAATTGTATTAGTTCTTTCTCACGCTGCTATGAAGACATACCCAAGACTGGGTAACTTATAAAGGATAGAGGTTTGATAGACTCACAGTTCCACGGGCTGGGAGGCCCCAGGAAACTTACAATCATGGTGGAAAGGGAAGCAAGCATGTCCTCCACATGGCGGCAGGAAGGAGAAATGCAGAGTGAAGCTGACAGAAAGGCCCGTATAAAACCATCAGATCTCATGAGAACTCACTATCATGAAAACAGCATGGAGGTAAATACTCCCAGGGTTCAATTACCTCCCACCAGGTGCCTCCCACCAGGTCCCTCCTACCACATGTGGGGATTATGGGAACTACAATTCAAGATGAGATTTGGGTGAGGACACAGTCAAACTATATTATTAATGTAACACATGCTTTCATAGAACATACAGAAATAACTTAATTGAAATAAGCAGTATTTTTATTAGGGTGATAAAAATAGCAAAATAGCAAAAATGTCTCCAAAGTAAAAATAGCAAAAATGAGTGAAATGAGTGACTGAAATAAGACCTTAAACATCTTAGAATATTTTTTTTTTTCCCTGGGATTTTGAGGCAATGTGTGGTTATCTGCTCTTGGATGTGCAGAGGTGATCTCTTCATTAATAAATGCAAGGTAGGCAAGCAAGGACAGGCAGGATACAAAATAGGAGACAACCAAAACCTCTTTCGTTTGATTTTTACATGCATTTTCATACCTCCATTTGAGCATAGACTTGTCTGGTGTATTTGAAATTTCACTTCAAAGGAAATAATAAAATCTTGGTGCAAGAGAAATTGAGATGCTTTCCAATTTCCCAACTTCAATAAAATGCTCCTCGGTGCGTCTCTGAAAGTCACTCTGGACAGGAAATTGGCAGCAATGGTTCATTTCCAAGGTGGGAAGGGAGGGGACAGCAAACGTGGCACTGAGCTAGGACCGGAATAACACTGGGACAGGGAGAAACTGGCCCATCAGCAGCAGGTGCCAAGATTCCAAAGCTCCATGTACAAAGACTGTGGCTAATTATGATCTAAGTGTCAGTATCTGAAATAGCTGAGCAGGGGCTGTGTGGCTTCCAGGCCTTGACACAGCGTGAAACTCACCATTAGAGAGGAACAAGGAGGCCATCCAGGAGCAATATCCCCTCCCTCTGCTTCTGGCATACATCCTCATCGCTTTCCCAAGCACCTGTTTTCCTGGAGATCTCCAAATCCACTCTCCCCAGATCTCTGAGCCCTTTGGCCATCCAATGGCTCTTGACACCCAGTTCAGGCTTACTTTGTGTTCACGACAGACCTGGATTTCTCTGCCAAGCCTGACTCCTTCCTAGCATACACTTTTGTCTGCCTGTTTCCATTCACCCTAATCCTTTGAGACCCTTCCAAGAGAATGAATTCCAACAAAGAACAGCAGAGCCAGGGTTTTGTCCTGTGTCAGCTGGGTGGAAATGCTTAATTGGAACTAGGATGAAAGGAAAAGATCTCAGTTGACTAAACTCTGTTCAGGATGGAGAACTTGTCCCTTGGGAGATATAAAGGATGAAGTAGATCCAGGGCGAATAGGAAGCCAGATAAATGCTCCATGCCTAGACCAGGGCTGCAGACGGAATCTCACCCTAGGATCACAATCCCCATGTTCAAGAGGCAGATTGAGAAGATGGTTCAAGGGTCCCAAAGTTGGAGTTCGCAGATCTGGGATGTGGCACCTGGCACAATCAATATCCTCACTGCACAGAAGAAAAACCTGAGGTTCATAACTTATCAAGGTGGTCCCTGAGAAGGAAGCACAAAGGAAAGCAGAACGAGTGCTGAGAAGCCAGGAATTATCCACTGTAATACAACATTTACAGTCAGACTTCTTTTTTCTTTTAGAGACATAGTTTCGCTCTTGTTGCCCAGGCTGGAGTACAATGGCGCGATCTTGGCTCACTGTAGCCTCCGCCTCCTGGACTCAAACAATTCTCCTGCCTCAGCCTCCCAAGTAACTGGGATTACAAGTGCCTGCCACCATGCCTGGCTAATTTTTTGTATATTTAGTAGAGACGGGGTTTTGCCATGTTGGTCAGATTGGTCTCGAACCCCTGACCTCAGGTGATCCACCCGCCTCTGCCTCCCAAAGTGCTGGGATTACAGGCGTGCGCCCAGCCTACAGTCATACTTCTTCTCCTGCATGTGTTTCTCCCAGAATATCTCCACTTAACATAATGCAATATTCTAGGTACTACTGAAAATACTCCCACCTCTTCACCAAAAAGAGCAAATTAAATTATCAATCATGCCTCCCACTTCACATCCAGAATCTCTTCCTTCCCCTCCACTTTTTGCATGAGCCCACCTGGATATTCTGCAGTTTCTGAAGTAAATGGTTCATTTAACCATGACCCATCCAACCTACATACAGCGTTAGACAAAAAGATCATTAAAATCCAAAAACGCATACCTGACATAAACCACATACCTTGTTTATAACCACCAGCCCCTCTCTGTCTCTACTTGTATGTCTGTCTTTTCACATACCCAACATGCGTTCCTAGTCTCCCTCTAAAACCTGCACCCTTTCCCCTATCACTGTGGCTTAGTCCAGAAACCTTGGGGACGCCCCTGGCCCCCTCTTGTTCTCATGAGGGGGAGGCCCTCATGTCAAATCTTTCAGCAAGTATCATTGGTTTTACTTTTTCTTTCTTTCTTTCTTTTTGAGATGGAGCCTTGCTCTGTCTCCAGCAATCTTGGCTCACTGCAACCTCTGCCTCCCAGGTTCAAGAGATTCTCCTGCCTCAGCCTCCTGAGTAGCTGGGATTACAGGCACATGCCACCATGCCCAGCTAATTTTTTTTTAAATCTTTTTTTAGTAGAGACGGGGTTTTGCCATGTTGGCCAGGATGGTCTCAATCTCTTGACCTCGTGATCCACCCGCCTCAACCTCCCAAAGTGTTGGGTTTTACCTTCAAAGTAAATCCAAGATCCAACAGCTCTACACCACTTTACCATTACAGCCCTGATGCAAACACTGCTGGCTGCTCCGGGGTTGCCGATGTAGCCTGCTAACTCATGCCTCCTGCTTTTCCTGCCACACTACTGTCTGTTCTCAACACTGCATGCAGCCAGAGTGAACCTGATATAGTGTTGTCAGATCAATACACACCATCCTGCCCTAACCCCAGCACTCTGCCGCTAGAAATCAAACTCCTTCCTATGAAAGCATGGTCCCTGGGAAGTGGTGTCCATGACTTACTGATCTTGTGGTCCCCAACGGCATCCCCCTCACTCACTCTTCACCAGCCAGCCTGGCCTCTGCATTAATCCTCCAACACAAGGAGCTGGCCTGTCCCCACCGCAGGATGTATGCACTGGCTGTCCCTCTGCTTGGAAATACCCACACAGCCTGCTCCCTTACATCTTTCATATCTTCATTCAAATGTCACCTCTCAGGGAGGCCTCCCTGACCACACAGTTTAATGTCACAAGCATCCTCTGACACCCGATTCTCCTCCTCTGCCTTTATTTTCCCCTGAACCTGTCATCACCTTCTAGCAAAATAGATATTTTATGTATTGATGTAGTCTAGGATCTGCCTCTCCAGTAAAACACAAACTCCCCCAAAAAAGGGAACTTGGTCTGTTTCATTTATTGCTTTGTCCTTTGTGCCAAGACAGTGCTAGGCATATAGGAGATACTCAATAAATATTTGTCAAATGAAGAATGAATGAATGAATGAATGAATGAATGAATGAATGAAGTATCCATGAGGCCATAGCTGGTGTTGGTGATGTCTCTCTTCCAGCTTTCCCTTGCCTTTTCCCCAGGATGTCAGTTGATGGAATGGAAGAGTTCCCAGGCAGGTTAGGGAAGCCCAGTCTTCATCTGGAGTGCACCTGCCTGCTGGTGCAGGGTTTCTGTGGTCTTCTGTTAACCTTTATAGCAAGTCAGAGTGGGGTGACAGTTTCAGGGATCCCCTGAGTTTCATCTACATTTTTCCTACTCCCTATTGTGTAATAGCGGCCTATTTCCCCTGTGATAATTTAGGCAATCATCCCAGCCAATATAGTAACCTCTCTTTTCTTAGTAAAATGAACAGCAGGAAATATCTGGGTGGAGGTCTCAGCTTCTAACTCCACTCCCTCTCCTGCAAGAGTCAGAATCATGAGTACAGGAGATAAACCATGTATAAGCAAGTCATTAGGAAAGTTGACAAGCAATGCCCTTCTTACTGCACTCCCCTATCCTTTGTATTAGATCCATGTGTTCTAGCTATGAGGGGACACAGACCCCCCCCCCGGGACCCCAGCACACAGCCTCCTGCAAGATAACACCCAACCTTGAAGATATTGCCTTCCAGCTGGCACTGTAATTGAGCCATCAGTGAGCCGTTCTGCCAATCTGTAAAGTCAGATGCTTCTGGGTGATAGGATTCATGATCAGAGTGGATTGTATGGGCCTCAGCTCATTGCCTTTCTTCTCTGCCTAGGGAGTACATTCTTTGGTCAGAAGCAATGTTGTATGAGACAGTGAATAATGCATTCAGTAACTTGATGGATGACAGTGCTAGCAGAAGTCTGACAGGCCAGGAAGCAGAAGGAAAATGAAATCCAGAATAAAGGTCTCCTCCAACAAGGACAAATTGCAGAGCCCTTCTTAACAGGAGAGACCTGGTGTCATCCACCTGCCACCGGGTAGCTGGATGACCTCCTGGAGGTGTGTTATGATTGCAACCCTGCTCATGTCCAAGGTTGGCTGCTGATGTCAGCCAACTGGTCAATCGGCAGTGACAACAGGTGACAGGATGGCCTTGGTGAGAGGAAGTCCATGTTGCTGGGCCTATTCTGAACCTCCAAACTTAGTTCTGGGTTGCCATGTTTTCCACTGGATTCTAGCATATATACTCAGATATTTGCAAAGCAGAGTGACTAGTATGGAAAAAAGGCTCAATCTATCTACCTGACTATTAAGAGGTTCCTTAACGATAGGTCCCTTGGTGACTGTTTACACCGGAGGCAAATATTCCCGTACTCTGGTCCAATGTCAAGGTTCTATCTGGTATAATTTTTCACTAAACTGCCTTGTCATCAGCATCCTGGTCTTGCTTCTTCCAAGTTCCTGTCCACACTAGCCACCCTTGCTTACTGTCACAGATTTCTTCATGTGTATTAGAGTAGCAGCCCCCAACCTTTTTGGCACTAGGGACTGGTTTCATGGAAGCCAATTTTTCATGGACCTGGGGATGGGGATATGGTTTTGCAATGATCCAAATGCATTACATTTATCATGCACTTTATTGCTATTATTGTTACATTGTAATATATAATAAAATAATTATACAACTCACTATCATGTAGAATCAGTGGGAGCCCTGAGCTTGTTTGCCTGCAATGAGACAGTCCCATCTGGGGGTGATGGGAGACCAGTGACAGATCATCAGGCAATAGATTATCATAAGGAGCTCCCAACCTAGATCCCTCACATGCGCAGTTCACAGTAGGGTTTGCATGAGAATCTAACGCCATCACTGATCTGACAGGGGGGCGGAGCTCAGGTGGTCATGCGGGCAATGGGGAGTGGTTGTAAATACAGATGAAGCTTCACTCACTCATTTCCTGCTCACCTCCTGCTGTGTGGCCCAGTTCCTAACAGGCCATGGACCAGTATCAGACTGGAACATGGCCCAGGGTTTGGGGCCCCCTGATTTATAGTGTCTGTATTAGCAGCATGCTGATTGATCTGGAATGACCAAGAAGCAGAGATCCAAGCAGTGTTGATTGGCTACTCCTCTCTAGAACATGAATTCTTTTGTTGTTTGTTTGCCTGTTTGAGAGTCGATCTTGCTCTGTTGCCCAGGCTGGAGTGCAGTGGTGCCACCATAGCTCACTGCAGCCTCGAATTCCTGGGCCCAAGCAACCCCTCCTGTCTCAGTCTCCCAATTTGCAATGACAACAGGCATGGATCACCATGTCCAGCTAATTCCAGACAGTGATTGCACAATTCTAGGTGATCAGGAGACAGAACAAGGACCCTCTTTTAGTGACCCATGAGCTCTTTCAGGCCTGAAAACAAAGGACAATTTCCAGTTCCATCAAGGAAATTCCAGGTACCTAGCTAGCCTGGAGAAGTTGATGAGCAACTTGATAAACAAGAAGGTAATAGGAGCTTAATACAATAGCCAGAAAAGTTAGAGTCCAGAGGTGTTTGGTTTTCCTATAAAAACTAAAGATGACATCTTAACATATGTCCCTAATTTGTCTTTCAGAAATTCAGATTCTCACTGAATAGATCTGCTGGCCCAGAGACCTCAGATACAGGGAAATTGAAGGCTGACCTCCGACCACCATTCGTTGATCTAAATTTCTTCCTGAGGGGCTTGGAGAGCATCATATTCCCAAGTCAGTTAACATTTTTTTTTTTTTCTGCTGAATCCAAATTTTTAAGCAAAGCTTTCCTTCCTCAACTAATTGCAAATCAGAAAATCTTTGAATCCATCCATGACCTGTAGCCCCCACTTCAAGATATCCCACTCCTAACCCAAAACCAATATGTGACCTCCACATATTAATTTACAACTTTGTCTGTAACTTCTGCATTCCTGAAATGTACCCCTGCCTTTAAAAACCCTTACCTGCAAACCATCGGGGAGATCAGGTCTTTAGCAGGAGCTGCCCGTATTCTCTTTGCTTGGTGCCCTGCAACTAAACGCCTTCCTTTTTGCCCCTGCAAAAGCTCAGTGTGAGTAGCTGGTTTCACCGTGCCCAGCGTGAATGGATCCCAGTTTGGTTCTACAGTAATCACAAGGAACAACGGGATTAGCTGCTTTTGCCATTGTTTATGTTTTGGAGAACGGGAGGAGCCCCCAAAAGTGATAGGAATGCTGAGGAACAGGTACAGAGGGAACAAGGACTAAAGGAAATACAAGGGTCGAAGTGGCATGCATTTTGATAGTCCAACCAGAGCACAGCTGCTGGAATAAATGAGTATCTATCATCTTCAGGCTCATTGCCCCTGCGCAAGATTCACGTTCTAAGCCAGGTGCTGTGGCTCACACCTGTAATTCCAGAACTCTGGGAGACTGAGGTGGGAGGATCACTTGAGGCCAGGAGTTCAAGACTAGTCTGGGCAACCTAGTGAGCCCGTCATCTCTACAAAAATTAAATTAGCCAGGTGTGGTGGCGTGTGTCTGTTTCATTGTTAATCAGGAGGCTGAGGTGGCAGGGTTGCTTGAGCCCAGGAGTTTAAGACCAGCTTGAGCAATATAATAAGACCTCATCTCTACAAAAAACAAAAAAACCTTTTAAAAATTAGCGAGGCATGGTGGCCCATGCCTATTGTCATTGCTGAAAGGGAGAACGAGGCAGGAGGATTACTTGAGACCAGGAAGTCAAAGCTGCAGTGAGCTATAATTGCACCATTGCACTGCAGACTGGGCAGCAGAGCGAGACTGTCTCTCAAACAAACAAAGCAACAAAAGGATTCATGTTCTAGTAAGGATTAGCCAACCAATGCTGCCCGGATGTCATATCTTTACTACTCGGCTATGCCAGACTATTTCTTGAGGGAGAGAATTTCCCAAATGAAAATAAAAATTCTGCTATCAAAGGTGAAATGGATACTGAACAGCTCAAAACCCTATAAATATCTACCGCACCGGACTCTTCAGTGTAAACACACCCGAGATGTTCGGAAGTCTCCTGGTAAACATGGAAGTGGTTGGTGGGTGGCGGGGTGGGAGGTAGTGAACATTCCTCATGAACTTAGAGTTAGTCGCGGCATAAGAAATGTTAGATCCTTTCTACCACCCACCTCTCTCTTCTCCCCCATTTAGTTCCCTATCCACAGCCTTAGCTGCCACGTGGTAAGCATTCTTATTCATCTCAGAGGTGACCTTCGTCCCATGGACCTGTGTCCTGCCTTTTTTTTTTTGACAGTCTCACTCTGTCGCCCAGGCTGGAGTGCAGTGGCACAATCTCAGCTCACTGCAACCTCCACCCGGGTTCAAGTGATTCTCAGTCTCCTGAGTAACTGGGATTACAGGTGTGCACCGCCATGCTCGGGTAACTGTGTGTGTGTGTGTTTTTAGCAGGTACGATGTTTCACCATGTTGGCCATTCTGGTCTCGAACTCCTGACCTCGTGATACGCCTGCCTCGGCCTCCCAAAGTGCTGGGATTATAGGCATGAGCCACCGCACCCGGCCTCCCCTGCCTTTTAAGGGCGTTCCCCATCTCAGGCACCTGCATCAGACTACACAACCCCATTTTTGGTTTGGAAGGTGTGGCTACAGGCAACCTAGGCTGCTGGCTCCAGCCTCTATCTCTGGCTAAGTTCACTATCAACTTTCCAGACATAGAATCATACAAAAGGCTGCAAAGGAAAAAAAAAGAAAAAAGAAAAAAGAAAGCTCATGAGCACCTGTGTTCAGTCTCCTGGCAGGTGTTTTCATTAGGTCTTAATGAAGCTTGGGTCTGCAGTCCCCGAGGTCCTTTTTAATTTCCACTTGATCTGGCTTAGCCAGCTCCTTACTCAGTGGAATCCTCTGGAGGGCTGAGCAATTCTTGGTCTCAGGTGTCAGAACCAGGACTAAAGGTTCAGGCTAAAGATGAGGAAGGAGAGTGGAAGAACTGGAGTGAGACCATCTATTCCTTCTATGAGCAGCAGGGCTGGATTTCTAAGACCTTTCCCGTGTGTGTGTGTGTGTGTGTGTGTTTGTGTGTGTGTGTGTGTGTGTGTGTGTGTGTGTGTGTGTGCGCGCGCGCGCGCGCGCGCGCACTGAACTCCAACCTCTTGTGAGCAGGACTGGGGAGGGAGAGCAGGCTGTGACTTTGGGAAGCCTTGGCTCCAGGTTCAGGTCTGGTGGTTTCAAGATCCGTCCCTTGCCATTTCACCCCCAAGTCCCAGTTTCTTCTTCTGCACAGTATCATAAAGAATAGTGTCTGAGGCCGGGCACAGTGGCTCATGCCTGTAATCCCAACACTTTGGGAAGCTGAGGTGGGAAGATGGATTGAGTCTAGGAGTTCAAGATAGGTCTGGGCCACACAGTGAGACCCTGTCTCTACAAAAAATTAAAACAACAACAACAACAACAATTAGCCAGGCATGCACCTGTAGTCACAGCTACTCGGGAAGCTGAGGCAGGATAATAGCTTGAGCCCAGAAGTTTGAGGCTGCAGTGAGCCATGATCATGCCTCTGCCCTCCAACCCAGGGAACAGATGGAGACTCTGTCTCTGAAACTATTAAAATTAAAAGAAGAACAGTGTCTAAATAAGTATGGGTGTGCCTATGCATGTGTGTTTATCATTCATGCAAGTACTCAGGCATTCTGCAAAGCATTTTATCTACGTGATTTTATTTAATATCCACATGTAACTTTTGGGTTTAAATATTATTAAGCCTATTTTATTTTATTTACATTTTTTCGAGACAGAGTCTTGCACTGTCACCCAGGCTGGAGTGCAATGGCGCGATCTCAGCTTACTGCAACCTCCGCCTCCCGGGTTCAATGATTCTCCCACCTCAGCCTCCGGAGTAGCTGGGATTACAGGCACCCACCACCATGTCTGGCTAATTTTTGTATTTTTGTAGAGACAGGGTTTCACCATGTTGGCCAGGCTGGTCTCAAACTCCTGACTTCAGGGGATCCGCCTGCATCAGCCTCCCAAAGTGCTGATATTAGAGGCGTGAGCCACTGTGCCTGGCCAAGCCTATATTATAAATGAAAACACTGAGGACCATAGAAAGAACTCAGTTAATGGATGGTTTAGCTGGTATCAGAATCCTGCTCCTCTGACTCAAAAGCTTGTGTTTTCCCAATTGTACCCTGCTGTCTCTATAACCACATTATCAAATTCTATGTTGGGAGCAGAGTGGCCAGTCCATAATCGTTACTGTTGTATTTGAACATATGCTAGTTTCCACGCACATGGGTCTAGCTGCCACGAGCAATATTTCAGCAGTACTTGTCACTGAAAGCATTTTCATATGCTAATAAGAATTAGAAATTTATGTTCAGTCATCTGCCTTGTGTTTTTCTCATCCTCATTTCTTGCTGGGGGACAAAGTGGACCAGAGATGATGCTTTTTCCCTGGAGGGAAGGCCAGGCCATCTGCAGAGCTGTCAACACGGAGGACTTAGTGGGCCCGACTCCTTCCTGCTGAGGGCGGGGATGAAGACTGAAGGGGGATTATAAGGTGAGGCCAACCTCTCGCTTAGGAAGTCCCTCATGTTCTGTGCTGGTGGCTGGGGAGCTGCCAGGCAGTTGCCTCTGTTGGCGCTGGGAACACTTCTCTGCTGCTGAGCCTTTCTATTTTATCTGACCTTTCGCAATGATTGTTTTAAATTAGGTGCCCTGTGATTTTCTGGACTCTGTCGAGCCTGGGCAAACCCTCCCTGGAAAGTAGGCCTAGCAGGCCACGAGGGCTTTTCCTATTGAGGCTAATGTCTGTCTCACCCTGGAGCTTGGAGGAATTTTCCAAGCCACTAATTTGTACTTTGCTAGGAGACATGAGTGATGAGTGGTATTATTTTAAGCCTTCTAAATTGGAGCACAGCTTTTGGGTACTAGATGTTCTCAATTCCTTATTTCCCTCAACTCAGATATCTGGCAGTTTTTGCTATGTTATTTCAATGGGCAGTTGAGTTTTTTTGGAGAATTATTTCTGGCCCCTCTCTCCAGTGTGCTAAATGATAACTTTTGGCACTTCCGTTTAATTCAACAAATATTTATCATGCACCTAGTAGATATCAGGTTCTGAGCTAAGTGCCACAGAGGGCATAAAGATTGATGATTCATTCAGACATTCATTCATTCATTCATTCATTCATCCTTCTAGTTATTTATTCAATAGGTATTTCTAAGCACCAAGTATGGACCAATGGCATCCAGTACTAGAGCTAAAACAACTATATGTCAATTAAGGTTGTATTTATAGGTTTTGAGTAGCAGAAAACCTAACCAGAATGGTTAAGTAAACAACATTTCTTTTTTCTTTTTCTTCTATACCGAGAAGCCTGGAGTCAGGTAATTGTTGGTATTAGCTAATAGACTCTATGATGCCCAGGATTATGTTTCCAGCATTCTCTGAGACTCTGCCTCATGACCTCAAGATGGCTGCAGCAGCTCCGGCCATAACTTCCACTTCCAAGCAGGAAGAAGGACAGGCTGAGTCAGTGGGGTTAGCACGTCTCTATCAAGAAAATATAAGCTTACCCCACATCCCTCACTTTTAGAAAATGTCCCTTTATATATCATTGGTCAGGATGAGGTTACTGGTCATTCATGAAGTGCAAGATAACTTGGGTAGAGGACAGGGCTGTCATGATTGGCTTTGATCTGTCATGCTCGATGAGGCTTCTGTTGGACGGAAGAAAGGAGGATGACATTAAATACACCAACAGTATTTGCCAGAGTACTAAACAAGAGTTGGTGTACTTGTCATCAGAGTACTTACTTAGTTGTAGATGCAGAGATTGAACAAAAACGTATGCAAACAATATAAAGTCACAATCTACACTACGTGCTCTGATGGAAAAGCAGCCTTGATGTCTTTGTGGGGGTGAAATAATCTTGTGAAGAGGTGAGAAAGGGGGATGATGGTGATAGAACAGGGAGATGGGGAGGGAAAGGCCCCAGTTCCAAAGCATCTCTCATACAGGGTTGCATTTCATTCTCAGGATAAACCCAGGAGGTGGGCGAAGCATCTCAGTAGGTGAGAAGAACTGGGGATATACAGATTAACCTGTCCTGCAGAACGTGCAGATTTTGCCTAGGCAGAGGTGAAGGTACAGATATACTGGGGACTGGGGAGAAAGTGGCAATCAGTTCAGTTTCTCACCTTCCAGTTTACCCCAACCACATGCACTCAGCTGAGGAAGTTAAAAAAGGTTACCTAGATCTTTTCCTGTCTTGAGCATCCTAGCTATTTTCTCCTGTATATATCCCTTAGAGCTCTGAGTTAGCATTCTTTTATTTTTTTTTTTTTTTTGAAACAGAGTCTCCTTCTATCACCCAGGCTGGAGTGCAGTGGCAAGATTTCGGCTCACTGCAGCCTCTGTCTCCCGGGTTCAAGCGATTCTCCTGCCTCAGCCTCCCCAATAGCTGGGACTACAGGCATGTGCCACCATGCACAGCTAATTTTTGTATTTTTAGTAGTGATGGGGTTTCACCATGTTGGCCAGGCTGGTCTCGAACTCCTGACCTCAGGTGATCCACCCGCCTTGGCCTCCTGAAGTGTTGGAATTACAGACGTGAGCCACTGTGCCCAGCCTGAGTCAGCACTCTTAATGAAGTTCTCATCTCTCCACTCTCAGGAAGGCTGGCATTGCCCTGGGATGGGAAGAGAACAAAGGTGTCCTCTGTGCTCCACAATGCGCTCCACGCACAATGCTTATAAGTAGATGTATTCTTAAATGAGGAAATAGGAGACCAACATGCACATAGTAGACCAGGAATACCAAACCTATTTAATGTTGTGGAAGTTTACTTGGTTGAACTGGGCTCATTTCCAGCATTGAAAGCTGTATTAGTCAGCTTGAGCTGCCATAACAAAATACTACAGACTCGGTGGCCTAAACAATAGAAACTTATTTTCTCATAATTTGAGAGGCCAGAAGTCCGAGATCAAGATGCCAGCAGAACTGATGTCTGGCAAAGGATTTCCCCTTGGGTTGCAAATGGTTGCCTCCTCTCTGTGTCCCTGTATGGCCTTTTCTTGATGTGTGTATGAGGAGGGGGGAGGATGGGAGAGATGGAGAGAGAGAAATGAGGGTGGGAGAGAAAGAAAAAGGAATGAGTTCTCAGGTGTCGCTTCTTACAAGAATATTAATCCTACCAGATGAGGGATCCACTCTTATTGACTCAATTACTTCATTAGAAGCCCCATCTCTAAATACAGCCACACTGCAAGTTGGGACTTAAGCACATTAACAATTTTAGAGGGACACAAATATTCAGTCCATAACAATGACCTTTTCATGCATTTAAGAGGGAAGGAGCTTAAGAGAGGGGAGGAGCTTAGGAGAGAGAAGGAGCTTAAGAGAGGGGAGGGGCTTAAGAGGGGGGAGGAGCTTGAGTGGGGAGGAGCTTAAGGGGAAGCTTAAGAGAGAAGAGGAGCTTAAGTGGGGAGCTTAAGAGAGGGGAAGGGCTTAAGAGAGGGGAAGAGCTTAAGATAGGGGGAGCTTAAGAGAGGAGCTTAAGAGAGAGGAGGAGCTTAAGAGAGGGGAGGAGCTTAAGCAGGAGCTTAAGAGAGGAGAGGAGCTTAAGAGAGAGGAGGAGCTTAAGGGAGGGGAGGAGCTTAAGGGGGAGCTTAAGAGAGGGGAGGAGCTTAAGAGAGAGAAGGAGCTTAAGAGAGGAGAGGGTCAAGAGAAGGGAGGAGCTTAAGACGTCATTCACCATCTCTCTCTTAAAGGACTATGAATTTCATAAACATTCACATCAGGTAGCATAGAGAAGGTGTTCATGCTTGTTCATGAGAAAGGCCCTTTTCCCCACTTAAGAACACATCTAGTAATAGGTATTGTGCCTGACATATAGTAGATACGAATAAATGTTTATTAAATGAATATGTAGCATTCAGCCCATAAAATTGCTCAAACTATTAAGACTCAAATGAAATGGTAAATGAGATCCATGTCCTGAAATACCCTTGGAGCTTGCAGAGGCTGGAGATGCAATAGAAAAGTGTTTCAAATCTTGCAACTTTTAAAGGTTTACGTGGTGGAGAGGAGGCACTCCAATCCTCACCTACACTTTGGAAGTTGGAAAAAGGGATAGTTTTTTTCTGACTAATCTAGGTGGGATGTACAAGTATAGTCTCCAGTGCATGTGGATTTCATACCTGCATCAGTGATAGAGAAAATGAGTCATCTGCCATTAATTGCTAGCATTAAATAAAATTAAAATATGAACTATAGTCTTTCCTAGGATCAAACCCTGACTTCATTCAAGTTTCTCCTCCACCTCCACCACCCCCTGAAGATTGTTAAAAGCCAGTGAAAGATTGAGGCCGTGGGAGGAAATAAGGAGAAATGAAATTATCTGGAAGGATTCAGCTGTAGGAAACAGAAGCATGGGTGTTGTGGGAAACTTTCTATTGAATTACCATTTACTACTTTCATGACCCTGGTCGAGGAATTAAACATCTATGAGATTCATTTTGTAAAAATGAATATTGCCTTCCCCACCAGACTGTGGTAAGGATCAGCTCATTTTTCTCCAGCACCTAGAACTTAATAAACAGCACACAAATTTTAGATCTATCTGAATATGTAATAACACCAATCATTTGACACACTTTTTAGAACAGGGACATCCAGGTAGTACAAACTGGGATGCTGGGAGGGAAATTTGTTAGGTGATCAGTTAGAACATTGGCCCCGAAATATATTATTTGGAAATAAATCAGTATGTTTCAGTCTATCTAAGTAATACAGTTAGATATATGTTTGCTCTTGTGATTTTAAGCCAGAAACACAGAAACCACTCTAGATGCTGTGATCATCAGGATGGGATTTAAAGCAGAGAATTGGGTGTTCATAGAACTTTTGGCAAAGCTGGGAGTGCAAACTTCAGAAGAAATTGTAAGTAGACAGGTAGGGTCTCCAGGGACTATAGGAATTTAATCAACTTGAGGAATCATCCTGTTTTACAGCCTCCTGCTTTGCAACCTGTTTTTTTCTTTCCAAGTGCTGTGTGGAATGCAGTCACCTTATTGGCCAGAAGCAGCTTCTGACAGACCCCAGCCACATATAAATGAACCTGAGTGAACTTTCCTCATTATTGTGCTAAAGTCTCCAGCCTGAACTATAGCTGCATTGTCATCACATGTGACCTATTGCTGATGATGCAGAGCAGGTGAGCCCCCAAATTGGGGCTTAGCCCAGGAGGGTTCTTGGCTTCACCCAGGAAATGATTTAAGGAAGACCTGGTGGTGTTAGCAACTTTTACTGAGGTGCACAGCAGCAACCTTGCAGAGCAGGGCTACCCCATAGGCAGTGTGCCCAGAGTAGCAGCTCAAAGGCCAGGCTGCAGTCATACTTACACCCACTCATTTTTTTGACATGGAGTTTCACTCTTGTTGCCCAGGCCGGAGTGCAATGGCACGATCTCGGCTCACCACAACCTCCACCTCCCAGGTTCAAGCAATTCTCCTACCACAGTCTCCCAAGTAGCTGGGATTACAGGCATGCGGCACCATGCCTGGCTAATTTTGTATTTTTAGTACAGATGGCGTTTCTCCATGTTGGTCAGGCTGGTCTCGAACTCCCAACCTCAGGTGATCTGCCTGCCTCAGCCTTCCAAAGTGCTGGGATTACAGGCGTGAGCCACTGCACCCAGCCACTTACACCCACTTTTAATTACAGGCTTGTTGGGTTGTTGCCATGGGAAAGGGTGGTATCATCCAGGTGTTGCCATGACACAAGTAAAATGACATGGCACACTGGTGGATGTGTCTTATGGATGGCTACTTCCACCCTGTCAGTCCCTGTTTTAGCTAGTCCTCAATTTGGTCCAAGCCCCACCTCTGAAGTCAAGTCTCATCTTCTACCTCACTAGCATGATGACTCACTGTGTGTGTACCAATGGGAACCCTCCTCTACATGCAATGATGTGCCCTCTTCCCTCTCCATCACCTTTTAAAACCTTCCTGTCACTTTCCCTTGGGAGACATTGCTTTGGAGAACACTCCCATTGCTCTTCTTACTGGGAGTCCATAACAATAGCCTTTTCATGCATTTTAGAGGGAAGAAGCTTGAGAGGGAAGGGGCTTAGGAGAGGGGAGGGACTTAAGAGAGAGGAAGGGCTTAGGAGAGGAACTTAAGGGGGAATTTAAGCAAAGGGAGGAGCTTAAGGGGGGAGCTTAAGAGAGGGGAGGGGCTTAAGAGAGGGGAGGAGCCTAAGAGGCAGGGCTTAAGAGAGAGGAGGGGCTTAAGAGGGGACAGGAGCTTAAGGGGGAGCTTAAGAGAGGAGAGGAGTTTAAGAGAGGGTAGGGTGACAAGTAATAAATTTCCTGTTGATCAAAACTTGCATTCTCCCAGAGAATCGTTTGTTGCTGGCCAGGCAAATGAAACCCAGTTTTTTTCAGGTAGCAAAATCATCAATGATCCCAGGAAACCAGGCAGTTGGTGATTCACATGAGTATGTCTGGAAAATAGCACAGAACATGACACAGCCTTCTGCCGAAGTTTATGCACCCACACACCTATGTTCAGGGACTATAATTGCTCTTACTTTTCTCCCACCTTCCTGATCTGATGTAAGTTTCCGTCATTGGCAGAAACTAAATAAAACTCCAACTGACAAGGAGGCCTCAGACCTGCAGTCTTCAGGCTCTTAGCAGCTGCAATTCAGGGAGCACTTGGAAGGGTGGGGAGTACCAAGAGATAAAAATGCTCATCAGTATTTAAAGATTTTTATGTTTGTGAATTTGCCTACTCACTAATTATTTTAAAATTTATTTTCTAGAGAAAGGATCAGGATCTGCCATCCAGGCTGGAGTGCAGTGATGCAATCATAGCTCACTGCAGCCTCCAACTCCTGGACTCAGGTGATCCTCCTGCCTCAGCCTCCCAAGTAGCTGGGACTACAAGTGTGTGCCACCATGCCCAGCTAATTCTTTTCCTAATTTTTTTGTAGAGAAGGGGTCTCATTATGTTGCTCAGACTGGACTAATATTTATTTGTAAGCAAAATTAATATTCAAGATAATGTTTTGGTCATTTGTGCACATGTACTGAGCAGGAAAATTTAGGTCACTGGATAATCTAACACGTTTCCAGCTGAGATTGAAAGAAGAAGTGCTCTGCCTTTTTTTGTTTCAGCTCTCATACTGTAAACAAATGTTCTTTTCCAGGTCTATTGAGTGCTCTATTTTCTGCATGTTTGTGGGTGATTTTGTTTATTTAAAAATGGCTCCCGAATGCAGTGTTGAAGGGTTGGCTAGCGTCCCAAAGCACAGGAAAGCTGTGATGTGCCTTGAGAAATTAAAATAAAATTCTAGGCCAGGCACTGTGGTTCACACCTGTAATCCCAGCACTTTGGGAGGCTGAGGCGGGCGGATCACCTAAGGTCAGGAGTTCAAGACCAGCCTGACCCACATGGTGAAATCCCATCTCTACTAAAAATACAAAAATTAGCCAGGCAAGGTGGTGGGTCCCTGTAATCCCAGCTACTCGGGAGGCTGAGGCAGGAGATTCGCTTGAACCCAGGAGGTGGAAGCTGCAGAGAGCCGAGATCATGCCATTACCCTCTAGCCTGAGCAACAGAATGAGACTCTGTCTCAAAAAAAAAAAAAAAATTCTAAGCCCCCATCTAACTGAACAGACCTCTTTTGGCCAAGGGGACCTCAGGGACATCTTAAAAACTGAGTTCCTACCCATAATGGGACAGAGGCCAGGCATATCTCAGTACACTCCTTCCTTATTAACCTTTAACCAGAATTTTTTTTTTTTTCCTAAAGACTAAACAGTTGCTAGCTTTAGAAATGAAGATATGGGCTGGACACGGTGGCTCACGCCTATAATACCAGCACTTTGGGAGGCCAAGGTGGGCAGATCATGAGGTCAGGAGTTCAAGACCAGCCTGGCCAACATGGTGAAACCCCATCTCTATTAAAAATACAAAAATTAGCTGGGCATGGTGGCAGGTGCCTGTAACCCCAGCTACTCAGGAGGCTGAGGCAGGAGAATTGCTTGAACTGGGACCTCGGAGGCAGAGGTTGCAGTGAGTCGAGTTTGCACCACTGCACTGCAGCCTGGGCTACAGAGGAAGACTCTGTCTCAAAAAAAGACAAAAGAAAAGAAATAAAGAAATGAAGTAGGAACAATTCATTCCTTTATGGCCTTTAGCTGATTATCTCAGACCGTGCTGGGACCACCCCCCAACACACACTCTCTCTTAACAGTTTTGATGTGAAGCTCACCAGTTTCACAATTCATCCCTCTGTTAAACCTGATCAATTCCGGCCAGCTCACAGACAACGCACAGTGAGGATTTTTCCTATCCTGTGTTTCACCTTTGACATCAGAGAGCTGAAAACTCTACCCACAGATCATGCTAATGCTGCCCCTCACTTTATTTTTTGAGACAGATTCTTGCTCTGTTACCCAGGCTGGAGTGCAGTGGTGCAATCTCGGCTCACTGCAATCTCCGCCTCCTGGGTTCAAGCAATTCTCCTGCCTCAGCCTCCTGACTAGCTCAGATTACAGGCATGAGCCACACCCGGCTAATTTTTGTATTTTTAGTAGAGATGGGGTTTTGCCATGTTGGCCAGGCTGGTCTTGAACTCCTGACCTCAGGTGATCCACCTGCCTCAGCCTTCCAATGTGCTGAGATTACAGACACTAATGCAGCCAGTTTTTTAACACACCAGCCATGAAGAGGCACGAAGCTCCATCACACATGTGCATATTTCTCCTTTTATAAATATTCATGACTCCTCCTCTAGCTAATTGAATATGTATATTTGGCCACCCTGCTCAACATAGATTCCTATTCCCTAAATGTATCCCTCTCTTGAAGTGCTTGCTTTCAGCTTGTGCCAAAGGCTACACTTCCCAGCCTACATACAGGCTGCAACCCTTTATAGAAATAAAGCCCTCCTTTTCAAATTTATGAACATTGTTTTTCTTCTGTTGACTGTCTTATGGAGAAAATATGTGTGTTAGATAAGCTTCATTCAGGCATGAGCCACAGTGCTGTGGGCCATGGGCACAATGTTAATGAATCAACATATATAGTCAATAAGGTGTTTTGAAACAGAAGGATACATAAAACAAGGCTATTTACTGATTCTGAGGCAGCATTGTTGCCTGGGGTAAATACCCGGGGTTCATCATCTTGTACTAAAAAAATTAAGAATACAGACACATAAGGAGTGAATTTAGGAGCAGAGGTTTAATAGACAAAAGAAAGAGAAAGGAGAACAGCTCTCTCTCTTATGAGAGAGGGGGGCATCCCAAAGGGAAAAGCTGGCCTGCTGGGAAGGGCACCAAATTTTATGGACAGGCTTTGAGGAGGTGTTGTCTGATTTACATAGGGCCCACAGATTGGTTGGACCAGGTGTGACGTTTATATAATGTGGGAGGAAGCTGGCTGCCCCACCCTAATCTTATTATGCAAATGGCCTCTTTGCTTTGCCTGCGTGTGTTGTGTTGTCTGCTCCTGACTGTACACGTGGTTGGCAAAGAGAAGGGAAGATCAAGCCGCCATATTGGACATGCCTGGTCCCAGGTAGTCCCTTTCCTACTGGTACAGCTGCCTGCATTCACCCGTGCAAACTTCTAGCCTGCATTTCTATGTTTGAAGCTCGAGTTTACAGGCTGCTCTGTTAGAAAAGGAAATGATTTGAGGGCTGCTTTTCATTAAAAGGAAAACCTTACTAAGGACTTCCTTACCGTCACTATCTGCCTAAATCATTTCTCCTTAACTCCTGTGTTAATTGGTTAATGAAAATATCATAATCAAAGACCCACAGGAATAAGTACTTGTATTTCCTATAGGAGCAATGGTTCAGTATCCACTTACTCAGTGTTCATGTTGATTTTATAGACAATAACCACTGTGAATAACAAGAATCAACTGTAATATTCAGTGCACGAGCACAAGTGCTACAAATGAATTTTTAATAAATTTCTGAGCCTGTGATTCTTTTCCCTGTGGTAGTGAAGCCAAGATCTTCATCCAGTGATAACAAGATCTCCTTGTGAGGATATCTCATGAAAAAGTGAAGTGATTCAGCTGGCACTGACATACTCAGAATCACCCCGGATTCCCATGCAGGAGCTGGCTTTGAAATGAAGACTCTAGAACAGGGGTGTCCAGTCTTTTGGCTTTTCTGTGCTATGTTGTCTTGGATTACATGTAAAATACACTAACACTAACAATAGCTAATGATCTAAAAAAGAAAAAATTGCAACTAAATCTCGTATTGTCAGAAGCATTTGAACCGGATCAACTCCATCTTGAATAATAGCTGGGTACAATGAGGCTGAAACCTACCGCGCTGCATTTCCAGATGGTTAAGGCATTCTTAGTCTCAGGGTGAGATAGGAGGTTGGCACAAGATACAGGTCCTAAAGACACTGCTGATAAAACAGGCTGCAGTAAAGAAGCCAGCTAAATCCCACCAAAACCAAGACAGCAACGAAAGTGACCTCTGGTCGTCCTCGCTGCTATGCTCCCACCAGCGCCATGGCAGTTTACAAATGCCATGGCAACATCAGTAAGGTACCCTCTACAGTGTAAGAAGGAGAAGCATGAATAATCCACTCCTTGTTTAGCATATCATCAAGAAATAACCATAAAAATGGGCCACCAGCAGCCCTCGGGGCTGCTCTGGCTATGGAGTAACCATTCTTCTATTCCTTTACCTTCCTAATAAATTTGCTTTCACGTTACTCTGTGGACTTGCCCTGAATTCTTTCTTGGGCGAGATCCAAGAACCCTCTCTTGGGGTCTGGATCGGGACTCCTTTCCTGTAACAATAATGCTTTAAGAAAGGTTGTGAATTTGTGTTGGGTCACACTCAAAGCCATCCTGGGCTGCATGCAGCCCCTGGGCCGTGGGTTGGACAAGCTTGCTCTAGAACTTCAAAATTTACAGCACAGTTTCTTCAAGTTTGTGCACTTTTTCTCAAAATGAACAAGATTCCTTCCCTCCCTCCCTCCCTCCCTTCCATCTTTTCTATCATTTTGTTTTTTGATAACTTATAAGATTAAGCAACCTTTGTCCAAACCTCCAATGCTCTTCAAACTTCAAAAGGAGAATGATAGAAGAATCCACGTCGTCACCTTAAAGGGGATGGCTCCCAGATTTAGCCCGCTGTCCTCAGGCAGTAGCTTCGCCCTTGTTTTACATATAAAACATTTGAGGCCCACAAAGGTTAACAGGATTGCTGGAAGACATCTCTAGGTCAAAAACCTGCCTTCTTTCCTTTATGCTTCATTTCCTTTAAAATGAAGCACAATCTAATTGCTTGTAAAATAAAGAAGTTGAACTAGCTGCTCTGTGAGGTCCCTTTCAAATGCAAAATTCCATGACTTTGTGACTGGAGCATTCACCAAAGGCTAAAACCACTATGCTGGGGGCTGGCATTGTAATGGTGAGGGAAGAAGTGAAAAGAGAATATACCATCCATGCCATAGAGATGTACAGGTCTTAGAGATGAACAGGTCACAGAGATGTACATACAGGTCGCAGAGATGTACAGGTCATAGAGATGTACACATTTAAATAATAGTGGATTGTATCCTTCGTGGTTTCAATCAAATGGCACCGTTACTGGAAAGGGCTCCTGACCCAGACCTAGAGAGAGGGTTCTTGGATCTGTCACCAGGAAGAATTCAGGGCAAGTCCACAGAATAAAGTGAAAGCAAGTTTATTTAAAAAGTAAAGAAATAGGCCAGGCGCAGTGGCTCACGCCTGTAATCCCAACACTTTGGGAGGCCGAGTTGGGTGCATCGTTTGTGGTCAGGAGTTTGAGACCAGGTTGGCCAACATGGTGAAACCCTATCTCTACCAAAAATACAAAAATTAGCCGGGCATGGTGGCACGCACCTGTAGTCCCAGCTACTCGGGAGGCTGAGGCAGAAGAATTGCTTGAACTTTGGAGGTGGAGGTTGCAGTGAGCTGACATTGCACCACTGCACTCCAGCCTGGGGGACAGAGTGAGACTCTGCCTTAAAAAAAAAAAAAAAAAAAGCTACTCCGTAGGCAGAACAGTGTCTTGGCTGCTCGACTGAATATACTTGTAGTTATTTCTTGATTATATACTAAGCAAGGGGTGGATTATTCATTAGTTTCCCAGGAAAGGGGTGAGCAATTCCTGGAACTCAGGGTTACTCCTTTTTTCAGACTGGCCACATGCGGTAATGCATTTTATATATATATATATATATAATATATATTATATATAATATACATATTATAATATATTATATAAAATATATATTTATAAATTATATATTATTATATATTAAAATATATAATATAATATAGCATAATACACAATATAATATATACTATATAATATGCAATATATGATATATAAATATGTAATATATAATAATAAATATATACATACATATAACATATATAATATATACATACATATAATATATAATTGATACATAATATATTATATATCACATATATGATACATGATATATAATATATTATATTGTGTAATATTGTATATTGTATAATATGTAATATATATGTTACATATTGTATATTGTGTAATATTATATATTAATATATGTATATATTATAATATATATTATAGTATATATAATACATATAATGCTAATGTATAATGTATTATGATTCGCATTTAATGAGCAGTGAGGATGACCAGATGTCACTCTCATCACCATCACCGTCTTGGTTTTGATGGGCTTTGGATAGCTTTTTTTTTTTTTTACTGCATCCTGTTTTATCAGTAAGGGTTTCGTGACCGGTATTTTGTGCTGACCTCCTATCTCATTCTGTGACTAGAATGCGTAACCTCCTGGGAATGCAGCTCAGTAGGTCTCAGCCTTATTTCTGCCAGTCCGTATTCAAGATGGAGTCGCTGTGGTTCAAACACCTTGGACAGCACCTCCCACAGGAAGCCAGCCTTGATTTCCACCTTCTTCCCAGCTGAAAGTCATTCTGTGTCCCACACTACTATGGAATTAACTTAGACCTTTCATTAAAATTGTCAACTTTAAAGGAAAAAAAAAAAAACTGAGGCAAAATTAATATAAGTAGAGAGTTTATTTGGGGCAAACTTGAGGATTGCAACTGGGGAACATAGATTCAAGTTGACCTGAATTATACACTCTGATTTGCAACTGTTGTAAGTGAATTTTTAAAGAAAAAGAGGAGGCAATTTCTGTGTTGTTTACCAGTAATTTACATTTAAAATACATAACACTGTTCTTTGTATCACAAATTTCAGAAACCGGAAAATAACAGGTGAGTCAGCTAGTTAGGAAAAAAATCACTTCAAACAATTGCCGTCAGGCATGGGGCATGTCCGAAATTTCATACTCTTATCTCTCTGGACCTGATAAATTTTGCATACCTCACCTAGCTCATAATGCTCTGAGCGATTTACCTCTTCTCAGTAGTAGTAACTAACATTTTTTCTTGCTTATTACAATCATTGCGTTTTACACAGAGATCAATTAATTCTCACAACAGCCCTATGAGAGAGATGCGCTCATTGGCTTCCTTTTGTCACCATAACAGGTTCATTC
Source organism: Piliocolobus tephrosceles (assembly GCF_002776525.5). Taxonomy (NCBI): domain Eukaryota; kingdom Metazoa; phylum Chordata; class Mammalia; order Primates; family Cercopithecidae; genus Piliocolobus; species Piliocolobus tephrosceles. The sequence continues at coordinate 15,746,622 of NC_045441.1, read as the reverse complement.
CCTAAGGCGCAAAGCAAGTCAGTCCACAAGACACTGGATTGCAGCAGAGAAAGAGGTTTCATTGGAGGGTCACCAAACAAGGAGATGGGAGGAAACCTTAAATCCGGTTCCCCGAGGAGTCTGGGGTTAGGTTTTTGGAGTGTACTTCGAACTGTGGAGATCATTAACCAGGAGGAGGAGTTCAGGGTGAAGTCATGCAACAGGGAGGGGAAGAAGCCGCATTCTCACGCTGATCCATTTCCTGGATGGGGGTCTTCAAACTGGTTGCTGGAATTCAGGTCTGAAAACCATCTTAAGTGATCCTTAAACAAAAACCTTATGATTTTAATGTCAGTAATCTTGTCTATAGAAACGAGGAAGGTGCACAGTCAGTATTGAGTGCTGTGGGACTTTTAACAGCAAGGAAGGGGACGAAAGTGCAGCACAATTAATGCTTAATTACAGCTCTATTTTTGTCCAGAGCCTGGTATGTAATTTTTTTTTTTTTTTTTTTTTCAAGCCATAGTCTCGCTCTGTTGCCCAGGCTGGAGTGCAATGGTATGATCTCTGCTCACTGCAACCTCCGCCTCCCAGGTTCAAGTGATTCTCCTGCGTCAGCCTCCCAAGTAGCTGGGACTACAGGTGTCTGCCGCCATGCCCGACTGATTCTTGATTTTTAGTAGAGATGGGGTTTTGCCATGTTGGCCAGTCTGGTCTCGAACTCCTGACCTCGGGTGATCCACCTGCCTTGGCTTTCCAAAGTACTGGGATTACAAGCATGAGCCACTGCGCCCAGCCTTGGCATATAATTTTTATTAAGTCTGTGGGGACTGTTTCAATTTTACACGTATGGACATTGTCTTTCCTCATCTGACACAACCTCTTAGCATGCCAACTCCAGACGACTGTCTCCCTGCTGAGATACTAGTTTCTCTTTGGTTTTTATTACCCAGCATCTCCCGGTTTTTCCCTGAAGTCTCTGTTACTTTTCCGTTTTTAAAATTTTTAATATTTATTTTGAACATCTTTATTGAGGTACAATTAACATATAGTAACTTGCCAGTGTTTAAAGTGTACAATTTTATCAGTTTTGACAGAGGAATGCACCTGTGAATTAATCATCAGAACCAAGATCATCCATCATCATCCCTTAGATTTTTTTTAATTTTGTATTTTCCTTTGTATTTTCTCCCAATCCACCCTACTTCAGGTAACTACTGTTCTGTTCTCTGTCACTGGGTTGAGGCAACATTTTCCATTTTTTATTTTATTTTATTTATTTATTTATTTATTTGAGGCGGAGTCTCTCTCTGCTGCCCAGGCTGGGGTGCAATGGCACGATCTCAGTTCACCGCAACCTCAGTCTCCCGGATTTAAGCGATTCTCCTGCCTCAGCCTCCAGAGCAGCTGGGACTGCAGGCACGCCCCATCGTGCCAAGGTTATTTTTGTATTTTTAGTAGAGATGGGGTTTCACCATATTGGCCAGGCTGGTCTCGAACTTCTGGCCTCGTGATCCACCCGCCTCAGCCTCCCAAAGTGCTGGGGTTACAGGCGTGAGCCACTGCACCCAGCCCTGCATTTTCTGGAATTTCAAACAGTATGTCCTCTTTTCTGTCTGGCTCCTTTTCTCAGCAGAGCTATCTCGAGCTTCATTCTTTTTGTTGTGTCTATTAGTAGTTAACTTATGTTAACAAAGACTTCTGAAGAATAGAAGTTTTTAATTATGATGATGCCTAATTTATGAATGCATTCTTTTATAGTAGCACTTTCGGCATTAAGTTGGTGCAAAAATAATTGTAGCTTTTGCCATTAAAAGCAAATGGTGAAAACTGCAATAACTTGTGCACCAACCTAATATAATAATTCTCTGGGCAATCCACATACACAATGATTTTCTTCTATGTTTTATTTGAGATGTTTTACAGTGGGATGGTTTGACATTCAATTGTACAATTTATTTTCAGTTAATTTTTTTATAGAGTGTGAGGTATAGATAGAAGTTCGTGTGTATGTGTGTGAATATTGACTTGTTCTAGCACCATTTCTTGAAAAGACTATTGCTTCTCCTTTGAGTTGAATTTCACTTTTTTTTTTTTTAATGTGTTGTCCATGTATGTGTGGGTCTGTTTTTGGAAGCTCTATTTTGTTGATCTATTTGTCTATTTTGACATCAAGACTCTTTGAGTAGGTAACTAGTCAGGCACGAGCAGGGCAGAAGAGGAGAGGCTCCCCCCTCTACCAGGCATGTCAGGCGACCATCAGGTGACGGTCAGGTGGTTGTCATGCTTTCTTGCTAAAATAATAATTGGCCGCAGCTGGTGCCAGGGACAGGCAGCTCCCAGTAGATACAAACACCGGAATCTGGTCATCAGCATCTTCCAGATAAGATCTCAGGAGCTGGGCCAGTAGGCTCAGGCATGCATGCTAAGAGACAAAATGGCGAATGGCCTTCCTCTGGGAACACCAGACTGGTAAGGGGAAAATGTCGCCAGTGAGCATGGTGAGCATGCGCACAGCTCCAGTAAGAACGCCACACAGGCTCACTTCCCACGTGCTGGCAGGCCCCTGCTCATGGGATCAGACCACCCCAAGGAAAGAATTAGTGGAGAAGGGATGCAAGACCCTGGAAGGGTGCCAACATATAAAACCCCAAACCCCAAGTCAAAAGGTCAAACTGGCATTTGTCTTTCAATTCACCAATTCACCCCTTGGCCTTCTTCTAAGTGTCCTTTTCTTTTTGTTCCTGCTCTAGAGCTTTTTTTTTTTTTTTTTTTTTTTTTTTTTTTTTTTTTTTTTTTTTTTTGAGACGGAGTTTTGCTCTTGTCGCCCAGGCTGGAGGGCAATGGTGCCATCTCGGCTCACTGCAACCTCCGCCTCCTGGATTTAAGCGATTCTCCTCTCTCAGCCTGCTGAGTAGCTGGGATTACAGGCACCCACCACTACACCTGGCTAATTTTTGGTATTTTTAGTAGAGACAGGGTTTCACCATATTGGCCAGGCTAGTCTTAAACTCCTGACCTAAGGTGATTCGCCTGCCTCGGCCTCCCCATGTCCTGGGATTACAGGCGTGAGCCACTGCACCCAGCCTAGCACTTTTTAATACAGTTTCACTCCTTCTCTAAAACTTGCCTTGGTCTCTCCTTCTACCTTATGCCTGTCAGTCAAATTCTTTCTTCTGAGAAAGCAAGAATTTAGGTTGCTGAAGACATGGATGGATTTGCCATCAGTAACATCCTTTGGTGCTGCCTGACTTGGATACATTCTGCTGCTAACAATACTACACTGTTTGGTTTGCTGTAGTTTTAAAATAAGTATTTAAATAAAATAACATTAGTCTTCCAGCTTTGTTGTTCTTTTTCAAAGTTGTTTGGTTATTTCAAGTGCTTCACATTTTCATATAAATTTTAGAATCAGTTTGTGAATTTCTACAAAAAAAGCTCACTGAGAGTCCATTAAGATTTTATTGAATGTTTAGATCAATTTGGGGAGAATTAACATCTTAACAGTATTTAGTCTTCTGATGCATGAACACAATGTATTTCTCTCTACATTTAAGCCTTTGTTTTCTCTCAATAATGTTTTGTTCTCTTGGCATACAGATCTTTCTTGGTCATATTTTCTCTAAGTATTTCATTGTTTTTTGATTCTTAGTAAACAGTTTTTAAAATTTAATTTTGTTTCTACTATTTGATTATAGTATGTAAAATTATGATTGCTTTTTGTATATTGGTTTTGTATCCTGCAACCAAGCTAAACCCACTTATTATTAGTTCTAGTAGGTTTGTGGAGATTTCATCTTACTTTCTACATAATCAATCATGTCATCTGTAATAAAGACAATTTTACTTCTTTTTGTTTGTTTCTTTTATTTTTTCTTTTATTTTTTTTTAACCTGATAGCACTGCTGGAACTTCTAGTGAGAGCTGCTATCTCTGTCTTGCTACTGGTACTATGCGTAAAGCATTCAACCTTTCACTATTAAGAATTATGTTAGGCACAGGTTTTATTTCTGTCTCAGTCCATTTGTGCAGCTACAACAAAATACCATGGACTGGGCAATTTATAAAGAGCAGAAATTGATTTTCCACAGTTCTGGAGACTAGAAAGTCCAAGATCAAGATGCTGATAGATTCGTTTGTCTAGTATGGGTCTGGTCTGTGCTTCCAAGATGGTGTTTTGAATAATGCATCTTCCATAGGGAAGGAACACTGTGTCCTCATATAATGCAAGGAGGAAGAGCAAGAGAACCCAAATGCTCCATTAATTCTCCTTTATAGGACCTTAATCCCAGTCATGACAGGGGTGCCTTTATAACCTAAACACCTCTTACAGCTCTACCTCTTAATACCTTAGCAGTGGCCATTACGGTTTAACAACTACATTTTGGAGGGTACGCATTCAAGCCATGACAGTTCAGATTCCTTTATCAGACTGAAGAGGTTCCTTTTTATTCCCAAGGTACTGGAGTTTTTTTTTTTTTTTTTTTTTTTTTTTGAGACAGAGTCTCGCTCTGTCGCCCAGGCTGGAGTGCAATGGCGCGATCTCAGCTCACCACAAGCTCCACCTCCCAGGTTCACACCATTCTCCTGCCTCAGCCTCCTGAGTAGCTGGGATTACAGACGTCTGCCACCACGCCCGGCTAATTTGTTGTATTTTTAGTAGAGTCGGGGTTTCACCATGTTAGCCAGGATGGTCTCAATCTCCTGACCTCACGATCTGCCTGCCTTGGCCTCCCAAAGTGCTGGGATTACAGGCATGAGCCACTGCAACCAGCCATTGCTGAGAGGTCTTATCTGCAATGGATACATTATCAACAAAGCCTGTCCCCCAGAAGATGGGGTCTTTCCCTGTTTGATGTCGTGAAGCCACTATATGGAATTGAAGTGAACATCAAGTGGTGCAGGCTTTATTTAATGGCCGTGGAATTAAGAAGCAGGCATGTGGCTCACAAATCAACTTCTCAGCTTGCGAGAACCAAGAGGCTGCAGATATAAGGCATCTTTAATGTAAGGGTTGGCCATAAAAAGCATGGGATGATTAGTCATGTCTTTTCTGGGAATGGATGGAGAACTTGGAATTGGAGTGCTGCCTTCCTTTTTATCCTTTTATGGTTTCTTCTAATCATTGTTATGATGACTGTCATGGCACTGGTGGGAGTGTCATTAAGCATGGAATTCTTATAGTGAAGTTAGAAATTCTTTAGAGGGCAAGTGAGCTGCCATCTTGGGTGCTACCAGTTTCAGCCGGTTTGGTCATGAGGAAGAACTTCTGACCTTAAGATGCAGGCATTCTGTTTCTTAAGGACAAGCAGGGTTAAGGTAGGGGAGAAATTCAGATAGGTCATGTAGGTGTTACACTGGATAACAGATGATGGACTTTGGCAGTCGTTTCTCCTGTATCCATTGAAATATTTGTAAGGTTTTTTTTTTTTTTTTTAAGTGTTTAATATGGTGAATCACGTTGATTAATTTTCTAATATTTAACCCCAAGACTTTCCTTAGAAGTCTGTAGATGCTCCCAAGGTAAGTCATCATCATCATTGTTTGCCTTCTACTTCCTAAGGAAAGAATTAGGATGTGAACCAAAGCAAATGTGAATGGGAAGAAGAATCTTTTAAGTCTGAAAGGTAGAAACCAAGCCTCATTAGTGAGTCACCCTCTGGACCCTGCCTGCGTGGATACAATTCAAAGAAGTTGATGAAATGGAGCTTGACTGGAGTTTAGAGAAAGCTTCGGGGATAGTTCCATGGCTCTTGGAGAAGGGATAAGAGATGCCCCTGATAGAAATGGAGCCTTAGGCACCTTGAGGACACTGTTCATGCTCCATTTTACTTATACATGGAAGAGAAAATATAGCTAAAGATGAAAACTTCCCTACTGTTACTAGGATTCCAGTAGCCCTTGACGCCATGATACGTAGCATCTCTTTCCAGTCTGTAATTCAAGCTGCTACTTGAGTGATTTACTTAAAACCTCAAACACAGTCATGTCACTGTCCACTCTGTAAACTCTGGTTGGCTGTCCCCTGACTATAAAATAAAGCATCAGTCCTGTTAACATGACTTATAAGGCCCTTTACATTCTCTCCTCAACCTACCTACCCAGGTCTTTCCATTGCTTTCCAAACACATCCAATGAAACACAAGTATGAACATTTCTGATATTCAGAAAAGCATATATCTTCTCTCCCAAGCTTCACTGCCTTTTCAATGTCTCTGCCCATTTTCAGTCTCTATTTTTTTTTCTCTCTCTCTTCTTACAGTCTTAGTCTTAGAGTTAAGTTAATCTCAGTTTCAGTTCACTGCACACTATCATCTATGCCAGAGGTTACCTTCAACTCCCCAGCCACCTTGAATAATGCGGCATTGAGCTCTATGAGAATTTCCCTGGAAGATAGATGCTCAGAAGCTTAAATGTGGGGCAGAGAGCACGGGTATACCTAATTTGGCTAAATATCGACAGATTGCTCTCCAGAATGGCTGCACCAACATCTATATCTTCACATTTCTGAAACACTTGGCAATATCCAGCTTTCTAAATTTTCCATTCCAAGGGGAATTAATTACCATTATTTTGAACATCATATGCTCCTTGGCTTTTTACATTTCTTCTGTCAATTCTTTATTTATATCCTTTGCTCCTTTTTCTCTTGTGTTGGATTTCTTCCTTACCTAATGTTCTCTGTATTCTCCACATGAGACCCAGTTCAAATGCCACCACCTCTCTGAAGGCTGCCCCGAATACCCATGCAGATTTTAAATCTCCCTTTTTTGGGCATCCTTATGGCCCTTTGTTTGTTCCCATATCGTATGTATCATAATGCACAGTCATCATTTATTTGCTTTCTCTGTCTCTTCTACCAGAAAATGAGACAGAAATAGATAACACTATTTCTATGTCAAAGGACGGAACATGAGCATTCAGACAAAGGTAGATCTCAATTATTTTTAATGAAAAGAGAGTTGCACATATTTCCTGTGGACAACATGATTAAAAATATTCCTAGGATAAATTAGTCTATGAAAGCAGAGAGAATGCCATGTAGAAATGTGGATTCCAATAACATTAGACAAGGTTAGAAATTGAGAACAACCATATTCAGAAAATAAATATGGGTCTAACTCTTAATACAAACCTCTTGTTCTTTTGATCTATTTTTGACTTAAGCTGGGTAGACTCTTTGCTCTCCAAGCACATGCATTCACAGTGTTTGTTGGAACTGGGCCAAAAGGTATCACATTGAGTTCAGATGATTGGAAGGACAGATTTGTAACGTCAGCATCTCGAGATGACTGCCAAGTACATTCACATCAATTTGCAAAGCCACCATTCCGGGTAGAGATGTCATCTTGAGCATCTGTTCTTGGAGCTCCAAAACTGCTCTAAAACAAAACAAACACACACAAGGGTTGAAATGTCATAGGCTGAAAAGTCAAACAGACCTTTGCTGGCAAAGAAGAAAGATGTTTCTATTCCTAACGCCCAGTGAATGTGGTCAGGGTTGGCCTTCAAGCTGCATAATTAGGAACATAAACTGGCCTCAGAGTTGCTATGAGAAAGTTCCTGTGAGAGTCCTTGTGGCTGGACAGGCGGGCCTGATTGAAAGGATGAAAACCCAGTTCTCTGTTTCACACCCCTTGAGTTAGCGCTTCAGATTCTAAGATCCAGCCAGGTCTTTATGTTATAGGTAGATTGGCACTAGCTGGGCAGGAGAGGACTCTCCACCCACCCATGAGAAATGTCTGGTGATGGTTCAGCAATTATATCATTGCCTCTCCAAAAGTGATAAATCGGCAGCCTTAAAAGGGGACTCAAACATATCATGTGACCCTCACCTCGCTATGGCCCCTCCTATTACTCTCAGAAGCTGCTCTTAGGGAGACTGATGGGCAGACGGCTGTATTGCAAGGACAGAGGGGCGGGAACTAGCCAGAGAGGCAGCCAGGGGCAGGGAGACAAATCTGGTTGGAGGATACAGCTGTCAGTCAACATCCCTCCAGGGCAGGAGGGCTTCATTCTAAGTCATCTCATGCTGGACAAATAAACTGTCCACTCATCAGACTGTCACTGTAAACAAAGCAATGTTCTGCTGAGTGAGAACAAGAGAGGCAGGGGAACCTGCCATTCCTATGACATCCCGGGAGCACTGTTGACCCATTTTCTCATGCTCAGATGCCTCCATTTATAGGATTAAAGTGCAGGAGGCATTTTCTTTGCTTTTTCCAAAAAATGAGTATAGAAATCAGCATCATATTGCCGGACACAGTGGCTCATGCCTGTAATCCCAGCACTTTAGGAGGTCGAGGCAGGTGGATCACCTGAGGTCAGGAGTTTGAGACCAGCCTGATCAACATGGAGAAACCCTATCTCTACTAAAAACACAAAATTAGCTTGGTGTGGTGGTGCACACCTGTAATCCCAGCTACTCGGGAGGCTGAAGCAGGAGAATAGCTTGAACCTGGGAGGCAGAGGTTGCGGTGAGCCGACATTGCACCATTGCACTCCAGCCTGGGCAACAAGAGTAAAACTCCATCTCAAAAACAAAAAAAAGGAAAAAGAAAGGAAAGGAAAGGACAAGTAATTGAACTTTTTTCTTTTTTTTTTTTCTTTTCTTTTTTACTTTTTACTTTTTTTTTTTTTTTTTT
>NC_045441.1:15713512-15737898 GCF_002776525.5 Piliocolobus tephrosceles | reverse complement strand
CTTTTTTACTTTTTTTTTTTTTGAGCTGGCGACGTCTAGATCTTGTTGCCCAGGCTGGAGCGCAGTGGCGCAATTCTGGCTCACTGCAACCTCCGCCTCCCAGGTTTCAGCAATTCTCCTGCCTCAGCTTCCCAAATTGCTGGGATTACAGGCATGTACCACCACACCCAGCTAATTTTTGTATTTTTAGTAGAGACTGGGTTTCACCATGTTGGCCAGGCTGGTCTCGAACTCCTGACTTCAAGTGATTCACCCGCCTTGGCCTCCCAAAGTGGCGGGATTACAGGCGTGAGCCACCGCACCTGGCCTTGAACCTTCTTTTTAAAGCAGCCACTGCTTGCAATAAATGCCTTGAAGATATGCATTCACCTGTGTCTGAGTAGAAGTGAGCACAGTGTCTTGCAATTCCTCTTTACCTGCATGCATTTGCATGAGCAAACGGGTATTCAGCCCAGAAATGCAGCCCTGGCCTTGGGAAGAAGCCTGGGCTCATCTGGGACCTCAGGGACTCTTAAAAGGCTGAAATATCAAATGACCCTATGAAGGGAACCTGCTGAGCCGGGGCTAGCACATACTCTTCCCTACTGGGCTCATTAGAGTGCCAGTTAGATGGAATATATTAGCACCTCTGAGAACCCTCTTCCTGTGCAATGACAAAGTGAGAAAAATGTCTTGTCTCCTACTCCCAACATGTGTGCTAGTGTGGCTGGGGCAGGAAGGGAAGTAGGGGCTTTTGCTTCTGTTCATGTAAAAGATGAAGGATGCTTTTCATGCCCTTCTTTCTAGCAGTGCAGGAGAGTAGTGACCACCAGGAAGGGTGGACAGCAGGTGTATACAAAGCTACCCAGCCCTGCCCCTAGCTCAGGACTCACCTCACCCCCAGAGAATATCATCACAGGAGCAAGAGGGTAAAGTTCTGAGATTCAAGGTTTTTAGGCTCAGAGGAGCACCAACTATTGGTCTTGCTTGATTTAGGAGACTTGGCTAGAAACCTTGGCTCTATCAATTTTGGTTGTTGCTGTTGTTAAATAATCTTGAGGCCTGTAAGCTGAATCTATTTGAGTCTTCATGTTCTTCTTTGCAAAACGCCATTTCTTGCAGCGTCATTGGGAACATTGAATAAATAGGACACCAGAAATATGTAAGTGCTACATAGGATCCTATATGCCTTCTTGTTAACTTTCAAAAGATGAGGCTGTGCCAACTCTGGGCTACACCTGGTTAATTCTTTTTATTTTTATTTCATAGAGACAAGTCTCGCTATGTTGCCCAGGCTGGTCTCTAACTCCTAGGCTCAAGCAATCCTCCTGCCTTGGCCTCTCAAAGTGCTGAGACTAGAGGCATGAGCCATCACACCCAGCCCTCTGTTGTTATTACCTGAAAAGGCTTCTGTTTTGTGAACTACACCCTGACTAATGCAGTTGCCACTAACATGGAAACGATCTCTACATTTCCTGAGTATCCAGGGCTAGTTAATTTCCATGTGTTACCATTGAATCTTGCGTATTATCCTTCAAACGTACATTACACATGATCCGATTCCTCTGCTATATGAATGATATCTTTTTGCTGCCCTTGTCACTAAATAGTCTATGAAGAGACACTCTTAACACCCTGTAAATACACTTCTCATCAGAACTCCCCATTCAGTCACCACCAGATATAATATCCATTGATGATTCTTGCCTGGTCCTGTCTTTACTATGGAGGTAATGAAATAGTGATTTTATTGTTCCTGCATTCCTTCCACGTTGGCTCTTGGTCCCTTGGCATTCCCCTGTAAGCAAGAGCCATCTTTTGGAGTTTTAAAACTACAGTTTGCTGCCCCCCACTTCATTCCTAGTGAGTCAGAACCTCTGGCCATGAACACTGGATTTTGTATTTTTTGAATTCTCAGTGCAATGATGCTCGGCTCTCAAAATATCCTTCTTCCTTAAAGAGGTATTGGGGAACTTGTCCCCACTCTGCTTACAATGCAGGTGAGCTATTCACAGCAACCAAGTGGCAAAGATGCCAATTTTATTTCTATTTTGATTTTTTGTACTGAAAAACTTAACTTTATTCAACTTTTGGATTGTTACCAAAAACTGTTTGGGTATGAAATAAGACATGGCTGGCTGGGCACAGTGGCTCACGCCTGTAATCCCAGCACTTTGGGAGGCCAAGGCGGGCGGATCACCTGAGGTCAGGCGTTTAAGACCAGCCTGGCCAACATGGAGAAACCCTGTCTCTACTAAAAATACAAAAATTAGCCAGGCATGGTGGCGTGTGCCTGTAATCCCAGCTACTTGGGAGGCTGAGGCAGGAGAATTGTCTGAACCCAGGAGGCGGAGTTCGCAATGAGCTGAGATCGTGCCACTGCACTCCAGCCTGGGTGACAGAGTGAGACTCTGTCTCAAAAAAGAAAAAAAAAAAAAAAAAAAAGATGGCTGAATCGGTGTTGTTGTTTTGTTTCCCTTTTTTTTTTTAATTTTAAATTTTTTATTTCCATAAGTTATTGGGGAACAGGTGGTGTTTGCTTACATGAGTAAGTTCTTAAGTGGTGATTTGTGAGATTTTGGTGCACCCATCACCTGAGCAGTGTACCCTACAATCAATTTGTAGACTTTTTTCCTTCACTCCCTTCCCATCCTTTCCCCCTGAGTCCCCAAAGTCCATTGTGTCATTTGTGTGCCTTTGCATCCTCATAGCTTAGCTCCCACTTATGAGTGAGAACGTACGATGTTTGATTTTCTACTCCTGAGTTACTTCACTTAGAATAATAGTCTCCAATCTCATCCAGGTTGCTGCGAATGCCATTAATTCATTCCTTTTTATGACTGAATAGTATTCCATCATATATATATACACATATATACACACATACACACACGCACACAAACACACACACATATATATACACATAAACACCACAGTTTATCCGTATTTGGGTTGGTCCCACAGTTTTGCAATTGCGAATTGTGCTGCTATAAACGTGTATGCAAGTATCTTTTTTGTATAATGACTTCTTTTTCTCTGGGTAGATACTCAGTAGCGGGATTGCTGGATAGAACGGCAGTTCTACTTTTAGCTCTTTAAGGAATCTCCACACTGTTTTCCATACAGGTTGCGATAGTGTACATTCCCACCAGTGGTTTAGATGTGTTCCCTGCTCACCGCATCTATGCCAACAAAAGATGGCAATTTTATAACTAGGTAGAAGACGTAAGGCAAGCTCTTCAGCATCATCCTATGCTTATTTTGCATTCTGTGGATATCAGTGTACCTTATTTGTCCTTGTTAACCTTTAAATTATAGTTAAGAGGAGAAACGTTTTAATCTCTTCTCTCCTCTGCCTCTCTCCTCATCTCTCCTCTTTCTCTGCCCCTCTGTCCCTATCCATTTATCTTTCTCTCTTTTCCTTAACCCCATATCCTTAGAAAACCCACCTATTTATCCTACAGAATCACCAACAAGGTGCTGCCACTTATAAAGGGATCTACTAACTGCTTATTCTATAGGTGAGCACATATCTATTTCTACAAGAGACTTTATAAACTAAGGTGCTATCAATTCTTTGTTCCATTTTTAGGATGCTGCTGTCCTGTGGGCCTTCTTAGGCATGCTACATCTCACAGGTTAATTAACAATGCGTGCAAATGCCTTATGACATCTGGCTAATAATGCCATGGTCCTTTTATTAACTCGAGACACAAGATATTCCAGCGTAACAATTGGCTATGGCTATGAATTGACCACAGATTTAGAGCTATTGGTTTGTCTTTAGTGTCTTGATATTCTTGAAATTCTTGGTTACTCGAGTAAGTTCTTTAGTGGTGATTTGTGAGATTTTGGTCCACCCAGCACCTGAGCAGTAGACACTACACCCAATTTGTAGACTTTTATCTGAAATTCTTGTGTATTCCAGATTGGAACCTTAAGTATTCTCAGGAAGTGAAGTTTCTTCCGTTGTTTGTATTTTTGTTGTTTTTCTAGGACCCAATACTTGTAGGTATCTGCTCAGGGTTATTCTCCAGTAACACTGATGATAGTTTGAAATGTGCCTTTAATATAGATGCAAGACGGGGATCTTCATAAAGAAATCACTTATTAGTGTCAAGAAGAAACAGCAGGAAATGTGTGCATTTTCTTCAAAACCCATAGGGAAAAATTATATTTATCTCTGAATAATCTCTGGTTTTGAAAAGTGGGATTCTACAGCTAATGTGGGATTCTGAACACCACTTTCTCATTTGTTACATTTCTACTGTGCATCGAATGACATTCTCAGTGCTGGAAATACAGACATTCATAAGGTTCAGTTGTTCCCCAACCATCTCACAATGGAGGCAGGAGAGTCAGAGCAGCAAATGCATAATTAAAACAAATATGAAATGTACCGTGCCTGAATCAACTTAGACTGAGGAAGCTGGGGAAGGCTTCCTCGAAGGAGTGAGGTATGAGATAGACTTGGCCCATTACGGGCTTGGCAGTGTTCACTGACTGAATGCATGAGCACATGAAGGGCCCACACAGAACAGATTTTCATCAGCTAGAAAAGTGGAACCAACGACAGCAGACAGAGGAACTAGCGTGTCCCAATGCATCAGAAGAGAACATGTCTTTTCTAAACTGGAGCATCAGCGCGTCCTTTTCAAATCATTTTTCCTGCTGTTTTTGAATTGGAATGTGCAATCCTGGAGCTTATGGGCTTCAAAGTAAATCATACGGCAACTGTGAAGGCAGAGTGCCTTTCTCATTGCTTATGTCACAGGCTTTGGAGGGTCTCCCTGGGAGTGCATTGAGAGGAAGAAGAGGGAAGGCCATTAGGGAGGCAAGGATGACTTCCTGCAGCCAGTGCTCAGAGCTAATGAGGTCAGGGCAGTGGGTTCCTCCACCAGCAAATCTATTACCTGGCTCTGCGTGGGCCTGGAAAGGCAGCCCTTACGCCCACCTGCTGCCCTGCAAGCCTGTCAACACGGAAGGTGATAAGGACCAGGGAGGGCAGGGCCTTTGCTGTTGCCAATGACGGCGGCAAAGAAAAGAAGTCCTGCTATGACACCATTGTTCAGAGACAGGACAATTTTTCCATCCCATTAGTACCTATTCATCAGGCACTCATTCATTTATGGAATATTTACCTACATCTTGGAGGTAAAAGAGTTCAGGTCTCTGCATTTTCATGGGGAAGCCAGGGGAGGGAACAGATTATCACCACAAAGTGTGCTAAGAGCTGCAAAATGCACAAGGGCTGTGAGGCCAGGCTCTGCCCACGATGTGAAAGCTGGAGGAACTCCACGGAGAAGGTGCTATACAAGTGATAGCGGAGTTAAAAAGAAATGATTTAAGCAGCCAATGAGGGTAAGGGAGTCCTTGGTAGGGTCTTCCTTTCAATTAAAAGCAGTCCCCAAATCATTTTCTTTCCTAACAAAGAGCAGCCTGTAAAGTTCAGCTGCAGACATAGAAAGGCAAGTTAGAAGCTTGCACGGGTGAATCCTAGCAGCTATGCCAATAGGAAAGGGGCTGGCTACCTGGGAAGTAGGCATGTCCAACATGGCGGCTCCATCTTCCCGCCTCCTTGCCAACCACGTGTGCAGTCGGGAGCAGACAACACGGCGCCCAGCAGGCAAACACTGCATTTGCATAATAAGATTAGGGCAGGTGTCTAGCGTCCTCGTTTGCTATGTAAACATCACACCTGATCCAAATAATCTGTGGCACTATGTAAATCAGACATCGCCTCCTCAAGCCTGTTTATAAAATCCAGTGCACTCTGCTGCGGGCAGGGAGTCCCACTCGGGCCCCTCTCTCCTGCAAGAGAGAGAGCTATTCTCTTTTCTCTTTCTTTCTTCTTTTTTTTTTTTTTTTTTTATTCTCTTTTTTCTTTTTTTTTTTTTTTTTGAGATGGAGTTTCGCTCTTGTTGCCCAGGCTGGAGTGCAGTGGTGCTATCTCACTGCAAGCTCTGTCACCCAGGTTCAAGTGATTCTCCTGCCTCAGCCTCCTGACTAGCTGGGATTACTGGTTCCAGCCACCAGTGGCCTGGTTAACTTTTTGTATTTTTAGTAGAGATGTGGTTTCATCATGTTGGCCAGGCTGGTGTTGAACTCCTGACCTCAGGTGATCCACCCCCCTCAGCCTCCCAAAGTGCAGGGATTACAGGCATGAGCCACCACGCCCAGCTTTTTCTTTCTTTTGCCTATTAAATCTCCACTCCTAAACCCACTTCTCCTATGTCTATGCACTCAATTTCCTTGGTGTGAGACAACGAGCACTGGGTATTTACCCCAGACAACGACACCACTTCACCAGGTAAAAAGTGAACTGCTGTTATGAGTTCACAGTTATGAGTTCACAGTTGAGAATGGAGTTTCTATTTGTGTGTGTTTTCTGCTAACAAAAGGTGAAATTTAAAAAAATAAAATAAAACCCGCCTACATTTTAGTCTGTGGCTTTTGATGTCAAGTCTGAGCCATGAGAGAGCCAAAACATTTTTTTTTTAAATGAGGATTTCATTTGAGGATGATGAGGGCAGAGATAAAAGGTACATTTTGAAAATAGGTAGCAGGAGAATTTGACATTTCACTAATAGGGTAGAGTAGTATGCCTTCTGCATGCATGCTTTTGTTTTAAGTTAGTTCAACTTTTATTCAGCAGGGGCCTGGGTGATCAGCAACAAGGAGCTGATTTTAAAATAAAGATTATGAAAAATGGTAAGGCCCTGGAGATGCTTCACATGGATTTCCAAAGCCAAGAAACTGTCAGCTGTAGCCATGAGTTCAGTTTCAGGGTTCTGGGGACAAGCTTGCTTATTTTCTTTTTCCAAGTAAAACTGGGAGTAGCTTTTAAATATTTTCTCAGCTAAAGTGGTTCAAGTCACTGGTAAGATCTTATTTGCCCACCAAGTCCTGGTGACCAGCTAAAAAAAAATGTGAAAAACAGATTAAAGACAGCTCTGGTTTCTCTGTTTCTGGAGTCTCAGAAAAGTAGGATCAGTTTTCTTGCCAACTAAATCAAAAAGGTATCCAAGCTAACTTACTCAAATGTTTTAAAACGTGTCCCAAACTAAAACTTAACAGCTTGCTCCCTTCATCAGCACTTGCTCTTGTCTTGCTTAGTTGGTGCAAGTGCCTACTTGCCCAGCCGAGAGACCACTGAGTTACATGTGGCCTCATCACACACATTCTGTAACCAAGTCCAGGTGAAGTCCACTCTGTATGCTTCCAGGACATCTACCCACTCTTCAGAAGAAATTACTGCAGCTACCTAAGATTCACGAGCTTTAGTTTTTCTCCTCTAAGCCATTTTTCACACTGCTTTATCACAAGGGTCCTTTGTAAAAACCATCCTGACCTTGAAGATTGCATCAGTTCACCTTTGTCTAGGGTAAAGAGTCAAAGATCCTCATCACAGCATATGAGACCTTTCCCAGTTTGGCAGCAGCCCACCTCTCTAGCTTCATCTTTTATACCCCTCCCCCAACTCTTGCATTGTTTGCTGTAGTTAAAAGAACTTGCTTCTTTCTCCTCTGTCACATCTCTGGTTCTCAACACACATTGCTTTTTATAAGTAGAATGCTTTCTCCATGCTTTCTCCATCCTTCTTTTCCTACAATGCGTGCCCCACACTCAGGGACAGGACTGGGGCAAGACAAGGGAGGCACCTACTGCAAGATGGAAGCAGGTTCTCATTGCCAAAGTCATGAAAATGCCACAGAGCAAATACTTCCTTTATTTGGTACCCCTAGACCCTCAATTGGCTGACTCTAATCCCAGCCCCATTCATCCCTTTCATTTCTCAATCCAGCTTTGTGCTTCCTTCTGAGGACTCTGTTTCTATGATTTAAGGCAGAGATAGTAATATCCTCTCTTTCAGCTTTCTAAGCTGAGAAAATAATTTTCTCAGACGTATTCCAATCATATTCCGTGTACAAATGATATGGTTTGGCTGTGTCCCCACCCAAATCTCATCTTGAATTGTAATAATCCCTAAAAGGCAGAGCCAGGCAGAGATAATTGAATCATGGGGGAGGAGGTGATTTCCCCCATACTGTTCTTGAGTTAGTGAATAAATCTCATGAGATCTGATGGTTTTATAAAGAGGAGATCCCCTGTACAAGCTCTCTTGCCTGCTGCCATGTAAGACGTGACTTTGCTCCTTGTTTGCCTTCCACTATAATTGTGGGGCCTCCCCAGCCATGTGGAATTGCGAGTCAACTAAGCCTCTTTCCTTTATAAATTACCCAGTCTTGGGTATGTCTTTATTAGCAGTGTGAGAACAGACTAATACAATAACTGTATTCCAATATATATACAGTTCAATGCATCAGACATTTATGGAGAATGTACCATGTTTTATTAATAAATACAGAATATTGTAGCCATTTTGATTTTACTTGCAAAACCCCCCAAGACAGTTTTCTTGAATTGAGTGCAGAGCCAGTTCTGGTCAATATATCATATCTGCACTGGTGTACATGGATTAATCAGCTGGCATTCTACTCATTCTCTGTATCTGTGACAGTAAATACTTGTAGACACCATTGGTGTCTGTCCATTTCACAAAAATCTGAGATTCATGGAAGATCCTAAGACATAAACCAGCTAATTTGGCAAGTTTCTAAAAACACATTATTTCATTCCAAAGAGTAAGGAGATATGAGAAAATCAATTATTTGGGTGATGATTTATCAAGATTAGGAGATAATTTCCCTTTTTAGTCATGCACAATATTAATTGTGTCAAATTCCCTTAAACATCAGCGATTAACAGAGATCTACTTGAAATCTATCCTGCTTTAGTTTCTGTGTATATCAATAGTCAGTGTTTCCACAGTGTGAGAAGGAGGTGGTCAATATTCTTATACGTAGACCCACAGTGGTACAGACTGCATAAATAGTCTGGGAAAAAGATAAAGAATCCTTCTAAGGAGAACAGCCAAGGGGAACTTCTGTTGGTTGACAGCACACCCTCTGGGCCCTACTAATATGTCATGTGGAAATTAGAGGGCACAACGTTTTCATGAACAATATCCATCAATTACAGAGGATTGAAGCCAACCCTTTATATTATTTCTGGTGTATGAATTTGCAGATTTCTTATGATTGAAGGAAGTGGGTCAGGAATTAGAAACAAACTCATTCAATAGATGTATCTTACTTCAATTGATATTATTGATTATTTAGAAAATAATTCATTTGTTAACTGTGTTCATCCTGTCTCTTTTGGCTGTGAAGAATAGAAACCAACAAATGGTGATTTCCCTTTTTTGATTGCTCAGATAAGTGAAAAGACAGAGTGTGTATGGCTTCAGGCTTGGATCCAGTGGCTAAAATGATGACATCAGGTATGTTCACGTTTTCCAATTCTGTTTTTTTCTGTGTTTTCTTCATTATCAAACAGGCAAAGGCAACCAGCAGATTTAGGTTTACATCATACTAGCTTGGAAACATGTGAGAAAATAGCTTCTTTTTCTCAATATTCCAGCAAAAATATTTGCTATAATTCACATTAGTACACTTTCATTCATATACTTGTTTCTTATTCAGTCACTATAGATAGGGAGAGACTGTACTCTAAATACCCAGATCTGGGTTACATGCCCACTTTTGAAGCCAGGAGTGGGACCTGACCCAGAAATACACTGTTATGAACAGAGAATGTGAGATAATAGTTTCTTAACTGGTTTCCTATAATGATGAAAATATTTGCTAACGCCATTTGGTTCATTTTTTCCAAGATAGTGTGTCCATTCATTTGTTGACTAATTCATGCAACCTTCTTTTATTCAGTCTGACATTCTTTGTTTTTTCATCTGAGTGTTTATTTATATTTAATGTATTTACTGATATATGGTGGTATTTAGGCCCATTTTATGAATTATTTCATATCTGTTCCATTTGTTTTTGTTCCTCTGTTCATTCTTTCTGCATTCTTTTGAATTAATCAAATATTTTTAAGATTCTATTTTAATTCATTCATTAGACTTTTAATATATTATTTTCCATATTAAATTTTTGGTGGTTGTTCTAAGGATTATAATATGTCTCATTTTTGTTGTCTACTTAGATTTAATATTGTGCCACTGTGGAGGAAAAGTTAAATATTAAATTTGAACTCAATTGAACATGAACACAAACAGTGGTCACCAAGTCCCGGAACAGGTTTTGTGAGCCCATTGAGGCATTCATCCAGCACTGTTTCAAAGAAATCTCTTTTTCAACCTATTCTGATACATTAGTTATTGAAAAACAATAGAAAATTGCAAAAGCAAGTTGACCTTTTTGTGGTTCCTTGAGCTCAGTCACGCTCGTGACTGGGCCTTACACCAAACAACTCATTACAAAAAGAGCGAAGGCCCCAGACCACACCAAAGTTTCATGAGACCTCTCCTCATCTGTGCATGGATGGGTGACCGACCACTGGAGCCCAGGCTATAGCTTCCCAATGATGAATCCTCCATAGTCTGGTGAGTGCATATGTGTATACATACATGTATGTGTGTGTGTGTGTGTATATGTGTGTGTGTGTATATATATATACACATCTTTTACCTTCTCCCCTACCCATTACAATTTATTATATCATTTGCTTATTACATGATTTGCTTATTATATTTGCATTGCCATTTACATGGGATAAAGGTTGTGTACCCATAAAGATATTGTGTGTGTGTCTTTTATTCTCCCCTTGTGCGTTTCCCACACAGAACAGCCACTTTATATGAAATGTAAGAATCATGCAACAGTACAGTATAACTTAATTTACTCCTTTCCTTTATTTCTGTATTTTTGTTGTCAAATATTTTATATCTACATACTTTATAAACCCAGAAGAGTGTTAACATTTTTGCACTACATTGCCATGTGCCTTTAAAGAATTTTTAAGAAGACCAGGTGCAGTGGCTCACATCTGCAATCCCAGCACTTCGGGAGGCCGAGGCGGGTGGATCACGAGGTCAGGAGATCGAGACCATCCTGGCTAACACAGTGAAACCCTGTCTCTACTAAAAATACAAAAAATTAGCCGGGCGTGATGGCTGGCGCCTGTAGTCCCAGCTACTCAGGAGGCTGAGGCAGGAGAATGGCAAGACAGTTTCTTTAGCTTTGGTTTCCAGCAGTGCAACTATGAGAATATACTTATGATTTTCTTTGAATTTATCTTGTTTGAGGCTATCTGAGTGTTTTTGGATATGTAAGCTGATGTTTTTTACCAAATTTTGTGAAGTTCACAGTTGCTTCTTTAAACATTTTTTTTTCTGGATTATTTCTTATTTTTTATTTTTTTGACGAAGTCTCGCTCTATTGCCCAGGCTGGAGTGCAGGGGCATGATCTCAGCTCACTGCAAACTCTGCCTCCCAGGTTCATGCCATTCTCCTGCCTCAGCTTCCTGAGTAGTTGGGATTACAGGTGCCTGCCACCACACTGCTGGATCTTTATCTCTACTCTCTGCTGTTGAGACTCCAATTATACATATATTAAAGTATTTGATATTGTCTCATATGTTTCTGAAAATATGTTCAATTTTCTTTCATCTTTTGTTCTCTTTCAAGTTCACAGTGACTTTCTTTTATTGTGTCTAATCTGCTGTTCAGCCCATCAAATGACATTTTTATTTTAAACATTTTTAAGTTCTAGGATTTAAATTCGACTTTTTAATAGTTTCTATTCTCTATTGATATTCCTTTTGTGTTTACTAATGATAATCCTGCTTTACTTTACATCCTTGGTCATATATTCACTTCCTGCTTGAAAGTCCTTATTTTTTAATTACAATATTGAAGTTGTCTTTGGTCTTTATCCATTGACTGATTTTGTTTTGACTACAGATCACATATAACTGTTCTTTCCATGTCCAATAATTGTTTATTGTGTACTGAACATTGTGGATGTTATGCTGCAGAAACACAAGATACTATTATCCTCTTTGGGTGAGTAGTTTCTTGCTCTAGTGAGTGATTTAGTTGCTGGATAACTATCTTCACCATGTGGATGCTTTTTTAAATTCTTTATTAATGTGGGTCTATTTCCGTTCTTCTTTTAGTCTTAGGCTAAATCCTTATTTCTGGGAAACAATCTTTGCAAATAAGGATAGCTCTGTTTAAAATAAATGAAAAGTCCAAGGTACTTATCAAAACCCTGTAACTTGATAGGATTCGAATTCCAAATTCTATCTCTCCTTAAGTAAGTCACAGCTAAGATCTCTGCTCAAGTCTTTCAACTTTCCAGCTATTGAACTTTGCTGAATATCTTGGTATCTCCCTCTGCCTATGCATAATTCAAATGTCACTCAAGGACTTAAGGGAAATTTATATGCAGATTTGGGAATTTTCCTTTCTGTGGCTCCCACATTTTTTGCATCATCTTCTAAAATTACCAGCAGTCTGGAATACTCAAATCCTGACACTTCAGACCAACAAGGCCATGTATTTCTTGGCCTGAGTTCTAGGCAATCTGCACTAAGCATACTGGGGAAGCCTTCAAGGGAAAAGCTATATAAGCATAGATCTCACCTTGTAGAGTTTCTTTCATTCAAGGGTTGAATTAATTCCAACTTCTGCATGCCTTGTGATTGCTCTCCAGTGCCATCAGAAAGGTTGATCTTTGTTCTGAGGGGCTTTTTGGTCTCAACTTTTTCAATGTTATCTGCATGCAGTTTAATTAAATATAAACTGCTTCGCAAGTTTATTGATTGAATTGAAAGTCTCATTCATTCTGTCTTTAATTGATTTATCTGACAAGTGACTTCCAATCTATGATTTGAACCTGTCAATGGTGATATGGGCAGCCTATGAAGAAATGAGACCTATGAGAAATATTTGAAGAGAACAAATTAGATGGCCAGAAAAACAAATCTCTATAGATGGGTTTCCTGGCAGGAAAACAAATTAAGTAGAAAATAATGAGGGTGAGAACAAAGATTTCCTCTTAATGAAGTAGGCAAAGGTTAGATAGTATATGAGCATTTGTTCTCAGGAAGAGTCAAATAATTCTGCATGACTCTGGAGTGACCAGTGAGTTCTTGTGAGGTGTAAGTTTGATGAACATTTGTAAATTTGTTTGTTGTTTTATTTTGTTTTTATGCTGTAATGTAGAAAAAATAGAGATTTAGAATAACAAAATCAAGCATAGTTTAGTGATCTAATTTTCTCTGAAATTCTTTTTATTGCTTACGGTTTCCCATTTTTTTCAATTTCAAATAATAATTTGGAGGTTTGCATATGTCTGTCAAGGTAGGCTAGGCAACAGTAAGTAAGACAAAGACATGAACATGACTTGACTCAAGGAAATAGAAATTTATTTCTTATTCACCTAACAGTCTAGTGCAGTTCCAGGGCAGCTGGGAAAAGGGGTCCTTTGTTCCACATGGTCACTCAGGTACCCAGGTTAACATGTCTCTGATATCATTTACCACCCAGGGTGTTTGCCCATTTTTGTATTACTATAAAGCAGTACCTGAGACTCAGTAATTTATAGAAAAAAAAGAAGAAGAATAATTGGCTCACAGTTCTGCCAGCTGTACAGGAAGCATGGTTCCAGCATCTGCTTCTGGTGAGTGCCTCAGGAAGCTTACAATTATGGTTGAAGGTGAAGGAGAGCCACAGTTGTCACATGGCAAGAGAGGGAGCAAGAGAGAGCAGGGGGAGGTCCCAGACTCTTAAACAACCAGATCTTGCATGAACTAACTGAGTGAGAACTCACTTATCTGTAAGGGCATGGTGCTAAACCATTCATGAGGAATCCTCTCCATGATCCAACCCCTCCCACCAGGCCTCATCTCCAACATTAGTAACCACATTTCAATGTGAGATTTGGAGGGGACAGACATCCAAACCGTATCACTGAGTGTTGCCATTGCAGATAGCAGAAAGGGGGAATAGAGGATGAACAAGTGCACTCATGAAAGTCTTACCTTTTCTTTTCTTTTTTCTTTTTTCTTTTTTCTTTTTTGGCATGAGCTGGGCTTGGAAGGTTCTGCTTCCAAGGCTCTTCTTGGTTCTGTTAACGTTCCATTGACTAGAATTCAGATCTTTCTACACTAAACTTTAAGGGATATAAAAAACATAGTCCAGCTATAAGCAGACTAAGGTGTTGGAGCAATGCCATGGATACTTTTTCATATAAATATTCTTTTCTTGAAATTAAAACATTTCTGACTTGTGCTTGAAAAGAAACTGAGTACCTGACATCAAGTTGCCACATAATCGGAGCTATCTGTCATGGTCCGGGTTCTGCCAAAAGCACACCTTGAGACAGGATTAGAGTGCATGTATTTTGTTTGAAAGTTGATCTCAGAAAGCACTGGTAGGGAAGTGGGTGGGAGGGCGCAGGGAACAAAGCTAATGTGGATACATCCAGGAGTAACTCCTAATGGCTCAGTCCCGCTATAATCCCCTGGGAGATAGTGTGGGACGTAGTACTTGAGGGATGAGGAAGCTGGTGTACTTGCTCTCCAGCTCCTGTTTGTCACTGCTGAGGGATGCCCCCTGAGGTGTTAACTCTTTTGTACTCCCACCCTGCCATGTGCACAGCCTCACAGAAAGCTGTAAAGCAGAGAATTACTGATGATTGCAAGAGGAGATCATTGGCATATACCAGAATGATGAGTGTTGGGAAGATCTGGGCAGGGCACTAAACTATCTGTTTCTTTACCAACTAGACACTAGGTCTAAACCGACCCACCATATTTGAATGTGCACAGCAGCCATCTATCATCAAGTTGAAATGCAACAAAAGAGATTAGGCTTAAGCAGGTCTGAAAGGTAAATATGCTCTATGAGCAGGAGGCTCAGACTCCTAATATATCTAGTTCTGCTGCGGCAACTCCTCTCCTTCAATCCACACTGACAGCCTCAAGGATGGGCATTTACTGAAAAGGAAAAGGCCAGGGCCTGGCATACACATTGTTCTGCACAGTGTGTAGTCACCAACCTGAAACGAACTGCTGCAGTGTCACATCCCCCCTGTTCAGGAGTATTCCCGAAAGATACTGATGAAAGCAAATCGTCCTAGAAGGTAAGACTTGGGGCAGTCACTGGGTTGTCCACTTTGCCTGGGCTGAGAGATCAGTGATTTGGATCAATCCTGATTTATGCACAGTACCCAAGGGTTTCACTGGATGGTCAGGAATTGAAAAATGCAAAATTGGAAGACTGACCAAAAGAGGTCTGGGAAAAGGTTTTAAATGAGCACACTGTATAAACGTATCTGTATTCCATGTTCATGCTCAAGCAAAGGTTATGCAAAGGACAGTGGTGTTGGTCAACTTGCAGCAGTTTCAGCCACACTGCAACAGAGACAATGGGTCCTATTTTGATTTTTGATCATGTTGGAAGTGAGTTTGGACATGGTACATTTCAAACTCAGAGTTGCTTGGCTTTAAAATGTGGTTTACTCTTTCTACCATAGACCTAGGCATGTGTGATGTTGTGGAATTCCCTTCCAACAACAAAGAGCCAAATCTGGAAACCTGGCTCCAGCAAAGTAAAAAATGTGTCCAGTCTTAACACCTTGCTCTCTCCTTAGAAGCTCTGTCTCCCCTGAAACTTGTTGTCTGATTCTAAGTATCTCAAAATGACAGAGAATATGATCTATACAGTATGCAGACATGCCTTCTCACATTTGCTCAGAACCTCCTCTCCCCAAAAAATTAAAATAAACTTGGAATATTTTGATTTTACAAAATTTTCAAACTGGAATGCAGATACCTTGAAAACCAAGTGCCAATAAAGAAAGACAACAAAGTCGGGCAACAGCGGATAAAGCAGACTAAATGCCAATTGTCAGTAATTTAATTCTCAAAACTACTCTTCCAAGGAGCCCTTGAATTATCTTCCTCGGAATAGTACCTATGTTCGCTGAGGTTAGCTAACTTAACCAAAGTTGCACAGTTCGTAGGTGACCAAGTGACCTTACATCCAATTTCTCTCTTCTCCACTGATACTATAGTACCTTATTATCTTAAGAATCTCTTTTATGGAAGAGTTTTCTATTTTTATAATCATTTCTGCCATTAGTATGCAATAATTCATTGCATCGTTAGTGTGCAATAATAGCAAACTTGGTCTACGAGGCATCTTAGATTGACTTTTCCATTGCCTGGATCTCTCTAAGCTTCAAATGCATATAAATACAGGACCTAGGACCATTAGTCACCCAAGCTCTTTTCTTGAAGGTGAAAAACATTTAGTTAAATGCCTACATGGCTAAATGACTATGAGTTCCATTAGCATTTAATAAACACATCATAAATGACCTTAAGCCCTTCAAGCAGACTCAATAGGACTTCCACATTTTCATACTTTTTGTTATTAGCAAGAGAATGAGTCATCAAACTACACATTTCTCTAAAAAATACCCAGCGATTGAAATAACATACGAATCAACTTCCATTCTCCATAATCACTCTATACTTGTGAGGATTGACCACATTCCATTTTGACCTAATATGAGTGTTTAATACTTCTGAAAAATTGAGTTTGTATTAATCTGAAGTCATCCATTCTGCCTCCAGCCCTTTGAACTAGTTGGACAGATTCATACCTCACAACTCCTGCCTAGGGACCAAGCTGAGCCCCCAAAGCTACAAAGTCATTCATAGCTACTGCAAGGATTGTGCCATTTTTTTTTCTTTTTTCTTTTCTTTTTTTTGCAGGTGTACATTTCTTCAAACCTTATTAGCACACACTCCCAACTTTTTGATCTGTAGACCTGTCTTCAGCCTTGCTTCTGGCTCATGAGTGTGGTTTGTCCTTCATTTCTTCCAGCATTTGATATAAACATCCCCCAATCAACTCTGAGTTGAATCATCTCTGAGTGGGATCATCTCTCTGCTTCTCTTATTACTGATTTCCTAGTTCTGAAACAAGGTTTTTAGGAAAAAACCATTGAAATGAAATTGAAACCTCATGTGAATCAACTTGCTTGGGACTCTTAGTCACCTCAAATTTTTACAAAATTACATAAAAACATAATTGACTGAGTTGATGAATGGAGGAAAATGGAATTTGCTGATCCAGGGCCAGCCACAGATTTTGGGGGGTTGAGGCAGTTATTATCTCTCTGCAGGAGGATCCCATTTCATGTGAACAAAAGACCACACCAAAGCAAAGCATACGATCTGTGTGCCGGAGCCCTGGGCCAGGCTGTGAGCTGAAAGCTAGAGCTGGGTGGGTATATTAGTCTACTTTCATGCTGCTGATAAAGACATATCAAGACTGGGCAATTTACAAAAGAAAGAGGTTTATTGGACTTACAGTTCCACATGGCTAGAGGGGCCTTACAATCATGGTGGAAGGCAAGGAGGAGCAAGTCATATCTTACCTGGACGGCAGCAGGCAAAGAGAGAGCTTGTGCAGAGAAACTCTCGTGTTTAAAAATATCATATCTCGTGAGACCCATACACTATCACGAGGACAGCACAGACAAGATCCACCCCCATGGTTCAATCATCTCCCGCCAGGTCCCTCCCATAACATGTGGGGATTATGGGAGCTACAAGATGAGATGTGGGTGGGGACACAGAGCCAAACCATATCAGTGGGAGTCAGAGCTAAATCTCTGGGCCTGAAACGGCAAACGGTGGCCTTTTCCTTTCACTGTCTCTGAATGACCACCTTGAAGGCAAATCAACAGGAATGACAGGGGAAGAAAGCCATGCAGCTGAGCTGTCTGCCAGTCTGAAGGGGAAATTCAATAGCTCTCCACTCCAAACTGAGCCCTGAGTCAGCCTCTCTGAAATCCAGTGACATTTCTGCCTATTAGTGAATGGAAACACACGTCTTTCATTCCTGAATTGAGCGGTGTTTTATCTGCTATGTCCTTGCTTGCCTGGTCTGATTGTTTGCTGAGAAAAAAAAAAAAAACAATTAAATCTTCCATTCAATTATGGCCTGTTTGGGTATGAAGAGCTATTTAAAACCAGAGAGGCTTATCACATTAATGAGCACGACTGTGGAAATTAATACCTGAGAAAGGGGATTCCCTGGAGAATTGGAAGGCAGAGCTGAGAATATAAGGATGTTATGATCTTCATAACATGATAGAAAAACTATTGGTAAAATGGCACATTACCCCAGGAGATAGATACTTTTGTGTTAAATGGACATGAAAATGAACATATATATTTTGCATAACCTGATAGACAATACAAACTTAGATGGTAGTGCACATATTCATAACTCTAATACTCTGTCTAATATCCTCCTTGTGAGAGCCCAGTGCTGGCCTTCTCTGGTTTTTAGGGGTCAGAACTAGGAAATCAGTAATAAGAGAAGGAGAGAGAGAATTCAACTCAGAGCTGGTTGGGGAATGTTTACATCAAAGACTGGGAGAAATAAAGGACAAGCTCACATTCATGAGCCAGAAGCAAGGTTGAAGACAGGCCTACCACTGAAGTTGGGAGTGGAGCTGGGTGCTAATTAGGTTTGGAGACATGTACATCAGAAAAATAAAAAAAGCACAATCCTTGCAATAGCTATGAATGGCTTTGCAGCTCTGGGGCCTCAGCAGCTCCTCACTAGGCAGGAGCTGTGATGCAAGGACCTCTTCAGCTAGTTCAAAGGGCTGGAGGCAGGGTGGATGGCTTTTCAGATGAACACAAACTTAATGTTTTTAAAAAAATGTTTTAAACACTCATATTAGGTCAAAATGGAATGTGGTCAATCCTCACAAGTGTAGAGTGATTGTGGAGAATGAAAGTTGATTCGTATGATATTTCAATTGCTGGGTATTTTTTAGAGAAATGTGTATTTTTGATGACTCATTATCTCGCTAATAACAAAAAATACCAAACTGTGAAAGTCCTATTGAGTCTGCTTGAAGGATTTAAGGTCATTTATGATTTGTTTATTAAATGCCAATGGAACTCAGTCATTTAGCCATGTAGGCACTTAACTAAATGCTTTTCACCTTTAAGAGAAGAGGTGGAGTGACTAATGGTCTTAGGCTCTATATTCATGTGCACTCGAAACTCGGGAAGGTGAAGGCATTAGAAAAGTCAATCTAAGAAGCCTCAGATCAAGTTTGCTGTTATTAATGAATTATTGCATACTAATAATAGAAATGATTACAAAAATAGAAAATTCCCTCATAAAAGAGATTCTTAAGATAACAAGGTACTGTGACATCGGTGGAGAACAGAGAAATTGGACATGAGATCACTTGGTCACTTACTAGCTGTGTAGCTTTAGTTAATTAGTTAACCTCAGTGAACACAAGTACTATTCTGAGGAAGATACTTCAATAACTACTTTTAAGGGTAGTTTTGAGAATTAAAGAAAATTCAAGGAGTTATATTATCTTGGTCCAATTTGTGTTGCCATAACAGACTCCCTGAGGCTGGGTAATTTATGAAAAAAAATAAGGTTTATTTGGCTTATGATTCTGGTGGCTGAAAAGTCTAAGGTTGGGCAACAGCATTCGGTAAGGGCCTCATGCTGCTTCAACTCATGGTGGAAAGTGGAAGGCGATTGGGCTTACGAGAAGAGTTCACGTGGTGAAAGTAGAAGCAAGAGAGAGACTGAGGAAGCCAGATTCTTTTTAACAACTTCTCTGGCAGGAACTAATTGGTCGTCTACAGCGAGAACACTCTCACCCTAGTGGGAGAGCACCTCCCATTGGGCTGCACCTTCCAACGTGGGGGCCACGTTGGAAATCAACTATCAACATGAATTTTGACGGAGGCAAGCCACATCCAAACCCTAGCACACATCTTGCAAAGATTGCAGTATAGTGCCTACAATGTAGTAATGGTCTTAGTTCCTGTGGCAGGATCAATTACCTGGAAACCCAGGGGGAGGGGTTAAGAATGCAATTATTTCTTCATATTTTCCACTGAAGTGAAGGACCCTAGAAAATAGAGTTAGTGTCAGACTCCCCTACAAAGAACTGGCTTCAGAAAGGCCACATTTTGGAATCAGCATCCTTTTGTGCCCAAGTCAGAGAAATACTGGGATCTATTCTGAGCTCCGTAAGCTGCTTCAGCACATCGCGGGTGAGAAGAATGTGCTGGGAAGGTAGGATAGTCCTGGCAAGAAGAGTGAGCTCAGCCCAATACTAACAGGCCAAATCTTACAGTAGAGGTAGTAGAGAGTGCCTTTGAGAAAACAGGGAAGTGTATAATAGAAGAGCACCATGCAGGAAGCAGATGTAACATCTTTTATTGCAAGGGAACATTCTACCTCTGGTGGCTTTGGTTTGAGCTTCTCGGTTGCATGGTAACACGTTGTTTCTTCATGGAAGGAAAAGCCTGGTGGACCTGAGTCTATACAGGCAGTATATGACCCTAGTATGGGGCTTGGCCCTGCAGCACCTTCATCTGAGTGACTGCAGAGAAAAAGGTGGAGCCTTTTAGAGCCCAATTTTGTTGGAGAGAGAGGGAAGCAATGCTTTAGGAGGAGACAGATGGAAACGCTGACACTCATATGGCATTTTGGCTGACCAGAGAGGATAACATGCCTCCTCCAATTTTATTTCTAGAATATATATCAGGAATTAAACAATTAGGGGGCCAAAGTGATCAAGGCCCTGCAAACTGACTGATTACAGTCTCTACTGATTACTCTCTCCGAGCAAGCTTAGGAGCATTCCAACGACCCATGAGTCAATTAATTCAACAAAATTGGGAGGAATTCTTAGAAGAACTAACAGAGTTTGCAGCACTGGGTTATGTGTTTTTTTTGTTTGTTTTTGTTTTTGTTTTTTTTTGAGTCCTATGGTCCAGGGTTACTTTTGCCTACAAATTTAATTCAAACCTATACACATAGAGATGGCTTAAATATGCCCAAGGAATATTTATGTGAATTGAAAAGTCAGATAAGACTTCTCTTTCTTAAACTTCAGCTTCTTACCAGGATGAATAATCGTAAAACCTAGATTACTAAAATTCATTGGGTATTGAATTTTATTCTATTGAATACAATAGAATGGTATTGCATGTCATATTTAGGCCTATAACATGACCTCTATTTATTAAAGGGTCAAATGTTTGCTCCATGCTGGCATTTTGGTGTGTTACACATTTTCTGGGACATTTTCAGCTTTACATATTTTGTCTGATAAATACCTTCAGTTTTACTTTTTTAAGTTTTTTAGAGACAGAGTCTCACTCTGTCACCCAAGATGGGGTACAGTGGCAGAATCATAGCTCATTGCACCTGTGGCTTCCTGGGCTCTAACAATCCTCCCACCTCAGCCTTCTGAGTAGCTGGGATTACAGGTGTGCACTACCACACCCAGCTAATTTTTGTAATTTTTTGTAGAGATGGAGTCTTGCTGTGTTGTCCAGGCTAGTCTTGAACTCATGGCCTCAAGTGACCCTGCCACCTCTGCTTTTATTAGAGTTAAATATATCGAATAATATTGGTGTGTATTATTACAACCATCTCATAGCACCATAACTGGATTTCAGTGATCCATTCAATGAAATTGGCATCTATATCTGTAGCAGAGGCTTGGGGTGTTTTTGGCCTGGTTGTATAAATGAGAAGATAACTGAAAATGGAGAGCATTAGGAAAGGTGACTGACAGGAGACATTAGAGAATCTGGGTTTCTTTTATCCTGGATTTATTTGATTCCCTGAAACACTGGGTCTGGAATGATTTTCTGCCAGTTAAGTATCAAATGATTCAAACAGCTTCCAGGGAGGAACATAAAAAGGATTAGAATTAGATAGGAAAGGCAAAGAAAACATAATTCAAGTCTGTAAAATCTTCATGGATATGAAAAGTGTCGCTGATATCGTCCACCAGATCCCTGAACAGCAGAATTATTCTGCATTCTGTCTCCCTTCCTAGTACAAATACTGTAGGATAAAGGGTTATGACAAACACAATGAGGCTTGGTTTTATATTTCCCTCAGTACAGAGTTTACATTTTTTGAATAAATGGGTGAAAAGATGGCTGGGTAGGTATGATAGCAAAGATCAAAACTATGAACTTGTCTATGGAATGGCTTGTGCAATTAGCGGTGATTGTATATACCGGATTCCGAGCTGGATTTCCACTGATGTGATCAAATGAGACAGTCCTAATCTGAAGGTAGATAATTTGAGTCCGTGCATGCTTTTGGAACCCATCACATGGATTTGTGGCCAATCCATGTCAATGGGAGACGAACATAGTCTGAACACTTTCAGTTTCAGTGACTAGATTCAGCCACATAGCAGAAATCTAGGAAATGCAAGTATCTGTCCTAGAAAGGTGACAGTACCAACCCACTGACTCACTTGGCTTAAAACAAGCAACATCACCCAGTAACATAATTGCTAAACACAAAGGCACACCCACTCTTTTTGCTGATGCTTTCAACTCTTCATCCTGGTTCTTGGGAAATAAGAAACATGGCAACAGGAATGCATCCACATTTTGTGAAGCTGATAGCAAGAGGATATTTTGTATAAATGCTACTAGTTTCAGCTCAGTGAAGATCTAGTCTCACTCCCTTTGGATTCTTTTCCATAGTCCGTTAGTTTGCAATTGGTTATGGCTCGTATCAAAAAGAGCTTCTCTGAGATGCTCTAAGTAGAACAAATCCATAAACCAAACACAATGGAATTTTGCTATTGTATTCTTTCCCTGTCCCTCATCTCTTCAAAACTCCTTGACTTAAAAACAAAGGTGAGATATATAATATCAAGGCTAGTGAATGGCACTTGTCTGGGAAGGTTTTTAGCCAATATTATGAAGAAACCTTAGGACTAGAGAACTATGTCCCATCCATTGCAATCTGTTATCTCAAGGTGACATTTCATGAATATTTTATCAATAAGACTTTTTGCTATGTGTCGGTAGACACTACAAAGACAGGCATCAGGGTACATTTCGTTGTAAACTATATTTAGTTACATACACTATTATAAAATGTATAGAACATAGTATTTCCAAATCTGATACAGTCTCTCCTCTCATTAACATTCCTACTTTGAAATACAACCCATAGGCCTCCAAAAACAAAGAGTTTCTATGCAAATTACCCATATAAACCAAAGCCCCAGGAGAATGATTAAACTGCTTAAAAGAAAAACAACTTTTAAAAAAAGTTTTGCAGAAGTATCTTTTCTAAAAAAAAAAAAAAAAGAGAGAGAAATCATGCTTAGTCATGCTTAGTCATGCTTATTGCAAATGTCTTATTTATCTAAAAACATGTTGCCCATGGATTTTGGTTAGGCAATGTTTTGTTAACCTAGTTTTAATTATTCTATACATTTGGAAGAAACAAAATTACATGTATTTTTAAAAAATTCTATAATCCATCATTCTAGAATAATGATTTTATTGATTGTGTTTTGACATTATAGTTTTTAGAGAGATACTATGAGAAATAGCTTTGTTATTGTCAGGATTTTGTTAAGAGCACCGTTCATTCATTTCTCATTGACATAAAGATGATACATTTATTTTATAATTAATTAATGGCAAAACTTTAGTTCTCATAAAGGATTCATATAAAACCTCCTTATGGACACTGGAAGGTATATAACCAGCATGTTTTCTTTTTTGCTCTGGTCACAAGAAATCTGATAGCTAATTTCACAGTTACATTATATGTTTAAGTAGTATCTGCATATGGTCCTTATACATTCTAAAGTTTGAGACAGCATAGCTCTGTATTATTTTGGACTTTAAGTTTATACAAGGGTATTATCTTCATTTTTTCTTTTTCTTTTTTTTGACACAGAGTCTCACTTTTGTCGCCCAGGCTGGAGTGCAATGGCACAATCTCAGCTCACAGAAACCTCAGCCTTCCTGGGTTCAGATGATTCTCCCACCTCAGCCTCCTGAGGAATAGCTGGGATTACAGGTGTGCACCATCATGCTCAACTCATTTCTGTGTTTTTTTGGTAGAGACAGGGTTCATGTTGCTCAGGCTGGTCTGGAAGTCCTGGGCTCAAGATTTCTGCCCACCTCAGCCTCCCAAAATGCTGGGATTATAGGCATGAGCCACCACACCCAGCCTTTTTTTTCACTCTTCTTAGGAGGAATAATTTAGCAATTCAAATCTGATGTGCCCATGCCACTATCTTCTGATGCTCTATGTTACGGATCAAATGTTTGTGTGCCCTCAACACTCATATGTTGAAGTTCCAACCCCCAGTATGGCTGTAATTGTAGGTGGGGCCTCTAAGGAAGTAGTTGAGGTTGAGTGAAATCACAAGGATAGGGCCCTGATTCTATAGGATTAGTAATATTATAAGAAGACACACCATCTTTGCCTCCCGATATTCAAAGAAAGAAGGAAAAAAAAGGAAAGAAGGAAGGAAGGAAGGAAGGGAAAGAAGATGGAAGGAGAGAAAGAAGAGAGAAAGAAGGAGACGGAGGGTGGAAGGAAGTAAGGAAGAAAGAAAAAGAAGGAAAAGAAAGAAAGAAAGAAAGAAAGAAAGAAAGAAAGAAAGAAAGAAAGAAAGAAAGA
>NC_045441.1:15681093-15713502 GCF_002776525.5 Piliocolobus tephrosceles | reverse complement strand
AAGGAAGGAAGGAAGGAAGGAAGGAAGGAAGGAAGGAAGGAAGGAAGGAAGGAGGAGGGAAGGAAGAAAAAAGAGAAGGAGACAGAGAGAGGGAGGGTGGAAGGAAGTAAGGAAGAAAGAAAAAGGAGGAAAAGAAAGAAAGAGAGAGAGAAAGGGAGAGGAAAGAAAGAAACAGGAAGGAAGGAGAGAAAGAAAAGAGGAGACAGAGAGAGAGGGAAGGTGGAAGGAAGTAAGAAAGAAAAAAGAAGTATAAGGAAGAAAAAAAGAAGGAAAAGAAAGAAAGAAAGAGAAAGAGAGAAAGAAGGAAGGCAGGAAGGAAAAGGAAGGAAGAAAGGAAGAAAGACCAGAGAGATGTCTTTATCCCAGAAACTATGTGAGTAGGCTGTGAGATGTGGTTACCCGGGAACCAAGACAAGAGGTCCTAGAATAAAACCTACATTTTTGGCACCGTGATTATGGACTTCCCAGCCTCCAGAACTGTGAGAAATAAATTTCTGTTTCTTATACATTACCCAGCCTGTGGTATTTTGTTATGGCACTCCAAGGAGATGAATACACTACAGTACCTTAAATCCATTCCATACTGGACAATATCAAGCTATGTGTTAGAATATGAAGACTTTATTTTTAGTTAAATTATTGTCTTACTATTTAACCTTAAATCCACTTTTCTACCTCATTCACCTCAGTGATTTGCAAGATATCTGAATTTGAAAATTACCTTAATGGGCTTTATTTCTTCCTGGAATATAAATTATTCAGGGTTGGAAGAGAACTTAATGAATATCCAGTAAACCATCTTGTTTTATAAATGAGAAAAAAATGCAAACAAAATGAGTTAATTGCTCATAGAACCAAGATCAGACCCAGATCGCTGAAAAGAATCCTGGATTTTTTTCTCATTCCCAACATGTGGTACCAGTTCCAAGTTGTTGATTTTCTACAAGCCAGCTGGTTAGAATGTAAACTAGCACCACCACTGTGGAAAACACAGTTTTAGTTCTTTTAAAAAGAACTAAAAGTAGAACTACCATTTGATCCAGCAATCCTACCACTGGTTATCTACCCAGAAGAAAATGAGTCATTATATGAAAAAGATACTTGCACACGCATGTGTATAGCAGCACAATTCACAATGGCAAAAATGTGGAACCAGCCCAAATGCCCATCAATCAGCGAGTGGATAGAGAAACTGTGGCATGCATATATATATATATATATATATGAATACTATTCAGCCGTGAAAAGGAATGAATTAATGACATTCACAGCAACCTGGATGGGACTGGAGACTACTATTCCAAATGAAATAACTCAGGAATGGAAAACCAAATATTGTATGTTCTCATTCATAAGTGGGAGCTAAGCTATGAGGATGCAGATGCAAAGGCATAAGAATGATACAATGGACTTTGGGGACGCGGGGGAAAGGGTGGGAAGGGGATGAAGGATAAGACGACAAATTGGTATATACTGCTCGGGTGATGGGTGCACCAAAATCTCACAAATCACCACTAAAGAACGTATCCATGTAACCAAACACAACCTGTTCCCCAAAAACCTATGGAAATAAAAAATTAAATAAAAATACAGCAATGTTCTACTCCATTTTGTTATTCAATGTCAGTTACCTTATGTTAAAAGCTAGCCACAAAGGAATTGCTCTGTGGGTTTATATTTTTAAAAGACACGGGAAGTTAGACATGACTTCAAATTTGGATCTAGAGGCTGGGCGTGGTGGTTCTCTCCTGTAATCCCAGCGCTTTGAGGGGCTGAGGCAGGAGGACTGCTTGAGCCCAGGAGCTCCAGACGAGCCTGGGCAACTTAGTGAGACCCTGTCTTTTTAAAAGGAAAAACTGGATCTAGCAAATTTAGCAGTTCCATAACAGCAGTGTGACCAGAGCAGGTGCCTAACTTTTATAAAGTTTAATTTCTTGTCTATAATAGGAAGGAAGTAATACCTGCACCACCAGCTGCATTTCTTAGCTGTTTCTCTTTCTTTGCCATCAGTGAGATTTTGAAGGCTGCTACCTGACTGGCCTTGGAAGAAATTAAAGAGAATCAGAGGTGGTCTTGCCGATGACTGCAGCAGGCGCGAGTGGGCAGTGGGGAATAATTGCAGGAAGCAGGGAGGGAAGGGAATTAAAATCAGACGGGAAGCCTCTGTATGAGATGAACTTATATGATATCTGAAGGTCAGGATCTTACATGGGAAAGGAACAGGAGCAGAAAAATGAATTTCTCTTACGTGATGGGGCTCTGGGTGTGATTTATGAGGGAAGCCAGATGGAAGGTTATTTGATAAGCTGGCTGCATGGTGTTTTGGATCAGGGATGAGAATATTCTGCAAAAGCATGTGACCCATGCAGTGAGACCGAGGTCAAAAGTAAAGTGCGAGAGTCACTGGTGCATTTTTATTAATTTACGAAAATCCAAGTCGTGTGCAAAATTTAAGATTCTCAAATTTGGTCTAAAGCAGATGAATCTGTTATCTTGAGCTAAGTCACAGTTTCCCAGGAGAGAATGTAATGCTCATATTGTTATTTTCTTTTATATTTTGTTGCTAGAATGATCTTTTAATTTTTGAAATCTAAATTTTAATGAAAGAAAATCAAATGTACTTATAGAAACATCAGAGAATTCAAAAGGTCTTTAACAACAAAGAAGCAGGCTTCTCCTTGGAGAGAAACGACAACTTTTAACTCCTGTTTTTGTTTCTCTTGCAAATAATATACTAATACCAATATTTTGTGATTTATCAATCATAAAGATTATATACAGACTCTCTGATATAAAAGAGGAAAATGTTGGTTCCTTAACTCCAGGGTCCCTGCCTTTGCTTTCTATAGAACACAACAGCAAAACAACATTCCCTCGAGTAGATCTATGCAGTGCCCCCGAAACTCTTTCAGTCCTACTTTTTTTTTTTTAAGCTGAAGTCTCATTCTGTTGCCCACTGGAGTGCAGTGGCACAATCTCGGTTCAATGCAACCTCCACCTCCTGGGTTCAAGCGATTCTCCTGCCTCAGCCTCCCGAGTAGCTGGGACTACAGATGCCCACCACCATGCCTGGCTAATTTCTGTATTTTTAGTAGAGACAGGGTTTCACCATGTTGACCAGGCTGGTCTCAAACTCCTGACCTCAGGTGATCTGCCTGCCTCAGCCTCCCAAAGTGCTGGGATTACAGGCGTGAGCCACCACACTCGGCCCTACTTTTTGATATTTATATTTTGTAGTTATTTTCAAGGCTACCTCTTACAATTTTAAATAACATATTTAAACTTTTGTTTCTTCTTGTCTCAATTTTAGTGGAGTGCTGACTCCACACCATCAAAGTTGAGGCTTTTAGCAATCACATCCCTTTTTCTCCTTTATTCCATCCTTCTCTCTGCTCTCCAACTTCTTTTAAGAAATAAAATCATCTTTTTTTACACTATCAAAATGGAAAACACAAATGCAATGTGCCTGATAACCAAAAGGAGAACTTCTTTACTTTTCCCATAGGTTAATTCTAAATCTTGAAAACCAAACCTATCCAAAACAAAACAATAACAACAAAAAACAACAACAAAAGGAAAAACAAAAACCAAAAACATTCACTTATCATGACTATGTCAATTTCTCAGATTGCAGAGCCAGATAGTAAGCTAGGATTACATTTCCTTTTGAAAGGGTAGTGCCTCTCAAGGATAAATGTTCTTAGTATGCATATCAAATTGATTTATCTCTTTTTTTTAAACACTATTCATGGCTCAGAAACAGTCCTGTTTTATTTTGCTTTGTATTTAGTCCTGAGTTTCGTATTCTGATTTTCCCCCCAACTTGAAATTCCTTCCTGCCTTCCTTTTCTCCTTCTTTTTCTTCTTCCCTTTTCTTGTTAGTAACATTCTATTATGTCTTTGCCATATCTCCAAAATTATCCAGTCTGTCTATAATTCCAGCTGTTGGGGAGCATCCAGTTTCTTTCTTTCTTGTTTTTCTTTTTTTTCTTTTTTTAGGATGGAGTCTCGCTCTGTCGCCCAGGCTAGAGTGCAATGGCGCAATCTCGGCTTACTGCAACCTCCGCCTCCCGGGTTCAAGTGATTCTCCTGCCTCAGCTTCCCAAGTGCCTGCCACCACACTTGGCTAATTTTTCTATTTTTAGTAGAGACGGGGTTTCACCATATTGGCCAAGCTTGTGATCCACCCACCTCGGCCTCCCAAAGTGCTGGGATTACAGGCGTGAGCCACCACGCCTGGCCCCAATTTCTTTACTGGAAAAATACCTTCCTGGAACCTCCCAAGATTTTTTCTCCATCTCAGTCCACCTGCTTCCCAGCTTCCATCCTGGAACCTCACTAGTTTCTGCTCTACAAGAATCAAGCATAGAGTGGAGCCCTAAGTGGCCTATCTGTTTGGAGAACAGATACATGCTCAATTCAGTTCTTTGCTCAAGCTCCCGCTCTCACTCTCAACCTCTATTCTCCCAGACCTCTAGTCCAGGGTATGCCCTGAGTTCTTCCCAGGAGACAAGTTCCCACACCATGACATCCCTTCTTTAGCACATTCTGGGCTGGGGGATTTTTCTGTTGTATCCATCCATGTACTTTCATCTGATGTTTGTCTTCTTGCAATGCATTGAGACTTCCTCAACCACTAACAACAGCCCCCTACATCCATGCCCCTTCTTTCTCTTTTGTGTGTACATTCTTTTCTTTCTTTCTTTTTCTTTTTTCTCCTGTTTGTGAAAAACAGGATCTTGCTATGTTACTCAGGCAGCTCTCAAAAAGACTCCTGGGCTCATGTGATCTTACCACTTCCGCCTCTCTAAGAGCTGGGCGTGTACATTCTTTTAGTTTAATTTTGATTCCTCTGGGATCTCTGTAGCAGTGTTAGTGGCGATCAGTTCACTTCTATGATAGGAAGAAAGTAGAAGCTGTGACAGGTGTTGCATGACTTTATGAAGACTTCATCACATAGGTTTGATAGTTGTTAACTTACTCTCCTGCTCCTCTCCCCTCCCTGGAGGGTAGGAATGGAGCTGAAAATTCCAAGCTTCTAACCGTGGCTTAGTCTTTCTAGTGACCAGTCCTGATCCTAAAGCTCTCGTAAGTTGACCAAGAGTTGCCTCATTAGAACCAAAGATGCTCTTATCACCCAAAAAATTTGAAGAGATTTAGGAACTCTGGGTAAGATGCTTCTATCACCCTCATCACTCAGGAAATTACAAACATTTCTGGAGTTCTGTTTCAGGAACCAGGGACAGAGATCACGTCCATGTTTCTCATTGTGCCACAGTGCTCACCATAGAATACTAGGCATAGGAGAAGCAGGGAGGTAGTGAGCTTGACTGACAGGTGAGGAGCTGGTTGGGTCTCAGTGGTTTCACTGAGTGGGACTTCTCTTGTTATTGGTGTCTTATCCCCAGCCCTCTGGCCAATTTCCTAGTCACTTTGGTAGTGGAGCAGATGGAACACGAAGTGAGCAAAGATTGGGGAATTCTTCCTGTCGTGATTGTTATTATTTGCTCTGTCTTCAAAGTTACCATTCCATGGACAATGGGAAATTGATGAATAATAAAAATCATGCCTGCTTCTTGGAAATACAGTTAAATATTTGTATTAATTAAACATCACTCAGATACACTTGAAAAAATGGGCGGCTTGGTGACTTTGCAAAACAATGAGTAGAGCGTGAGTTTACAAATTTTTTCTCAACAATCACAAATGTAAATGTGGATGAAAAGTGTCCTCTTTGTAGGGTGGGTGTATTAGTTCGTTTTCACACTGCTATACCGAACTGCCTAAGGCTGGGTAATTTATAAAGATTAAAGGCTTAATTGACTCACAGTTTTGCATGGCTGGGGAGGACTCAGGAAACTTACAATCATAGCGGAAGGTGAAGGAGAAGCAAGCACCTTCTTCGTAAGGTGGCAGGAGACGGGTGGGAGGGAACTACCTAACACTTTAAACCATCGGATCTTATGAGAACTCACTCAGGATCACAAGAAGAGCATGGGGGAAACCACCCCCGTGATCCAATCACCTCCCATCAAGTCCCTCCCTGGACACATGGGGGGATTACAATTGGAGGTGAGATTTGGGTGGCGACACAGAGCCAAATCATATCAGTGGGGAAGGAAGAGAGTAGGTGGGTTTTCCAGGGCTACTTTGAGTTCAGAATCCTAAAAATAAGAGTGGAAATTTATCTGTGGTGGAGAGACCAACAGAACCATGAAGATGTCCATGGTGAGAAATGCAGGCGTGTCAAGTGGTGATTTGTGTGGTTCCCATACATGGCCATGTTAGGAGCATATAAACATGTCAACAGAGAGTAGTAAGTTCAAGTTCCTTGAGTCATTAATTGGATCTTCTTCTTTTTACTTCCCTGCTTCTCCTGTACCTAGTATTCTATGGTAAACACGGTAGCACAATAGGAAACATAGACAGAGTCTCTGTCCTTGGTTCCTGACACAGAACTCCTAAAACCCTTGCAATTACCT
Organism: Piliocolobus tephrosceles; assembly: GCF_002776525.5. NCBI lineage: Eukaryota > Metazoa > Chordata > Mammalia > Primates > Cercopithecidae > Piliocolobus > Piliocolobus tephrosceles. The sequence goes on along the minus strand of NC_045441.1, from coordinate 15,707,020 downwards.
GAGGGATGGGGGTGAGAGAAGCAAGCATCTTACCCAGAGCTCCTAAATCCCTTCAAATTTCCTGGGTGATAACAGCATCTTTGATTCTAATGAGGCAACTCTTGGTGGGCCCTTGGAGAGCTTCAAGATGGTGGCTGGCCACTAGGGAAAGACTAGCCCATGATTAGAAGCCTGGAACATTCATTTCTCTTTTCTAGGGAAGAGAGGGGGGCTAGAAATTAAGTTAGCAATAATTGATCAAACCTATTTTATGAAGCCCCCATAAAGTCCCTTAACTATGAGATCCAGAGAACTTCTGAGTTGATGAAGGGTTCTATGTGCTTGGAGGGTGGTGCATCCCAACCACATGGGGATAGAAGCTCCTGTTTCCAGAACCCTTCCAGACTTTGCCCTAGGTACCTCTTCATCTGCCTCTTCATTTTTATCTTTTACACTGCTGGTGGGAATGTAAACAGTACAACCACTATGGAAAACAGTATGGAGATTCCTTGAAGAATTAAAAGCATAACTACCATTTGTTCCAGCAATCTCACTACTGAGTATCTATCCAAAGGAAAAGAAGTCATTATATGAAAAAGACACTTGCACACGTATGTTTATAGCAGCACAATTCACAATTGCAAGAATATGGAACCAACCTAAATGCCCATCAATCAATGAATGGATAAAGGAAATGTGGTATATATACTCAATGGAATACTACTCAGCCATGAAAAGGAATGAAATAATGACATTCAATGCAACTTGGATGGAGTTGGAGATCATTATTCACTAAGTGAAGTAATTCAAGAAGGCAAAACCAAATAACCAAACACGTTCTGACTTGTAAGTGAAAGATAAGCTATGATGACACAAAGGCATGAGAATGATATAATGGACTTTGGGAATTCAGGGGGAAGAGTGGGAGAAGGGTGAGGGCTAAAAGACTACACATCGGGTACAGTGTACACATTGGCTCACTACTCAGGTAATGGGTGCACCAAAATCTCAGAAGTCACCACTAAAGAACTTATCCATTGCAGCCTAAAGAAGAATGAGTTCATGTTCATGACCTTTGCAGGGACATTGATGAAGCTGGAAGCCATCATTCTCAGCAAACTAACACAGAACCAGAAAAACAAACGCCGCATGTTCTCACTTATAAGTGGGAGTTGAACAATGACAGCACATGGACACAGGGAGGGGAACATCACACACTGCAGCCTGTTGTAGGGTCATGGGCTAGGGGAGGGAGAGCCTTAGGACAAATAGCTAATGCATGCAGGGCTTAAAACCTAGATGATGGGTTGATAGGTGCAGCAAACCACCATGGCACATGTATACCTATATAACAAACCTACAGGTTCTGCACATGTATCCCAGAACATCAAGTAAAAGAAAAAGAATTTATCCATGTAACCAAAAGCCACCTGCTCTCCAAAAACTACTGAAATAAAATAATACGATAATTCTCTTATAATAAATCAACAAATGTAGTAAATCCATGTGAGCAACCCAAATGGTATCCACAGAGAACTGGAGAATTGTTGGGTGCGGAAAACCCACACCTGTTTGGTGTCAGAAGTGTGGAATGCAGGTTCAGCATGGATTCACTGTGACAATTTGCAGCAAGGTACTTAACTCTTCTGTGCCTCAGTTGCCTCGTGTGTAAGGTGAGGACATGAGTATCTGCATCTCAAAGGGCTGTGATGAGGTTTACACAAATTAATACATGTGAAGCCCTTAGATATTAATAGTGCTATAAACCAACAGGGAGGGGCTCCAGGGACTTCACTCAACTTGAGCAATCAGCCTGTTTCACAGCCTCCTGCCCTGTAGCCTGTTTCTTTCTAAACTCGGTGTGGAATGCAGTGACCTAGTTGGTTAAAACCAGCTCCTGGGCCCAGCCCGGTGGCTCACACCTGTAATCCCAGCACTTTGGGAGGCTGAGGTGGGCAGATCACTCGAGGTCAAGAGTTCAAGACCAGCCTGGCCAACATGGTGAAACCCTGTTTCTACTAAAAATACAAAAAAATTAGCTGGGTATGGTGGTGCACACCTGTAATCCCAGCTATGTGGGAGGCTGAGGCAGGAGAATCACTTGAACTCAGGAGATGGAGGTTGCAGGGGGCCGAGATCACGCCACTGCACTCCAGCCTGGGTGACAGAGCAAGACACTGTCTCAAAAAAAAAAAAAAAAAAACTTCTTTTGCAGATTTCTACTATCCAAGATGAATGTCCTGTCTCCCCATAGGACTCTGGCAAGGTCTCCAGCCTGAGTGAAAATCAGATGTTTGTGTGCACAACTCTGTGTGTGTGTGTGCGCGTGAGAGAGAGAGAGGTGAAATATTAAAGAAGTAGTTCAGCTAAATAAAGGATCTCATTATGTATGCTATTTTTAATTCCTCAAATGTCTGCCTTCTTCTCCCCCCTTGAGGTTCTCACTGAAATCTGACAATCAGGGTTGGACTTCGCTGTCAGCTTCTATTAGCAAATCAAGCAGGAAAAAAAAAGAGTGTGAGTCTCGTCTTGGCAGGAAGCTGATTCAGCAGTGCTAATCTGCTTGTGCTGTAGGGGGCCAGATACCAAAGGGTTTAATTAGTCAGCCTAGATGCTGTCTCTGGCCACAGTGCTCACCTCCCCTTCCCTCCATCCTCTAGCCTCCCGGATGAGTGTTTTTCTCTCCATCCCTAGCCTCTGAGATCAGTTTCTTTCCCTGCGTCCCCTGCTTCTCATTCATGGGAATGCCTTTGGAATGCATAGTATCCAAGGCCATGCCTGCCAGGTACCAGGTTGACCCTGTCAAGGGCATTTCCTCTGATGTGGACTGATCTACAAGCACTGGCTCTCTCCCTCCCTCCATCTCTTGGCTCTCCCAATAGGAGAGAGACTTGACGCCCTCCTGGGAAAATAAGGCTGCAGTGGAGTCAAAGCCACAGTGATTTCTTCCCTGGAGAACAATGAGAACACTCCATTCTCCTCCCTAATCTGGTCTCCATCTGACTTCCTTCATTAGGCATTTATTCATTCATTCAAAAACAACATCATGGCTTGTCATGGTAGTTCACACCTGGAATCTCAGTATTTGGAAGGCTGAAGTGAGAGGATCACTTGAGGTCAGGAGTTCAACACCAGTCTGGGCAGTATAGGGAGACCCCATCTCTACAAAAAATAAAATAAAATAAATCAGCTGGGCATAGTGTTGTGTGCCTGTAGTCCCAGCTACTTGAGAGGCTGAGGTGGGAGGATCACTTGAGCCCAGGAGGTCGAGGCTACTGTGAGCTATGATCACATCACTGCACTCCAGCCTGGGGATCAAAGCAAGACTCTGTCTCTAAAAAATAAAAAAAATAAAAAAAAAAAAAAAAGAGGAAGAGAAAGAGAAACAAGAGGAGGAAGGGGAAGAAGAAGGAGGAGGAGGAGGGGAGGGGGAGGGGGAGAGCGAGGGGGAAGAGGAGAAGAAAAGAATTACCATGTCATTAGGATGTGAAGCATTCTGGTCGGGTTGTGGCTAAGATTATGAAACGGAGTCTCTTCTCTTAATAAGTGTAGGATCTAGGAGATACTGAATGTAAAAAGGAGAAAGGAACCTAACACAGGGATTTATGGTCTAGAAAAATTAACTGGGGAAATAAGACCAAAGACAACCGAAGTACAAGATGGAAGATAATATTGCAATAAGGTTAAGAGCTCTGGGAGCTTGGGGAGTTTGAAAGAAGATGACCTAGTTCTGAGGAAAAAAAAAAGAAATAATAACACTTTGAGAAGTGTCCTTGGAACTGGATTTCAAAGGTTGAGTAAGATATAATCAGGTAGGGAGAGGAAACTTCTGATCTCTCAGTCTCTCCTATGACTTCCACCTTCAGGTATCTCAGAGCAGCTTATGCTCCTGAATTTCAGGAGGTCGCTGAAATTCTCCAGCTATCACTGATGCCACCCTGCTCTTCCCTACCTCCTAGCCTGAGCCACACCTGCCTCTTCAACTGCTCCAAGGTCACAGCTGGACACTCCCACTGTCCTTTTCCTCTCTTCCTGTCCTTGCCAATGCATGGTCTCATGGGACCTGCCACCACAGTAGGCCGAGTTGATGTTACTTCCACATGCTTTTTGCAGTTTCTCCATGCCAACTGTTCACACTGGGGTGAGCAGTGGCCCTCTGTCTAGCTGTGGTGTGTATCTCCTTGGAGGCCACTGCGATGGAAAGCTCTGTTCACCCAGTTGTTTCTTGTGCACCCTTCCTGAGTTTCCTAGGGTCTTACAATCACTCTCTTTAGGATCTTCAATGAACTCTCTTAAGAAGAGATTCTAAGAAGACAAATACCTGAAAATGTGTCTCTTCCTTGCTGACAACCAACGATCATCTCAGGTCTGAGTCCCATGACTAGCATTTTTATTATACTGTCCAGGGGAGCAGTGTAGCGGAGGTGCTCTGCTCTCCAACTGGTTTGAGAATCTTAGTCTTGGAAGACCATTGTCCCAAGAGCTCTCTACCCACAAAGCTTGTGAAATCTTCGGGGGAATAGTACCGCTGATAAATGGTTGCTTTGTCAAGTCCTCCCAGTTCTTGCAATACACTTGCACGCAAAAAATAAAATCTTAAGTGTTCCAACCAATTGGATGGACCCCCTACTTGGCCAAGGAGGGACCCCAGAGAAACCTGAAGAACTGAATTCCAGGCCATGATGGGAAGGGGGGTTGGGCAAACCGCCTTGTACTTCCTCTCCTTTTGGATGTAGACACAACTGACCAGCAATAACATTAAAATAGAGATCCTAGGACTGACCCAGCAGATACTTTACTGCAATAGGATACCAAATTCTCACCTGACTCTGGTATAGCATTACATGACAGATAGCAGACCCTGAAGAAAATCCAAATATTTTATCCCTAAATTTATGTCTTTGTCATATTTCAAGATGGCCCCATAAAGCCCTCTTTCATGGGGGATATTTGTATCTGTAGAGAATCTCCATTAATGCAACCAGGCCTTTCCTGAATGTAGAGGTGATTAACTCAAAGTCTGACATCTTTTGAGGTCCAAAAAGGAACACGTACCGTCTATTCTGTCTGAAGGCTACAACCCTGGCTTCCAGGTTCTTCCTTATCCTAACTCTAGCATTTCTTTCCACTGACTTCAACTCTTTTCAGCCAATTGCCAATCAGAAAAATCTTAGAATCTACATATGATTGGTGTGTGCCTGCCTCAAGATGTCCCATCTTTCTGGGCCAAACCAATGTATACCTTACATATATTGATTTATGCCTTTGCCTATAACGTCTATCTCTACAAAATGTATAAAACCAAACTGTATAGGGTCAGGTGCAGTGGCTCGTGCCTGTAATCACAGCACTTTGGGAGGCCAAGGCAGGTGGATTGCTCGTCAGGAGATTCAGACCAGCCTGCCCAACAAGGTGAAACCCCGTCTCTACTAAAAGTACAAACATTAGCTGGGTGTGGTGATGCACACCTGTAATCCCAGCTACTTGGGAGGCTGAGGCAGGAGAATCACTTGAACCTGGGAGGTGGATGTTGCAGTGAGCTGAGATCATGCCACTGCACTCCAGCCTGCGTGACAGAGTGAGACTCTGTCTCCAAAAAAAAAAAAAAAAAACAAAAAACAAAAAAACAGTAATTCAACAGCCTTGGGCACATGTTCTTAAGACCTCTTGAGACTGTTCTCTGGGTCATGGTCATTCATATTGGCTCAGAATAAATCTCTAAAAATTTTACTTAAAAAAAATTTGTTTTGTCGGCTGGGTGCGATGGCTCACACCTGTAATCTTAGCACTTTGGGAGGCTGAGGCGGGTTGATTACCTGAGCTCAGGAGTCTGAGACCAGCCTGGGCAACATGGTGAAATCCCATCTCTACTAAAAATACAAGAGAAATTAGCTGGGCACGGCATCATGTGCCTGTAGTCCCAGTTACTCAGGAGGCTGAGGCAGGAGAATTGCTTGAACCCAGGAGGCAGAGGTTGCAGTGAGCCGAGATCATGCCATTGCACTCCAGCCTGGGCAACAGGGTAAGACTCCATCTCTCCAAAATAAAAATAAAAAAAAGAAAATTGTCAACACGCTCCACTCAGGGCTTTTATGTCTGAATTTAATCAACTCTATTTGAGCTGGGAGGTGACTGGCATTCATTGGGAACCTAGTCAGTGGCTGAACTCTCTTACTTGTCATATGCCTTCTAGAACACACACACACGTGCACACACACACGCACACACACAATTGTTTCTTCCTTATGGCAATTTTGAGCTTTTCAAAGTCACCAATTATTTTTTTCCAGTTCAATTTCTGGTTAATTCTAGGTTACACATTTCAATTTCTAGTGAGTGAGGTCATGTGCGAACGCACACAGGTAGGGAGGTGAGGTGCCTGATGCCTCCTGAGTCCTTCAGCCAACCTCTTCTCTCCATATCGCACTGCTTCTAATGCTTCTAATGCCCTCCTGGATTCTCAATCCCTTTCTCCAAACAACTAGGAATACTATCCGAGCTCTGTAGGCCTTATGATATAATCTTGATTATTAAATGAGACAAGATGTGATACATGGTTCAAAAAGTGCAAAGTGGCCAGGCGTGGTGACTCACACCTGTAACCCCAGCACTTTGGGAGGCTGAGGCAGATCATGAGGTCAAGAAATCAAGACCATCATGGCCAACATGGTGAAACCTCATCTCTACTAAAAATACAAAAATTAACCGGGCGTGGAGGCATGTGCCTGTAGCCTGTAGTCCCAGCTACTGGAGACAGGAGAGAATCACTTGAACCCAGAAGGCGGAGGTTGCAGTGAGCCGAGATCATGCCACTGCACTCCAGCCTGGCGACACAGAGGAAAAGAAAAAAAATGCAAAGCTCTGACAAACATGAGGTATCAGTGTTATTATAAGAAACTTGACACCCTTTTGAATTGTATGAGTCAAGGACCATATATATAGATACATCACATGTACAAGCTGGAGATCCAGGAAAGCTGTTGGTGTCATTTGAAGGCCTGAGAGCCAGAGAGTCAAAGGTATAGATTTCAGTCTGAGTCTAAAGCCTGAGAACCAGAAGCACATGAGGCAGGAGAAGATCAATGTCCTACTCAAAGTCACACAGAGTTAATTCAACCTTCCTCTTCCTTTTTCTTCTATTCAGGGCCTCCATGGCTTGGATGATGTCCACTCACATCGAAGAGGGCCATCTGCTTTACTTAGTCCACCAATTCCAATGCTAATTTCTTCTGAAAACACCCCCCACAAACACACCCAGAAATAATGTTTAACCGGCTCTCTGGGCATCACATATTTCAGTCAAGTTGACACATAAAATTAACATCACAGGGGTGAAGATTGGTAGTCCGGAGAATATTATTTTAGGAAACCTGGATGGTGACTGTTAAAGGATTTTGACTATAAAATAACATAGTAATTAATCACGTGGAGAAAAGAGCAAAGTCTAGGTAGAATTCCGACTAGGCTACTAGTTAGTTGCCAGCCTCGATTTCCCTGTCTGTAAAACAGGAACAAGAAAACCATCTTACAATGTGTGCATGAGGACAAGAGAAGCTCACGAGAAGTCTTTCTGTTTTTGTTTTTGTTTTTTGAGACAGAGTCTCACTCTATCACCCAGGCTACAATGCAGTGGTGTAATCTCGGCTCACTGCAACCTCCTCCTCCCAGGTTTAAGCAATTCTCCTACCTCAGCCTCCCGAGAAGCTGGGATTACAGGCACGCACCACCATGGCTGGGATTACAGGCACGCACCACCATGCCCGGCTAATTTTTGTATTTTTAGTAAAGATGGGATTTCACCATGTTGGCCAGGCTGGTCTCGAACTCCTGACCTCAGGTGATCTGCCTACCTCAGCCTCCCAAAGTGCTGAGATTACAGGTGTGAGCCACTGTGCCCAGTCATCATGAGAAATTTTAAGGAAAAAAAAAAAGTATGTGAACGTGCCTGACACAGAGCAGAGGACTGACTGCCAGACACCAGGCTTCACTGGAGGATGAGCTTAGCTCTCAGTAACCCAATCATGTAGGGGAGGGAAAGAACAAAATCCCCCAATAAATCCCTGCCTGTATTCTGTGAATAATCGCAGAACTTCAGGCACTAATCAGACAAGCCAGGCTCTGTTTGGTCTTTCATCTCAAATAAAAGTCTTCGACACAGGGATATCATTATCATGTGTCACTCCTCAGAAGTAAATTCAGCATTTGTGGGTAAATAGAATAGATCACAATGAGTGTCGCTCGGAGGAGGACGAACCAGCAGCACAGACAATACAGATTAGGTGGTGGAAGTGGGTCACTTGTCTGCACCAGCTGCCTGAGCAGCCTGAGCATGTGCAAAACAGGCCATTTCCATTTTCTTTCCCTGCACGAACCCAGATTTTTGGCTGCCCTGGGCGTGTAGGCAGAGGGAGACAGAGGGGTGGGGCCGGCCTCAACACAGCAGTGTGCTAGCAAGAACTGGGAACATTTTTACCCTGCCATCCCATCATCCGCTCTGGCTACACAAAATGAGTGTGAATTATGGGGGCCCGCTGAGCCTTTGATTTCCCTCAGCTGCCATCCCAGCAGCCACTTTCCTGGAAATTAAGTGCATGTTTCATCTGCTTGCAGCGGGAATAAGAGTTACAAGTTTGCCTGTCACTCTGCCACCAGCCATTTCATTTTGGCTGCCCCTCCCTCCCAGTTCCAGGGTAGCCCTTTCAAAGGGCAACCACACAGCCCTCTCCTGGAAGCTGGCTAACATCTGAAAGTCTTTCTTCTTCTTCTTCCTTCTCCTTCTCCTTCTTCTTCTTCTTCCTCTTTTTTGAGATGGAGTTTCGCTCTTGTTGCCCAGGCTAGAGTGCAGTGGCAGGATCTCAGCTCACTGCAACCTCTGCCTCCCGAGTTCAAGCGATTCACCTACCTCAGCCTGCCAAGTACCTGGGATTACAGGCTCCCACCATCACGCCCTGACTAATTTTTTGTATTTTTAGTGGAGATGGGGTTTCATCATGTTGGCCAGGCTGGTCTCGAACTCCTGACCTCAGGTGATCCACCAATCTCAGCCTCCCAAAGTGTTGGGATGAGAGACGTCAGTCACCACACCAGGCCAGAAGTCTTCTAATTAGAGACACTGCTGCTGCTTCCAGGAGACAAGTGAAAGAAAAGCAGTTAGAGCAATGTTGTTTGTCTATCTCTGTTTACGTGAGTCACTATTATTTTCTCTCTTTTCTTTCACCTTTCTTGGTCTCCCTTCTCTTTCCCCACTCTTTTTTCTCTCTCTCTTCGTCCCATTATTTCTTTTTTTTTTTTTTTTGACACTTTTTTTAATTTAAAAAATGTTACTTTTGAAAAAATCTACCAACAAAATGATATTTCTAAAAATCACCCTCCTGGAATTTGCCCATGCATACGAATGACCTGGGAATCTTGATAAAGTGTAGATTCTAATGCAGTTAACTCTTGGGTCTAACCTGGAGTTCTCTGTTTCCTATAAGCACTCCCGTGATGCTGCTGCTGCTGCTATGACTGAACCATAAACCACACCTTCAGTAGCCGGAGTCTAACCATCAGTACGTCATGTTATTCCCCACCTTGAAAACCTCAGATCGTTCCCTGTCGACTATAGAATAAAGTCTAGACTCCTTGCAAATCACACAGGGCTTTTCAGCTTCTAGTTATTTATTTATTCAGTCGATCAGTCAAGCAGCAAATATTCATTGAATGCCTCCTAGAAGCTGAAGTCCTAATGCTGTTTTCTAGTTTCAACTTCTAACCACTCCCAACCATAAGCACTATGTTCTTCTCCAGTGCTGTCTCTCAAACATGACTCTTTGTTCCTATATCTGTCTCCAGCCTTGTTCTCACGTCTGTTCTCCTCTTGTTCCACTTTTCTTTCTTTTTTTTTTTTGAGATGGAGTCTCACTCTGTCACCCAGGCTGGAGTGCAGTGGCGCCATCTCGGCTTACTGCAACCTCCACCTCCCAGTTCAAGTGATTCTTCTGCCTCAGCCTCCTGAGTAGCTGGGACTACAGGCACACCTCACCACACCTGGCTAATTTTTGTATTATTAATAGAGACGGGGTTTCACCATGTTGGCCAGGCTAGTCTCAAACTCCTGACCTCCTGATCCGCCTGCCTCAGCCTCCCGAAGTGCTGGGATTACAGGCGTGAGCCACCGTGCCTGGCCTCCACTTTTTAAATTATTCCTTACCCTTCAAGGTGCTCTTTGAATGTTGGCTCTGATGAGAAGCTTTCCTGGAGTCCTCCTGACATTTCTTTGAATATCTCATAGCATCATGCGCAAAATCCTGACACAGCACTTGTCACCTTGCAAGGCAGTTTGGGGATCTGCGGGGTAAATCTCCTCCATTAAACTGGAATTTTGTTTTTACACGTTTTTAAAATTTTTTATTATTATTATTATTATTTTTAGATGGAGATTCACTCTGTCGCCTAGGCTGGAGTGCAGTGGCGCAATATCAGCTCACTGCAAGCTCTGCCTCACAGGTTCAAGTGATCCTCCTGCCTCAGCCTCCCAAGTAGCTGGGATTACAGGTGCCCACCACCACACCTGGCTGATTTTTGCATTTTTAGTAGAGACAGGGTTTCACCATGTTGCTCAGGCTGGTCTCGAACTCCTGACCTCAGGTGATCCAGTGAACTCAGCCTCCCAAAGTGCTGGAATTACAGGCGTGAGCTACCCGCCACGCCTGGCCAGGAATTTTCTTAAGAGCAAACCTAGGATTTTTGTTTCATTTTATCCACACCCTACCTGGCACAGGTCAGATGCTCAATCAGCATGTAATACATGACATGAATAAATATTAGAAAGAGGTAGTGTTTGTTCCCTTCTTTTTGTTCTTCCCATGAAAGCACACAGATCTAATGTAAATACAGCTTAAAGGAGATAACTAAAATGTATAGATTGTTCTCAAAGTTAATTTTGAAAAAGAAGCTTTAGTTTTTTAACAGTGTTAGATTTACAGAAAAGTTGCAAAGATAATGCAGAGTCCCATATACTCCACACCCAGTTTCCCCTACTCTTTGGTTTATTTGTTTTGAGACAGAATCTCACTTTGTCACCCAGACTGGAGTGCAGTGGCGTGATCTTAGCTCACTGCAGCCTCCATCTCCTGGGTTCAAGCGATTCTCCTGCCTCAGCCTCCTGAGAAGCTGGGATTACAGGCGTCTGCCACCACGTCTGGCTAATTTTTGTATTTTTAGTAGAGACAGGGTTTCACCATGTTGACCAGGCTAGTCTCGAGCTCCTGACCTCAAATGATCCACCCATCTCGGCCTCCCAAAGTGCTGGGATTACAGGCGTGAGCCACTGTACCCGCCCCAGTTTTCCCTACTCTTAACATGTAGTCATGTGCCAATTAAGGACAGAGATATGATCTGAGAAACGTATCAGTAGGGGATTCCATCAATATGTGTACATCATAGAGTGAACTTACAGAAACCTAGATGGTAGAGCCTACTACTCCCAGGCTACAAACCTGTACAGCATGCGACTGTGCTGAATATTGAAGATAACTGCATCACAATGACAAATTTATTTGTGTACCTAAACTTATCTAATCATAGAAAAGAAATAGTAAAAATACTGTATACATGATTTTTTTTTTTTTTTGAGACAGAGTCTCACTGTGTAGCCCAGGCTGGAGTGCAGTAGCGCGATCTCAGCTCACTTCAAACTCTGCCTCCCGAGTTCATGCCATTCTCCTGCCTCAGCCTCCCCAGTAGCTGGGACTACAGGAGCCCGCCACAACACCCAGCTAATTTTTTTGTATTGTTAGTAGAGACAGGATTTCACCATGTTAGCCAGGATGGTCTCGATCTCCTGACCTCGTGATCTGCCCACCTCAGCCTCCCAAGGTGCTGGGATTACAGGCGTGAGCCACTGCGCCCAGCCACATGATTTTTTTTTTTAAATGGTACACCTGGCCGGGCACAGTGACTCACACCTGTCACCCTCTCACTTTGGAAGGCTGAGGTGGGTGGATCACTTGAGGTCAGGAGTTCAAGAGCAGCCTGGGCAACAGAGTGAGACCCCATCTCTACTAAAAATACAAAAATTAGCTGGGCATGGTGTCAGGCGCCTGTAATCCCAGCTACTCAGGAGGCTGGGGTAGAAGAATTGCTTGAACCTGGGAGACAGAGGTTGCAGTGAGCCGAGATCACGCCACTGCACTGCAGCCTAGAGACGGAGCAAGACTGTCTAAAAATAAATAAATAATAAGAAAGTATACCTGTATAAGACATTTACCATGAATGGAGCATGCAGGACCGAAGGTTGCTCTGGGTGAGGCAGTGAGTGAGTATTGGTTGAATGTGAAGTCTAGTAGTCTACTGTACATATTGTAAACGCTGTAGGCTAAGGTTACATTAAGTTTATAAAATAATAAAGTAATGGCACTACTGCAGCAGCTACAATTTCACTAAGAAATAGGAATTTTTCAGCTTCATTATACTCTTTTTTTTTTTTTTTTAAAGATGGAGTCTTACTCTGTTGCCCAGGCTGGAGTGCAATGGCATGATCTTGGCTCACTGTAACCTCCCCCTCCCGGGTTCCAGTGATTCTCGTGCCTCAGCCTCCTGAGTAGCTGGGATTACAGGTGCGCGCCACCATGCCCAGCTACTTTTTGTATTTTTAGTAGAGGTGGGGTTTCACCATGTTGGCCAGGCTGGTCTCAAACTCCTGACCTCAGGTGATCCACTCGCCTCAGCCTCCCAAAGTGCTGGGATTACAGGCGTGACCTACGGCACCTGGCCTCATTATACGCTTACAATCTGATAGATGGACCACCATTGTATATACAGTCCACCACTGACCTAAACATCATAATGCAGTATGTGACTATATTACATTAATATGGTGTATTGTTATAATTGATGAATCAGTACTGACACATTATCATTAACTGAATTTCATACTTTAGCCACCTCTTCCTAGTTTGTACCTAATGTTTTTCTGTTTCAGAATCATGTTGTAATAATTATTTTTCATATCCTATCGTTGATTATTTGGCATCTTGAGGCCATAGACCAAACTAACAGTCAAAGCTGTTCACATTCCCACCATCTCTGTGTACTGCAGATGCACAGAAATCGTATAACAAATCCTTCATCCACGAACCCCCAACATCTGTGTTTTGCTTTCTGTGCAATAGAGGATGGACGTCCTGACCTAATGACTTTCCATCATTAGAGAAATAAAGGTTCCCACCCAGGCTTTCCCCTAATTTCTCCAGCCTCTTGACTGCCCGTGCTGCTCCTCATGTGGCCCTGGTGTGCCGTACCCCCTCCTCTCTGGACTGTGAGTAACAAACTTCTTTCAAGGCAAGTGTCTCCATGTTTGTTATCTTACTCTACCTGATTAAAACAAATCTCAAATACAGTTCAAAACAATTGGCACAGAGAACAGGGTGGTTGAGTTGACAGCCTGTGAGAACATGTCTCTATGCCACCCTCGGCTTACTAATTAAATGCATGAAATGACATGCTGTCTAGAAAGGGCACCGCAGTCTATTGACCTACCTGTACTTTGGCCGCCACTGCCTGAGGGTACGTCTGCTGAATTTGACCTTGGTTTCCCACCCTAAACTAGTGCAGGACCCAAAGGGAGCTATTCCAGGATCTTGGCACAGCTTCCAGTAGCTGTAGTCTGGGCAAACATCCTGAACTGGTGTATACGATGTGGCCAGTGTGCAGGCAAAGGATCTTGGAGGCACTTGGGGGAATTGGCTAACTTACGAGGCAAAGGCTCCTCCTGAGGGTGTGAGGAGAGGCTTTTCTCAGGGTGCCAGGGGTGGGTCTGATCACCTGATCCAGCAGCCCTGGGAAGGTAAGAGCCACCCACACAGAAGTGTTGTAGGCTAGGCGTTGTGTCTGCTCCCTTCCAGAATTTTAGAGTCAGCAGTTTTTCCTTTCAGCCTTCTTTACTGAGGTTGTTTAATATATTTGCAATTCACTTAGATTTTTTTTTTTCATGATATTCTGTATTCCATCCTGGGATCCCCTGACCTTCTAAATGATTGTTTCTGTTTGCATACATTAAGGTTCACTCTTTGTGTTGTAAAGTTCTATGGGTTTTAATAAATGTGTCGTGTCAAGGATCCACCATTACGGTATCACACAGAATAGTTTCTACCCAAAAGTACATCTCATGCATTTTACTCATTCAGCTCTCCTTCCTCCCCCAGGTCTCTGGCAACCAGTGATCTGTGTATAATCTCCATAGTTTTGCCTTTTCCAGAACATCACATAAATGGAAAAAATATAGTATCTCTAAGTCTTTTCAGTGCTGGCTTCTTTCACTTAGCAACGTGCATTTCAGAATCATCCATATCTTCTCATGGCTTGATAACATATTTCTTTTTATTGCTGAATAGTTTTATTTGTTTATTTTGTTTTGTTTTGTTGAGACGGAGTTTCCCTCTTGTTGCTCAGGCTGGAGTGGAGTGGTGCGATCTCGGCTCACCGCAACCTCCACCTCCTAGGTTCAAGTGATTCTCCTGCCTCAGCCTCCTGAGTACCTGGGATTACAGGTATGAGTCAACCCCTGGTTATTTTTAAAGCAGCTTTAAATAAGCATTTTTTAGATAAGATTTTTAAATAAGATTTGTTTTATAAACTGAAATCTAGAATTAAAAAAATCAAATAGTTTCTATGTGTACAAATTGGTTTGGAAATTGGCAGCTGACACGATTCATTGTTGAGTAATCTGTCTCTTCTCTCCCTACCTCACTTCCTCTACAGCCAGACTGGTCTCTTCTCTGTTTTCTGAATGTTCTGAGCTCATTCCACCCTTCCAACCATTTGTCAACATGCTGTACCCAACTTCATGGTCTTCTCTCCTTCTACTGATCCAAATGTAACTAAATCCTTCAAGATTTGGTTCTATTCCACCTTCATTCATGAAATCATCTTTGACTGTTTTTTGTTTTGTCTTGTTTTTTTTTTTTTTTTTTTTTTTTTTTTTAGACAGAGTTTTGCTCTTACTGCCCAGGCCGGAGTGCAATGGCGTCATCTCTGCTCACTGCAACCTCCGCCTCCTGGGTTCAAGAGATTATCCTGTCTCACCCTCCTGAGTAGCTAGGATTACAGGCATGCACCACCAAGCCCAGCTAATTTTGTATTTTTAATAGAGATGGGATTTCTCCCTGTTAGTCAGGCTGGTCTCGAACTCCTGACCTCAGGCAGTCTGCCTGCCTCTGCCTCCCAAAGTACTGGGACTACAGGTGTGAGCCAATGCACCTGGCCGACCGTCTTATTTTCAAAATGTCCTTTACTTTAATTAAATACAACACAGTTTAGCCCTTATATTAAATAATTGATGGATTAATTAAAAATGTATTAAGAATTTACCATATTGTGGACTTTCTGCTTGGTTTTGGGAGGGCCATAAAATGTTTTCATAAGTGGCCCATAATCACTTTCTCTTCTCACTTCTGTATTTTGCATTTCAGGGTTTTGTTTTGTTTTGTTTTGTTTTTTTGCAATGAAGTTCTAAGATTTCCATGAGGATAGATACCTTTATTCCTGCATCTCCAAAAATAGCCATCTGGGGATCTCTGCATTACAGTAATGGCTATCGTTTATTTGGTTGCCACAAAATGTTGATTATGTCCTAAATGCCTTACATATATTCATATGCTCCTAACATGCTTCTCATTTACTTGTTCCCATTTTTACAGGCTAAGAGTCCAATGTAGAGAAAGTTAAGCAGCTTGTCTAAAATCGCATAGCAATTATGTTTTAGAGCCAAGATTTGAGCCCAGGCAGCTTGATACAGAGCTGACAGTGGCTCCCACTTCCATCCCAGCTACATATGACCACTATGCACTACAGTCTTTATAGCGAAAACAAAACAAAACAAAACACACACACACACACACACAAAGAGGACTTCATGATTTTCTTAATTTGTAATTCTTCACAGGAATTAACCATGCGCAAATGCCACTGTGACTGGTAGTCATGAATTCATAAAACATAGCCTGCTAAGGCCGGGCGCGGTGGCTCACGTCTGTAATCCCAGCACTTTGGGAGGCCGAGGCGGGTGGATCACCTGAGATTGGGAGTTCAAGACCAGACTGACCAACATGGAGAAATCCCATCTCTACTAAAAATACAAAATTAGCTAGGCGTGCTGGTGTATGCCTGTAATCCCAGCTACTCAGGAGGCTGAGACAGGAGAATCGCTTGAACCCAGGAGGCGGAGGTTGCGGTGAGCAGAGATCGTTCCATTGCACTCCAGCCGGGGCAACAAGAGCAAAACTCTGTCTCAAAAAAAGAAAAAAAAATTAACCTGTTCATTGTATTCCAGTGTCATCCCAGCACAACATCCTGTCCTGTATCTGTTTGCTTGTTTTGTTTTGAGACAGGGTCTCACTCTATTGCCCAGGCTGGAGTGCAATGGTGCGATTTTGGCTCACTGCAACCTCTGTCTCCCAGGTTCAAGGAATTCTTCTGCCTCAGCCTCCCGAGTAGCTGGGATTATAGACGTACACCACCATGCCCAGCTACTTTTTGTTTTTAGTAGAGACAGGGTTTTACTATGTTAGCCAGGCTGGCCTTGAACTCCTGGCCTCAAGTGATCCACCCACCTTGGCCTCCCAAAGTGCTGGGATTACAGGTATGAGCCACCATCCATGCCTGATTCTGTCCAGTATCTTTGATGTAAGCCTGGCTCATCATCTCACAATAGCTCCTGTGTACCACTTTACATTTTCTCTAGAAGTATATTTTCTGCTGCTTGGTGGTAATTCTGAAGCCTTTCTTACGACTTTTCCCAGGGTATATTCCACGCACATGATGCTTGAGTGGGTGGAGACACATGCATTTATTTATCGATTCAAACATGCTCAATTTATTTAAGTTGTACTGATTGCGTCGTGGCCTTTGGGAATGTGTATGAATCTCAGCGGCAATGTTTAAACTAAATCAAACTGAAAAATTTATCTTTAAGTAACAACTTACAGATCTAGTAACGAAGGAAGGCTGCACTGAACAGAGATGTTGTAAATCCATTATCCTAAGTATCCTCTGTCCTGACACAATTTTCCCTAAAGCTTCTGAAATGTTAAATTTCTTGCCAGACAAGCACACATGAATTCCAACAACTGGCTTGATGAATTTTTCACAGATTTTCCATGAGTTGTATCGCAGGCTAGAAACACCCTGTAAGTAAGAGGCTAAGAATGGAGTGAGGCTATTAAACCGGACAGTGGGAGCGCAAAATCTTCGGGATATAGTGAGATTTAGCCTGATGCAGGATGGCCAAATTTGGGGAGTGGGGCGGACAAATCTAATTTGAGTGTATTGATAAGATATTAGGTGGAATTATCCACGTTTTCTGCTCTAGAAGTGCCTACCTGTGATGCAGAAATATCTTTCAGTGTTTATTTAGAAAACAATCAATAATAGCTAGATATGACCAGGTGCAGTGGCTCACGTCTGCAATCCCAGCACTTTGGGAGGCCCAGGCGGGCGGATCACCTGAGGTCAGGAAATCAAGATCAGCTTGGCCAACGTGGTGAAACCCCGTCTCTATCAAAAATACTAAAATTAGCCAGGCATGGTGGCGGGTGCCTGTAATCCCAGCTACTTGGGAGGCTGAGGCAGAAGAATCACTTAAACCCAGGAGGCAGGGGTTGTAGTGAGCCGAGACCACATCACTCTACTCCAGCCTGGGCAACAAGAGCGAAACTTCACCTAAAAATAAAATAATAATAATAATAATAATAGCTAGATGTAACAGAAACAGTGTCCAATTCTGGGGCTATGAAATGTGCTAGAAGAAACTAAGCAAGATTGTTAGGAATTTTGCCCAGCATGCCAGAATTTAGAGTTGAGCTTCTATTTTAGCAGGTGAAAAGCAAAAACCAGGAATCAGGGCCAAAGACCTCTTGGTGGGTGTTAAGTATGGAAGTCATTACCTTACTTATCCTCATCTAGGACTGATTCGAGGTGGGAAGGGCTGTTCCAATTTCAGAAGGTAGCCTAGTAAAGCGAGCCTGACAGTTTCCTCATTCGTTGCTCCAGAACTGAGCCTACAGGTAGCATGGAGGAAAAGGACCCTGGCATTTAAAAGCAACTCGAACCGGCTACAATAAGCCACTGTTTCAATGTCAAGTAAATTCAACCTCATGCTCTCAAGGAAAGTAGGGTGAGGTAGGCAGATTGCTTGAGGCCTGGGGCAACATAGTGAGATCCTGTCCCTACAAAAAATTAAAAATAAAAAAAGTTGCCAGGTGTAGTGGCTCACACCTATAATCCTAGTGCTTTCGGAGGCCAAGGCAGTAAGATTGATTGAGGCCAGGAGTTTGAGATGAACCTCGACAACATAACAAGACCCTCATCTCTACAAACCAAAAATAAATTAGCCAGTTGTGAGGGTTCACACCTATAATCCCAGTGCTTTCAGAGGACAAAGCAGGAGGATTGCTTGAGGCCAGGAATTTGAGACCAGCTTGGGCAACATGGCAAGACCCCCTCTCTACCAAGAAAAAAAAATAACCAGTTGTGGTGGCTCACACCTGCAATCCCAGCTCTTTGGGAGGCCAAGACAGAAGGATCACTTGAGTCCAGGAGTTCAAGGCTGCAGTGAGCTATTAACATTCCACTACACTTACAGAGATCTCTCAAAAAACTCTGTGTGATGTAATCCCAGCACTTTGCGAGGTCAAGGCGAGTGGATCACCTGAAGTCAGGAGTTCGAGACCAGACAGGTCAACATGGTGAAGCCCCATTTATACTAAAAATACAAAAACTAGCTGGGCGTAGTGGTGTGTGCCAATAATCCTAGCTACTCAGGAGGCTGAGGCAGGAGAATCGCTTGAACCTGGGAGGCGGAGGTTGCAGTGAGCTGAGATCACGCTTGTTGCACTCCAGCCTGGGCAACAGAGCAAGATTCATCTCAAAAAAAAAGAAAAAGAAAGAGAAGGAAGAAAAAAGAAAAATGTTATTCCCAGGAAGTCAGGTGTTTCTTAGGAAGATTAATTACTGGGAATTATCAAACCCCAAGTTGAGCAGGGGAGAAAGATTGAGCTGGCTGTTTTTCCTTCTCCCAGTACTTGGTATATGAGGGGATAGTCTCTTGGCTCTTAATACTGAGTAGCAGGACCAGATCGAGTCTCCTTGCCATCTCTGCTGTCACTCCTTGCCCTCCCTCTTCCTCATACCTAGTGGGACATTTTCCAATGTGGTTGTATCAAACAATGCTGTCCTCGGCAGACTGAAAATTCCAGTTGTTCCACATTCTCACCCATGAGTAGCATTGCCAGTTTTTACCCCTTAATTTTAACCATGTGAGTAGGTATCTCATAGTTCTAATATACATTTCTCTGTTAACCAGTGATGTTGAGCAATTTTCACTTAATTACTGGACATTGGGATACCGTCTTTTGTGAAATGATATCTCAAGAATTTTGCTGCAGCACATTCATCCCAGATCAGGTGGCCAGTATGCCTGGGCTTGTTTCATTGTATTCCTTTGGTCTATTTTTGGTCTAGCCTTGTAATCATATCAATGGTCCTAATAAGCACAGTTTTATAATAATACAATTTTTTTTTTTTTGAGACAGAGTCTTGCTCTGTTACCCAGGCTGGAGAGCAGTGGCATGACCTGGGCTCACTGCAACCTCTGCCTCCTGGGTTCAAGCGATTCTCCTGCCTCAACCTCCCGAATAGCTGGGATTACAGGTCTCCATCATCATGCCTGGCTAATTTTTGGGTATTTTAGGAGAGATGAGATTTCGCCATGTTGTCCAGGCTGGTCTCCAACTCCTGGCCTCAAGTGATTCATCCGCCTCATCCTCCCAAAGTGCTGGAATTACAAGCATGAGCCACCATACTCAGCCTAGAAATATGTTTTAAAAAGCATATTTCCTTGTGTTTTTGATCCATAATTTCTACTGAAAGAACAGCTCTTAGGCTTTTTTTTTTTTTTTTTTTTTTTGTACCTTTGATGGTAACATCTTTTTTCTCTGACTGCTTTTGAGTTTTTCGTTAGCTTTCGGGAGTTTTATTATGATATGCCTACATGTGGCATCCTTTGTTTTTGTCTTGATAGGAACCCAGGCAGCTTTTTGAATGTGTGTGTGGCTTGATGTCTTTTACTAGTTTGAGAAATTTTTCAACCATTATTTCTTCCAACATTACTTGTCCCACTCTG
Organism: Piliocolobus tephrosceles; assembly: GCF_002776525.5. Lineage (NCBI taxonomy): Eukaryota > Metazoa > Chordata > Mammalia > Primates > Cercopithecidae > Piliocolobus > Piliocolobus tephrosceles. Next base: position 15,686,880 of record NC_045441.1, on the reverse strand, counting down.
TTTTCTCTCCTTCCAGGAGTCTAAGCATAAGTATGTTCAACCACTTACCAAGTCTCTTATGCCCCACAGCCTCATTTCTGTGATTTTTAGCATTTTTTCTTTGTGTTTAAGTCTGTATGTTTTTCTACTAAGCTCTCTTCTAATATGTGACCCCTTTCCTCTGCTATGTTAATATACTGTTAAACCATCTATTGAGTTTTAATTTTAACCATTCCTATTATTTTTGTCCTAGAATTTCTCTTTGTTTTTTTTTTATAGATTCCAAAATTCTGTTGAAATTCTCTATCTTGTCATTTATTTTCTTAAACATGTAATCACAGTTATTTTAAAGTTTTTGCCTTAATAGCTGCGTCACCCTTAGGTCTGTTTCTTTCTTCTGTTTTAGTTTTTCTCCTGGGATTTTGGTCATTTACTTTCTCAGGTCTCCTGGAATGCATGATAATTTTTTCATTGCCAGATATTTCACATAAAAAGTTGTAAGGTGCTGCATTATGCTCTATTCTTCTATAGAGGATTTAAACTTACTCTGGTTAATAGATATAAATGCCTTTATTCAATCAGGGAGTGAAATGATTTGAGGCTAGGTTTAAGCTTCTATATGAGCTTTTTTGTTTTGGGTCTATACTTACTCCTGCTTGGGTCTGAATTGGTATGCGGCTATGAGTGCTTCATCAACTTCTTGGTTCTTTCTGAAATATAATTTTGTTTTTCTAGCATCATGAGCCTGCTAAAAATGCTGCATATATGTATGTTTTTTAGTCACAATTTTATGCTGTGTTTGTCAGCTTTTTGTCCATGAAGGGGAGAGTGGAATAGAATGTCTCTTTAGTTCCTTTTCTCTGGCATCTCACCCCTCAGTCGTGAAAGTCTCAGAAGCCCCGAACTCTCATTTTCATCAGTTCCCATGATAGTTCTGAAAGTTCTAGGCTGTCACTTCCTGCTAGTCCTGTAGACTTCAGGTTGGGATTCAGAAAATGCCTTAAGGAAGAGAAAATACTGCTCACTTGGCTTTTCAATACTTGGTTGCGTTAGTTGTCTGATGCTACCAAAGTTGTTCTGTTTTGTTTTGAGACGGGGTCTCACTCGATCCCCCAGGCTGAAGCGCAGTGGTGCGATCTCAGCTCACTACAACCTCTGCCTCCCAGGTTCAAGCAGTTCTCCTGCCTCAGCCTCCCAAGTAGCTGAGATTACAGATGCCCACCAACACACCTGGCTAATTTTTGTATTATTAGTAGAGACGGGGTTTCACCATGTTGAACAGGCTGGTCTCGAACTGCTGACCTCAGGTGATCCACCCGCCTCGGCGTTCCAAAGCGCAGGGATTACAGGCATGAGCCACCGCGCCCGGCCCAAAGTGTTTAAAAAAATTTGTTTGGTTTTGGATTTAGTCAAGAGTTTATAGTTGTTCTTGTTAGTTGATACCTCTCATAGAAGATGGCTATTATAACTGAAAGCAGATACCTTCAATAATTTAGACTTCAGTCACCAAAATTGTTCAATCAGGCTAAGGATTAGGAATGACGCTGTAATGTATATAGAAGCTGAAACTATAAGCAGTGATGTGCTGGTAAATGTTTAACAACCAGTTCTCTGGCAGAGTTGGGGCGGAGTCAGGAGTCTCACTTGTATTTTCCAATTTCTAGGGTGTAAGTACTTTACCACAGCAACCTCTAAGCACTTAACATTATGTCAGTGAACACAAAGTTGTGAAAAGATGTGCACAAAGAACTACTGGGAGCTGGTGCAAGCTGGCTCTAGTATGCTTCTACCTACACAGTGCTATGCTTCAACGAGATCAACTGACTGTTGTTATTAAGTCAACTATGTTGGATCCCTTCCATCCGCAAAGGATCAAGAGTATTCTCACTGTAATATACATCTAGTCAAGTATTGTTTGCTTTCTTTTGCCCAGAAAGCCCCAGTCAGTCACCTATCTGGAGGCTTAAAAATGCCAGATCCGCAGTTATGGAAACCCACACCACAGAGCATCTAGCCAGGGTCCCAAATCATAGTGAAGATGTGGGCATGGGTGGATTGCCCACTATTATAATATGATGTGCTACATCATCCAGAAGGAAACAGCCTCATAGAGTACGGGAACAGACTTCTAAAGGCACAAGGGAAGTACCATTTTGGAACCAATACTCTTCAAGGATATGGGGGCATTTTTCAGGATACAGTATACACATCAAATTAGAGTGCTTTATATGGTACCGTGCCCCAAATAGGAAGAAAATATGGGCCTAGAAACAAAGGGGTAGAGATAGACTTACCCCGCTTCTCTTCACTCCCACTGACCCACTGGGGACTTTGTATTTTCTTTTCCTGGAATCCTGGGCTCTGGCGGCTGGTCCCTAAAGGAAACATACTTAGCAGAGAACACAGTAAGAGTCTCGCTGAACTGCAGTCTACAAGTGTGACCAAGGTACTTTGGACTCCTCGTGTCCAGCAATCAGCAGATGCGAAGAAGAATCACCAACTTGGCAAGTGTGATTGTCATCGGCAGGAGGTTGTAGGACCACTTTATCTGATGAGGACAAGGACAAATGCAAGGGGATCCAGGTGATATTTCTGGTGTTTCCTGGGACTCCCTGCACCATTGTAACTGTGAATGGACACGTGCAGCAATGCCCGCCTCGGAAGGGTATGATTGCCAAGTATCTCATTCCCTGAGAAACCAAGTTTGAATCAAACCACCAGAGAGGCCACCATGACTTGCCAATGAAGCCACCATCATCTGCCAATCAAGCCACTATGACCTGCCAAACTGAAAGCTGAGGGTGGGGTGGGGGTATAGAGAGTGAATGATGGAGGAGGGAGTGGATGCGTACCAGCTATAACCGCAAGACCCACTGTAGCAATGGGGCAGTGCCTTGTCCCACAAACCAAATTCTTTTAGAAAGAGAGGCCATGGTGTAGCTCTTCCCTATACATATGTGGACAGGTAGACTGTGGTCACCACAAAAATTCCCTGGTTAGATCCCTGCTGCCAGAAGCATAGTTGACTGATAGTACCAGCTTCTGGGTCCATCATCATGTTCATTCTGAGGTCACTTTTCACCCAGTCTGCTCCCATCCAGTTAATGGGGATAGTAGGGAAAGCAGAACATACTCCTTCCTATACAATGTAGGACACTTTTTAGTTTTTGTTTGTTCGTTTGTTTGTTTTTGTTTTTGAGAGGAGTCTCATTCTGTGGCCAGACTGGAGTGCAGAGGCACCATCTCAGCTCACTACAACCTCTGACTCCCTGGTTCAAGTGATTCTCCTGCCTTAGCCTCTCTAGTAGCTGAGATTACAGGCACGTGCCACCACGCCCAGCCAATTTTTGTATTTTTAGTAGACACCAGGTTTCACCATGTTGGCCAGGAAGGTCTCGATCTCCTGACCTTGTGACCCGCCCACCTCCACCTCCCAAAGTGCTGGGATAGGCGTGAGTCACCACACCTGGCCAATGTGGGACTCTTTTAATGAGCGAGTTTGGCTCTTCATTGGCCTGGCCAAAACTTTCTTGCAGTCTGAGCCCCTTTCTATCCAATCCCTCTTCCTTCCCCCTACTTCAGCACAGATGTCAAACCAGCAGCATGACCTGAAAGTTTTTTCTGACAATGCCTGCTTTCCCCGCTTTGTCCTTCACAGCTGTTACCCTAATTCATCTCTTGCATGGCTAACCCCATCTTGGTTTCTCCTTGTTTGACAAAATCGAACACGGCCTGGATCCTGGGGTTCTCAGTGGTCTGAGGAAGAATGTCAGTAGGAAAATATTCAAAGCAAATTCTCAAAAATGTAGAAAGAGAAAGAAGTAGTAATACCTTAGAAAACATTGTTTGACAGAGCTTCAAGATTGTGTGGTTGACGACTACAAATACTGCAGAGAGCAAAATAGGGTGAAAGCTAAAATGAATGCAGTGGGTCAAAAAATTGGGGTACAGTGGCAGATAAATCATACAGTCTGGTTTGTCCTGAAGAGTCCTATGCAATGTCTGTTGTGCTCCTATAGTCACAACTTCTCTTTCAAAGTGTCTTGGCTTCAACAATACATTATATGATATTTGTTCCAGTTAGCTACTGCTGCCTAGTAAATGACTCTATCACTTAGTGAAATAAAGCAACCATCATTTTATTATGCTTAAAGTTTCTGTGGATCAGGTGTTTAGACAGGGCCCAGAATGAATGGCTTGTCTTTGCTTCATAATATAGAGAGCACCAGATGGGAAAATTCAAATGACTGGGGCTTGAACTACTAGAGATTGAGATTAGCTGAGACTATTAACCACAACATATGTGCATGGCCTCTGGGTGTCTTGGCCTTCCTCACAACATGGCCACCTCAAGGTGGTCAGGATTCTTACCTAGTGGCCCACGGCTGCAAGAGTAAATATTCCACTGAAAACAAAGAAAGCTACCTAGTGTTGGAAGTCCTATAGCATCACCATCACTTCTGCCATAACCCATTCCAGGGTTGGCAAACTTTTTCTTAAAAGGCCAGGTGGTAAAAATATTAAGTTTTGTGAGACAAGAGGCAAAAAGAAGGGTATTAGGCAGGTTCCTACATGACTGATTAAAACAGAGCCATTTTAAAATATAAAAACCATTTTCAGGTCACATCATAAAATACCAGGGACCTGGCCAGATTTCACCCCCAAGCCATAGTTTGAGGACCCTTGACCTATTGGTCAAAGATTCAGGGCGAGGGAGCTTAGAGCCCACCTCTTGACTAGATGGATACCTAAGAATTTTCAGCCATGTTTTAAAACTGACCAACCATCCTCTTTAGTAGTAACTTTTCTTGGTGCACTTTTAGTAGAAGGATGGCTTTTTTGTTGTTGTTGTTATTGTCTTGTTTTGTTTGAGACAAGGTCTTACTTTGTCATCCAGGCTGGATGGTGCAATCATGACTCACTACAGCCTTGACCTCCCTTGCTCAAGAGATCCTCCTGCCTCAGCCTCCCAAGTAGCTAGGACTACAGACACATTCCACCATGCCTGGCTAACTTTTTTCTTTTTTTTTTTTTTGTCAGAAAGGGAGTCTCACTATGTTGCCCAGGCTGGTCTCAAATTCCTGGATCAAGTGATCCTCCCACTTCAACCTCCCAAAGTGCTGGGATTGCAGGCATGAGCCACAATGCCTGACCAGAATAATGTTGATAAAGGACAATTGCAGTGATTGAAGACTTTGGGAGAGGGAGTGAGAAAGTGGGAACTTCCGAAGATTCTAGAAAAGATGAAGAGTATATTTAAAAGGTGATAAAGATCACAGGAACATGTTTCTTCTTTTTGTTCTCCTCTTTCTCTTTCCCTTCTCTGCCTTTATTTCTCCTTCCTCTTACTACTGGGGCAGGTACATAGATATGTAACATGAAGAAAATATGCTGAAGGTCTACTGACTTAAGGCGCCAGAAGAGATGTTGAAACTCAACTCCCCAAAGGAGCTGCACAGGTAATGTCAATGTATGAAGTCTGCTTCTACTATGGAAGGAAGTATCTTTTACTTCTGCAGATAAATATCTTCTCCCGTGTTTTTCTAAAAACACACCACCCCATCTTCCCTCAACCTCACTTTTATAAATAAAAGTAAATAAACAAATAATTTATTATAAATAAAATAAATAATTTATTATAAATAAAATAAACAAATAATTTATTATAAATAAAATAAATAATTTATTACAAATAAAATAAATAATTTATTATAAATAAAATAATTTATTACAAATAAAATAAATAATTTATTATAAATAAAATAATTTATTACAAATAAAATAAATAATTTATTATAAATAAAATAA
>NC_045441.1:15663571-15680693 GCF_002776525.5 Piliocolobus tephrosceles | reverse complement strand
ATTATAAATAAAATAAATAAATAATTTATCATAAATAAAATAAATAATTTATTATAAATAAAATAAATAAATAATTTATCATAAATAAAATAAATAAATAATTTATTATAATAAAATAAACAAATTTATTTTAGATTCAGGGACTACATGTGCTTGTTTGTTACATGGGTATTGCATGTGTAATGATGGGGATTGGGCTTTTAGTGTATCCATCATCCAAATCTTAAACATTGTACCCAACAGGTAATCTTTCAACCATTAACCCTCTTCTTCTTCCCCCCTTTTGGAATCCACAGAGTCTATTATTTCCACCTTTATGTTCATGTGCACCCATTATTTAGTCCTCACTTATAAGCGAGAACATGCAGTATTTAATTTTCTGTTTGAGTTAGTTTACTTAGGATAATAACCTGCAGATACAGCCATATTGTTGCAAAGGATATGATTTCATTCTTTTTAATGGTGGCACAGTATCCCATGGTAAGTGTGTGTGTGTTTGTGTGTGTGTTTGTGTGTGTGTAATAACACATTTTCTTCATGCAATCAACCTCAACCTCACTTTTAATAAAGATAAAAAATGTTTTATTTTCCTCTGAGTTTACCAAAATAAAACAAATTCTTCAAATACAATGAAAGGTAGCTGTCAGCACTGAGCTTTGCATTGGGGAGCTTTGCACTGCACCCTCTCTAGGATAGAGAGGAGTGTGGTAAGTTTGGAAGGAGGGATCCATCCTGTCTCAGGCGATAGATGATACTCAGTCTCAGCTGATTGTTGGGTTTGTCTCAGTTTGGGGAAATCTTTCAGTTTTCCCAAAGAATCTGCAAAATCTGTAGTGTGGATTTGCGTAATATTTTAAATTAATACATTATTGACGTAATCTTTTAAATCTGTAGTTTGGATTTAATCCATACATCTGCAGGTTGATTATGCTATCTCCTGTTTTTCAAAGGTTTAGTACTGAACTCAGGTCTGGGGTCCACACTGTATGACTGAATGAAAGGCATTTAAACTTCCTTTCCTAGAGGAAACACTTTCTGTCATGGTGCTGGTGGGGCTCTCTGGGAAGAAAACGCTGAGATGGAGATAAACATGTAAGAAATTGACTATGAAATGTTCTTGTTGATATAGGAGCTAAGAAGAAATTATTTAGGCAGATAGTGAGGGTAAGGAAGTCCTTGGTAAGGTTTCCCTTTTCATGAAAAGCACCTTCAAAACCATTTTCTTTTCTAAAAAGAGCAGCCTGTAAAATTGAGCTGCAGACATAGGAAAGCAGGCTAGAAGCTAGCAAGGGTGAATCCCAGCAGTTATGCCAATAGGAAAGGGGCTACCCCGGAACTAGGCATATTCAAAATGGCAGCTCTGTCTTCCCTTTTCTTTGCCAACCATGTGTACAATAAGGAGCAGGCAACATGGCCAGCCAGGTAGAGAAACCATTTGCATAATATAAGATTAGGGTGGGGTGGCCAGCTTCTTTGCTCACTATGTAAACGTCACACCTGGTCCAACCAATCTTTGGGCCCTATGTGAATCAGATACCACCTCCTCAAGTCTATCCATAAAATCCTACAAGCTTCGCCACAAAACCAGAAGTCCAGCTCAGGCGCTCCTCTCTCTCACAGGAGAGAGAGCTATTCTTTTTTCTTTTGCTTTTGCTTATTAAACCTCTGCTGTTAAACTCACTTCTTGTGTGTCTGCATCCCCAATTTCCTTGGTGTGAGGCGAGTATACCGAGTGTGAACCTCGGGTATTTACCCCACACAACACCACCACTTCAGTGTGACCAAGACCAGTGAAAAGGAGGAGAAAGAAGCAATGTTGAGCAGAGGGAGAAGTTGAGCCATGTTGAAGTCTCAACAGAAACTTCAGCCATCCTTTTGGGGAATTCTTGAGACGAAATTACCCTCTACTGCTAGCCCAAATTAGCATGAGAGGACCTAGCCTTTACATCCTGACATCCGTCAGTCATGGGATGTAGGCTGTTCCAGGAATTGGGTGAGGCCTGGGGTGAGGTGTCTCTCTGCTGCTAAGGTAGTTCCCAAAGAGAGTGTCTGTTGGTAGCATCCCAGCAACTGGGATAATACATCTTTTATTCCTGGACCACCGTATTCACTGTATATCAGGAGCTCAGAGAAGACCTGTTAAGGAGTAGTGTCCTCTTCTTTTCTGGGGTCCAGTGTTACATTTGGTTAGAAACACTGAATGCTTAGGAAGATTTCAAGGTGATGTATATGAGATTCTTATGATCTTTCTAGTCTCGTTGAAATAGAATGTACAGTACATCGTTTACTGAGAGTGGAACTTGGAATTGTACATAGAAACTTAAATAGAAGTTTGATATTATCTCCCTGAGGTGTACAGGCAGAGCTATCACACACACATAGAAACTTGATAGTCCCTAAACCAACCCACTCATTTAATAAATGAGGACTCCTAGGCTCAGAGAAGTTGGATGAGTTGCCTACATTCAGATTTGGTGAATCCCTTATGGGCTGAAAACTGGAACCAGAATTCCTCACTCCATCCCGGGCTCTCCCTCTGCAATCCTGTGTTGCCTCAACCCTGCTCCATCCACCATGTTAGCCTTGCAATCTGGATTTTTAACACAAATCACAACAGTGACTTCCACTGATAGTAACGAGTTATACATTGTACATTCCCTAATGGGTATGAAGCAATTAAAGGATTATGCTGAAATAATGTATGGGCTGTGTCAAGACAAAAATGAGAAATTCGATTCGCATAGAGCACTATTGATTAGCATACTGTATCATTGCTCTGAAAACCATTCAAGACAGCATTCAAGGAACTGTGAGATGAGAAGGAGATAGTGAGCCGTACAGTACGCAGAACATCTCTATTTGTGAGCCAACAAAAGCGTATCAGCAGCCCCAGCTGCCTCCGCCACCCCTCCCTGTTCCCTGAGCACTACACTGACAGATCTAAATATGAAGAAGAAAAATGTCTCCGACAGGCTGTTATTTTGCTGCCTGAATTGTGTCAGGGAAGTGTAAATATAATCACATTTTATCCGCCAATCTGAAATGGATTTCAGAGGAAGGGATCACAATGTTAGGAGAAATCTTTTTCGTTGTAGCTTGCCTTGATTGAAAATAACTCCCTTGTTACCATCAGTAATGTGTTCAAGGGAGAAAAAAACAGTGCAGTTCACGACAGAATTACTAGGCAATTCAATCAAAACCCCGCACCTCGCTCTTCAGGTTATAAGGAAGACAGGTAAGTCCAAGATTTGCCTCTAGGGTGTGCGGATGGTTCTGAAAAATCTTCATTTAGACATCTGCATCTCCAGTGGTTACACTGATAACCATGGCAGAAACAAGAGTTTCGGCTAGGCACGGTGGCTCACATCTGTAATCCCAGTACTTTGGGAGGCTGAGGCAGGAGGATCACTTGAAACCAGGAGTTCGAGCCCAGCCAGGGCAGTATAATGTGACCTTATCTCTACAAAAACTAAACAAAATTAGCTGGCCATGGTGATGTGTGCCTATGGTCTCAGCTACTCAGGAGGCTGAGGTGGGAGGATCACTTGAGCCTGGGAGGTTGAGGCTGCAGTGAGCCATGACCACACCACTGCACTGCAGCCTGGACAACAGAGCGAGATCCTGTCTCAAAAAGAAAGAAAGAAGGAAAGAAACACTAACCTCTCCTAAAGCAGCCATTTAATTCCTTGGCTTGGCCATTTCTTTGCCCTTTTAGGAGAGCTTTTAATTCCAGAGCAGGATAAACACTCTTTCGTCTTCCCCCTGAGTCCTAAACACACTGAATTTATAGCCTAATCATTACTTTTGTCTTACTTTTCTGTTAATGAATATATATAGAATTGCCAGTTGGACTTTTCTTTCTTTCTTCTTTCCTTCCTTCCTTTCTTTCCTTCTTTCTCTCTCTCTCTCCCTCCTTCCCTCCCTCTATCCTTCTCCTTCTCCCTCTCTCTCACTTGCTTTCTTCTTTATTTTTATGTATGTATGTATTTATTTATTTATTTTGAGACAGGGTCTCACTCTGTCACCCAGGCTGGAGTGCAGTGGCACAATCCTAGCTCACCACAACTTCCAACTCCTGGATTCAAGTGATCCTCCCACCTCAGCCTCCCAGGTAGATAAGACTATAGGCTTGCACCACCATGCCAGGACTAACTCTATTTTTCACTTTTGGGGAGATGGAGGTCTTACTAAGTTGCCCAGGCTAGCCTCAAACTCCTGGCTCCAGTGATCCTCCCACCTTGGCCTCCCAAAATGCTGGGATGACACACATGTGCCATTGCCCTCAGCCAAGAACTTCTTTTCTACATCAGATAGTCAGGATGAGTTGAGATAATTTGATTACAAAGCAGAGACACCAGATATTTAATTGGACATGCATCCTTAGTGTGTGTGTGTGTCTATGAAATATTCATATATTAATTCAATTTAAAATCAGTCATAAGCAGATTCTCAGCCTTGCACCCCATCTCCACTGCCATATAGCCCTTAGAGTGTATAAACTGACCCCCAAAGAACAAGCTCCCCTTTAAGGAGGAGAAAATACAGGAAGAAGCATTGAGGCTGTCCCCAGAGCAGCCAGCTCCCGGAGATCAAATAGTCTGTTCCAGACTGTTCACTGTTGTCATAGCACATGTAATGTTGCTTGAATTAAGAGCAGAGGAAAGCTGCAAAGATCACCTCAGGTGTCTGCCAATAATGTGACTTGACATTTTAAGCTGGTCTCCTATTACTTTTGCTCTTTTCACCGAGAAATATCCACGTGACACCTCCTCAAAATTGTCAAGACATCAATGTAGACCTTATCCTCCCTGCTTGGGCATTCAAAGAGGAGGAAAAGCAGAAATAGTCACTACACGGTTACATTCTTGGGTAAAATTACTTATCTAAATTTAGAACTAGGCCAGGCTTTGAGGCTTGCCCTTCGTTCGAGGTCTAACGCATGAAAGACCTTGTGTTGGGCAATTTTGCAGGCTTGCTTAGAAGGGGGCATTTAATCCAATTTGATCTCCAGTGAATGCATCAGGGGCTGAATCTCTGCCGCTGGGGGAACCACGCTGCCCGCCCTCTGGTTTCCAGGCACTTTGAGAAAGATTCTTTTTGATGTCAGTGGGAGCTCTGTTTCCAAAAAGAAGCGATGACACAAGAAACTGCATAAAGAAATGGAGAGCCGGGGTCTGTTTTTGAGAACATTTCTCCCCTGGTTTGTTAGCCAATAATACCCACTGTGCTGAGGGCAGGAGCAAACACGTTCCATGGAAAGCACTGGGTCGGGATGGGTGGGGGGCATTTTCTTATGATGAGAGAATTGGGATATTTAGCCTATATATTTTAAGGCCGAATCCCTTCCAGCAGGAAACAATTAGTAAAGTCATCACTTGAGGCCATGCTGATTTTTGAATCATCTCAGCTACTGCTCTAATGAAAAAAAAAAAGAGCAAGTTATAGAAGTCACAAAGTCATTAGTGTCCATCAGTAAAAGAAAATGAATCTGAGGCCAGGTGCGGCGGCTCACGCCTGTAATCCCAGCACTTTGGGAGGCTGAGGCGGGCGGATCACCTGAGGTCAGGAGTTCGAGACCAGACTGGCCAACATGGTGAAACCCCATCTCCACCAAAAATACAAAAAAATTAGTCAGGCATGGCAGCAGACACCTGTAATCCCAGCTACTCGGGAGGCTGAGGCAGGAGAATCCCTTGAACCCGGGAGGCAGAGGTTGTGTGAGCCAAGATCGTGTCACTGCACTCCAGCCTGGGCAATAAGAGTGAAACTCCGTCTCAAAAAAAAAAAAAAAAAAAAAAATGCTACTTTGATTTTCAAAACCTCTTCTTTTTTATCCTGAGCCACACTCTTTTTCCCCCTGCTACAGACATTCATAATCAAGTCTCTAGGTAGGACTTCAATCAGTAAATGATATTCTTCACAATGCCATCATAAGTGGAACCTCAGTGTTTTCAAGATTCTCTCTTTCATCATTTGCTCAAGGTGTATCATTTAGCTTTTGCTGCCTAATAACTAGCCCCATTTTGTAGATTAAAAACTCTGCCATTCATCGCTTATATAGGTCGGCAATTGGGGTTGGGATGAGCTGGATGCTTCCTCTGTTGTTGTGGTCTCATTCAAATGTTTATGGTCGGCAGACGATCACGGCTTCACTGAAATAACTAGGTATTGGCTAAGAGAACAGGATAACTGGGCCATACATCCTCACCATCCAGAAGGCTAGTGCAGGTTGGTTCACAAGATAGTGATTGTAGGGTTTGTAAGCTGCAAGCGCTCTTCAGGCCTAGGAATGAAACATAAACAGGGGCTGCCAGGCACTATGGCTCATGCCTGTAATCCCAGCACTTTGGGAGGCTGAGACAGGAGAATTGGTTAAGGCCAGGAGTTCAAGGCAGGCCTGGGCAACATAGTGATATAGTGATACCCATCTCTACCAAAAAAAAAAAAAATTTAAGTAGCTAGGCATGGTGGTGCACACCTGTAGTCCTAGCTACTTAGGAGGCTGAAGTGGGAAAGTTGCTTGAGCCCAAGAGGTGGAGGCTGCAGTGAGCTATGATTGCACCACTGCACTGCAACCTAGGTGACAGAGCAAGACCCTGTCTCCATTAAAAAACAAACAAACAAAAAACAGGGTCATTTCCACCGCATTCTAAGTAAATCAAAGGCCAGGCGTGGTGGCTCATGTCTATAATCCCAGCACATTGGGAGACCAAGGAGGGTGGATCACCTGAGGTCAGAAATTCAAGACCGGCTTGGCCGACATGGTGAAACGCCGTCTCCACTAAAAATACAAAAAAGTTAGCCAGATGTGATGGCTCACATCTGTAATCCCAGCTACTCAGGAGGCTGAGGCTGGAGAATCACTTGAATCTGAGAGGTGGAGGTTGCAGTGAGCCAAGATGGCACCACTGCACTCCAGCCTAGGAGACAGAGTAAGACTGTCCCAGAAACAAAGAAACAAAGAAACAACAAGCAAAAACAAGCAAACAAACAAAAAAACTAAGTAAATCAAAAGGCTAACCTGGATTCAAAGACTGGAGAAGTAGACCCAGTTCCTTGATGGCAGAAACTGTACTATATTGTAGTAAATTTTGTTATCTACCATACAAGGTTTGCTGGGGCTAACATTTTAATACTGTGTAGGGGCTAACATTTTAATACTGTGTAGGTGTAGCCAAGAGTTGCTAATGAGCAGGAACCAGATCCAACCTGAGCTTCTGTTTCTGATACTTACCTAGACCAGGAGAGAAAGGGATTAGGCAACTCAGTGTTGTTGAATAAAAGCAAGTGGAGAGTTTAAAAGTATACATCTTTTAATAGAGATTTGGTGCTAGAAATATGAACACAGAAAATGTCACGAATCTGAGTAATTTTGCACACTCATGTTAAAACAGAGAGGGCCACTAAGTCCCCTCTCAGGGTCCTCTGCTGCTTCCCTTTCTGCCTCCACATGGTGGGGACCCTTTTAGGACTTCACCATCTATAATCACAGTGCTTTGGGAAGCAGAGGCAGGAGAATTACATGAGGCCAGCAGCTTGAGACCAGCCTGAGCAAGATAGTGAGACCCCATCTCTACAAAAATAAACATACAAAAATTAACCATGTGTGGTGTTGTTCACTTGTAGTCTCAGCTACTTGGGAGGCTGAGGTGGGAGGATCTCTTGAGCCCAGGAGTTCAAGACTGCAGTGAGCTATGATAATGCCATTGCATGCCAGTCTGGGGAACAGAGCAAGATCCTGTCTCTTAAAAAAAAAAAAAAAAAGAAAAGAAAACCTTGTTTTGCATACCTGGAACCTCCCCTTAGACTATGGGTCTGAAGCTGTATTTCTTCTTTGATATCTAAAAGGAAAATGTTCCTCTTACTTGAGACCACACGCACTTACCCTCCCTGCAGGCTTTTATGGGATAACCATGTAGGAAACCAAAGCATTAACACCTAGACAAGAATGACTCACATATAACAAAAGGAATTATTTTCTCCTTGCAAACATTTTCCAGAGAAGTGCTTCCCCGATTTCCCCTCTGGAGAAGTGTTTATGACCTGGTTGAAGAAATCCAACAGGAAAGTCAGTAAAATTTGCCTTTCGTATCCCCAGCTTTCTCTTTCTGCATCCTATTTTTTGTTTATTCTCCTTAGGTCAACACTGCCTGATTTTGAGAAACCCTGTGTGTCTGCTTTTGCCTGAGTTTTCAGCCTTTGGCAAGAACAACATACCAAGTATGTATGCCTTCATGGGCTTACCTAACTGTGCTACCTTTTCAGAGGTATTTGCAGTATTTGGACGTTAAACCTGATCTCTGATATAAAGTATAAGCATTTTTTGTGTTTATTTTTTGCTTTTTGTTTTGAGACAGTGTTGCTCTGTCATGCAGGCTGGAGTGCAGTGGTGTGATCAGAGCTCACTGCAGCCTTTTTCCCTTGAGCTAAAACAATCCTCCCACCTCAGTCTCCTGAGTAGCTTGGAATACAGGTGCATCCCACCACACTAGGTCATTTTTTTTTATTGTTATTATTTTAGAAATGGGATCTTGCTATATTGTCCAGGCTGGTCTCAAACTCCTGGGCTCAAGCGATCCTCCCACCTCAGCCTCCCAAAGTGCTGGGATTACAGGCATGAGCCATTGTGCTAGACCAAAATATAAGGTTTTATTATCTGTGAAACAAAAGTACAGAATCACTTTAAATATTGTAAAGTACCTATGAAAGATATAAATTAGTTTTGGATTGAAAATGAATTGCACTTAAGCAGAAAAATGTGTAACCGCAGACACTATTTCTCAATAATTCGTTAAATTGAACCTTCTTATAATTTGGTTATTTGCCTCTGAGTGAGGTCACACCGAAGTCTCATAACCTTCCAAGCTGCCTTCTCTTCAACCCTAATTTCCTCCCGTCCTTAGATTCCTCTATCCAGAACCTGTGCAGGTGTCTTACAATATGACTCCATTGTGTATTTGTCAATGGTTCTGAGGTTGTTACAGGACTGCCAGATGGGTATGCCTACTGCACAGCAACATGCCAACACATCAAGACAGCAGAGTTTGCAGCAGAGAAAGAGTTTAATAATTACAAGCCTGCCAAACAAGGAAACGGGAGGAATTCTTGAGCCTCAAATCCATTTCATTGGGCTTCGGTGTTTAAGGAAATCATGGAAGGTAAGGAGCTGAAAAATTGGGATTGTTGATTGGTTGTGATAAGGAGGATGAAATTATCAGGATGTGGAAAACGCATTCCTCCATGAGTCAGTTTCTTGTGGGGCCTGCAGACCAGCTGGTATCAGTAGTGTAGGGTAGATTTGTTGGTATGCAGAACCTAAAGGAGAAACTCAAACAGAGAGTCTATCATCTCATAATGTCTTTGATTTTATCTATAGAACAAATAAAGAGTCTTGGGATAAATAGCATTCAGCTAAAGGAAGTGTAACAAAGGGCAAGCTGTCTTAACAAGGACTACTGATTGTACTGCACGCCTAGCTGAATTTTATTTTTCTCTTCTTAATCAACTTTATAAAAGTTTAGTTCAAGGGAAGAACCTCAGACTCTTTTCTGAACCAGTGCATCCTCAAGGGTTCTCATTGTTCTTCTGGCTGTAGTTGGAGCATTTTCTGAAGACAAAACTGCTGGTCAAGGTGGAGGAGGAGAGAGCCTTGACAGCCTGGCCCACGGCAGCATGACATGATCATCTTTGTTCTTGAAAAATGTCCCTGAAATGTCACTGCTGAGGAGCACAGAAAGGGAAACAGACTGTGAATATGGCTGACAACAAAAATGAGTGAGTGAGGCATAAGTCTCTATCATCAAGGTTTTTTGGGGGTGTTTTTTTGTTTTATTTATTTATTTATTTAAGACAGAGTCTCTTTCTGTCATCCAGGCTGGAGGGCAGTGGTGCAATCTTGGCTCACCACAACCTCCTCCTCCTAGGTTCAAGTGATTCTCATGCCTTAGCCTCCTGAGTGACTGGGATTACAGGTGCACACCACTACACCTGGCTAATTTTTGTATTTTTAGTATAGACAAGGTTTCACCATGTTGACCAGGCTGGTCTCAAACTCCTGACCTCAAGTGATCCATCTGCCTAGGCTTCCCGAAGTGCTGGGATTATAGGCGTGAGCCACCATACCCTGCCTTGATCATTAAGGTTTATCAAGCCACTTCAGGGCACATCCGGGAAAAACATGAGCCACAGATACATCTGTGGCTGTTCTTCAGAAAAGGTTTTCGGTAGGGAGGTTAGTAATTTTTTTTTTTTCTCGAGACTGAGTCTCACTGTATTGCCCAAGCCAGAGTGTGGTGGCGATCTCAGCTCACTGCAACCTCCTTCTCCCAGGTTCAAGCAAGTTTTGTGCCTCAGCCTCCTGAGTAGCTGGGATTACGGGTGCCTGCCACCATGCCCAGCTAATTTTTGTATTTTTAGTATAGACAGGGTTTCACCATGTGGGCCAGGCTGGTCTTGAACTCCTGACCTCAAGTGATCCACCCGCCTCAGCCTCCCAAAGTGCTGGGATTACAGGTATAAACCAGCGCGCCCAGACAGGAGGTTGGTATTTATAGATTTCCTTAAAGAACGGGGGATGGAAGAGAGGCAGGCAGGCAGCGGATAGCTACATTCCTGAGAGAACTTAGTTACTGTCTAGTAAATCTACATTTTACATAAGATAATGTGAATGTCCAGAGAGCAAAAGGGGAATAAAGGAAGAGTCAGTTATGCAGACCTCTCTGGGTAGATGGAAGGAAGGAATCTTGACTTTGTTCTGCACCTGGGAAGATGAGCTTGTAATCAACATTATCCGTGTGGAGTTTTAGGAGCTAGAATTAGGTTGCAGATCTAAAGTTACAGTTGGTATGTCCTTGTTTATGGGAGGCCAGCAAAGAATTTGCTTATGGGCTGGGCACGGTGGCTCATGCCTGTAGTCCCAGCACTTTGGGAGGCCTAGGCGTGTGGATCATGAGGTCAGGAGATCGAGACCATCCTGGCAAACATGGTGAAACTCCGTCTCTACTAAAAATACAAAAAATTAGCCAGGCTTGGTGGCACATGCCTGTAATCCCAACTACTCGGGAGGCTGAGGCAGGAGAGTCAGTTGAACCTGGGAGGCGGAGCTTGCAGTGAGCTGAGGTGGTGCCACTGCGCTCCAGCCTGGGTGACAGAGCAAGACTCCAAAAAGAAAGAAGGAAAGAAGGAAGGAAGGGAGGGAGGGAGAGAGAGAGAAAGAGAGAGAGAAGGAGGGAGGGAGGGAGGGAGGGAGGAAGGAAGGAAGGAAGGAAGGAAGGAAGGAAGGAAGGAAGGAAGGAAGGAAGGAAGGAAGGAAGGAAGGAAGGAAGAATTTGCTTATGAATGACATGGAGGCTGTCCTTCCCAGATGCCTTAGGTCTTTCACCTCTCCATGGGCAACCTGGCTGATGCATAATGTTAGTGACAGGTATTCATCTGGAAGAGGCTGTTGCAATGACCTTCCCTTTTGCTTAAGTAGTTTGCGGGACCCTGAGATTTTTATTTCCTTTTACTTGACTAAGATAGAATAGCAAACAAACAAAACCGACAAATACCCCCAGCATTGTTGCTTTAGTTAATGTTAGGCTGGTCTCTTCACTGTTCACCGTATTCCATGCTTTCCCTGCTGCCCACCTTCCCCTATATTCATTAAAGAAAGGAAGACAGATAGATGGAAGAAGGCACACAGCATATTGAACTATGATTGACTCATCATTGCTCACTGGAGCCTTGTGGGAAGAGGATGGATGATCCACCAGTGAGCAAGCAGGCTCAGATGGAGCTGAGGGTCCCCAGGTCAACCAAGGTCAGCTCGACTCCACTGTCCCGTCATTACCCCATTTGCTTCCTAGAGAGTTTAGAAAACTGAAGATTTTTTCTAAAGACAGGAAATTAGAACTGAAACAATCGTTGGAGCTATCCAGCTCAACAACCTTGGTTTTAAAGATTTTTTAAAAAAAATAATCCTGACTGGTACATCGGTGTATTAGTTTTCCATTGCTGCTGTAACAAATTAAAGCCATAAGAAAATCTTAATGGCTTAAAGCAATGCAGAATTGTCTTACAGTTCTGGAGGTCAAAAGTCCAAAAGACTAAAACTGAGGTGTCAGCAGGGGTTGTCATCTCTGAGGGTTCTCAGGGAAAGTACATTTTCTTGCCTTTTGCAATTTCTGGAGGTCTCCATATTCCTTGGCTGATGGTCCCCATGGAGGCCACAGGCTCTCATCTCCCTAAATGTATGCTGAAATTTCACAAAACAGGCTGGTTAATAGGAGAAAGGAATACAAGTTTATTCAATGTGTATACACGAAGCCTTCAGAATGACAGAATGAACACCCAACCGAACAGTAAGAAACAGAAGCTTATATTTGAAAGAATGCAGAACCAGCGAAGACAGAAGCAGGTGATGTTGATAAATCAGGTTTAGTGGCAAGACAGGTTATGAGAAAGAGAGAAAGGAAGAGGCCTGGCTAGCAAAGGTGGTCTTGTTACATAGATGAAGTCTCCCTCAGAGAGAATAGACGGTTAAGGTTTCTTTCCAGATACTTTTTTCCACTTTTATTTTAGATTCAAGGGTACATGTGCAGATTTATTACAAGGGTATATTGCATGATGCTGAAGTTTGGAGTACAGTTAAACCCATCACCCAGGAAGTGAGCATAGCACCCAATAGGTACTTTTTATTTATTTTATTTTATTTCATTTTTAAGACACAGTTTCACTCTGTTGCCCAGGCTGGAGTACAGTGGCACCATCTCAGCTCATTGTAAGCTCCGCCTCCCGGGTTCAAGCGATTCTCGTGCCCGAGCCTCTTGAGTAGGTGGGATTACAGGTGTGCACCACCACACCCAGCTGATTTTTGTATTACTAGTAGAGATGGGTTTTGCCATGTTGGCCAGGCTGGTCTCCAACTCCTGACCTCAAGTGATCTGCCCGCCTCGGCTTCCCAAAGTGCTGAGATTACAGGCATGAGCCACCATGCCTGGCCCCCATAGGTACTTTTTATTTTATTTTATTTTTTTGAGATGGGGTGTCACTCTGTCATCCAGGCTGGAGTGCAGTGGCGTGATCTCAGCTCACTGCAACCTCCACCTCCCAGGTTCATGCCATTCTCCTGCCTCAGCCTCCCAAGTAGCTGGGACTGCAGTCACCCACCACCACGCCTGGCTAATTTGTTTGTGTTTTTATTAGAGATGGGGTTTCACCGTGCTAGCCAGGATAGTCTCAATCTCCTGACCTTGTGACCCGCCCGCCTTGGCCTCCCAAAGTGCTGGGATTACAGGTGTGAGCCACATGCCCGGCCCCAACAGATACTTTTTAAAACTTTGTCCCCCTCCCTTCCTCTCCCTTCTTGTAGTCCCCAGTGTCTATCATTCCCATTTTTATGTCTGTGTGTACCCAGTGCTTACCTTCCATTTATAAGTGAGAACCTGCAGTATTTGGTTTTCTGTTTCTGAGTTAATTTGCTTAAGATAATGGTTCCCTGGGTCAGGTGCGATAGCTCACACCTGTAATCCCAGCACTTTGGGAGGCTGAGGTGAGCGGAACACAAGGTCAGGAGTTTGAGATCAGCTTGGCCAATATGGTGAAACCCCGTCTCTACTAAAAATACAAAAATTAGCTGGGTGTAGTGGCGGGCACCTGTAGTCCCAGCTACTCAGGAGGCTGAGGCAGGAGAATCACTTGAACCAGGGAGGTGGAGGTTGCAGTGAGCTGAGACCACACTACTGCACTCTAGCCTGGGTGACAGAGCAAGACTGTCTCAAAAAAAAAAAAAAGATAATGGCCTCCAGCTGCATCTGTGTTGCTGCAAAGGATATCATTTTTTTTTTTTATGCCTACATAGTAAGTATTCCAAGTGTATATGTACCACATTTTAAAATATCTAATCCACCGCTGATGGACACCTAGGTTTATTTTACGTCTTTTATTCTGACACTGGTTCTTCTGCCTCCCTCTGCCCCATGGGGGAAAATAAAACCACCCTTATCTTTTTTTTTTTTTTTTTTTTTTTTGGAGACAGAGTTGCTCTGTAACCAGGCTGGAGTGCAATGGCATGGTCTCGGCTCACTGCAACCTCCACCTTCTGGGTTCAAGCAATTCTCCGTTGGGACAGGCACATGCCACCACGCCTGGCTAATTTTTTGTATTTTTAGTACAGACGAGATATCACCATGTTAGCCAGGATAGTCTCAATCTCCTGACCTTGTGATCTGCCCGCCTCAGCCTCCCAAAGTGCTGGGATTACAGGCGTGAACCACCATACCTAGTCAAAAACCCTTATCTTTTTAACAGTTGAGTCCATCCAGATAATCCAGTAGGACCTCCTTATCTCAAGGTCAACACATTAGAAGCTTTAATTCCATTTTTGCCATGCAATCCAACATATTCACAGGTTCTGAGGTCTAGGTGTGCACATCATTGGGGAACTATTATTCTGTTGACCACAGTTGGTCAGTTTAAGTTTATAACAGAATGTAAGATGTCTGATTCCCAGATGATGTCCTCTTTCACCCATTTCCAATATTTTTTTGCAAAAGAAGAGTAAGATAATTTGTGAATATCTAGTAACTATTCCTTCTCCCAGTGGAATCTATGAACTTAAGGTAAACACAAATGGGGAAAACACAAATATTTTTTTTTTTTTTTTTTTTTTTTTTGAGACGGAGTCTCGCTCTGTCGCCCAGGCTGGAGTGCAGTGGCGCGATCTCGGCTCACTACAAGCTCCGCCTCCCGGGTTCACGCCATTCTCCTGCCTCAGCCTCCCGAGTAGCTGGGACTACAGGCGCCCGCCATCTCGCCCGGCTAGTTTTTTGTATTTTTAGTAGAGACAGGGTTTCACCGTGTAGACCAGGATGGTCTCGATCTCCTGACCTCGTGATCCACCCATCTCGGCCTCCCAAAGTGCTGGGATTACAGGCTTGAGCCACCACGCCCGGCCAAAAAAACACAAATCTTAAAACTTCCCTACAAATCCTTATTCTTTTGGATAAAAAAGGAAGGGTATACCAGCCTGGGAAATATGATGAGATCTCATCTCTACAAAAACTCTTAAAAATTTGCTGGGCATGGTGGTGCGTGCCTATGGTCCCAGCTATTTGGGAGACTGAGGCAGGAGGATCACTTGAGTTCAGAAAGTGGAGGTTGCAGTGAGCTATGATCATGCCACTGCTCTCTGGCCTGGGCAACAGAGTAAGACCTTGTCTCAAAACAAAACAAAAAAGAAAAAAGGAAGGGTATCTTTCCTATCATAGCAGCCAGGGACCAGCTTATGCAGCAGACAGCCATTGCATTTCTTTCTTTTTTTAATTGTTTTTCTTTTCTGAGACAGCATCTCGCTGTGTCACCAGGCTGGAGTGCAGTGGCGTGATCTCGGCTGACTGCAATCTCTGCCTCCTGGGTTCAAGCAATTCCGCTGCCTCAGCCTCCCGAGTAGCTGGGACTACAGGCTTGCACCACCACGCCCGGCTAATTTTTGTTTTGTTTTGTTTTTGAGATAGAGTCTCACTCTGTCACCCAGGCTGGAGTGCAGGGGCGCAATCTTGGCTCACCGCAACCTCCACCTCCCGGATTCAAGCGATTCTCCTGCTCAGCCTCCTGAGTAGCTGGGACTACAGGTGCATGCTACCACGCCTGGCTAATTTTTTGTATCTTTACTAGAGACGTGGTTTCACCATGTTAGCCAGGCTGGTCTCAATCTCCTGACCTCATAATCCGCCCATGCGGCCTACCAAAGTGATGGGATTACAGGCATGAGCCACCGCGCCTGGCTTCCAATTTTTTTTTTCTTTTTCTTTTATTTTAGTAGAGAGTAGGTTTCACCATGTTGGCCAGGATGGTCTCGAACTCCTGACCTCAAGTGACCCACCCACCTAGGCCTCCCAAAGTGCTGGGATTATAGGCGTGAGCCACCGCACCCAGTCTGCATTCCTTTCTTCTAGGACAAACTGCAGAGGCCATTCTTGGAAACTGAGGGTGCCCTGTTATACCAATGCTTGTAAAGTGCCTTCGCATATCTGAATTTCAAAATTCATGGGCCTACCTGAGCCAAGACTCACTACTTTTCCCCTCTGAAATCACCATTGGCTCCAAATGTTCATATAGCTAAAGGGAAGTTGGCATTGCACATTGGAAAACATGTTACAGAATCATGCAAAACGAAGTAGGGTTTTAGGCAGGGATACTAATCTGTATATGGAGAGAGGAAGGGAGGGTGGAAATGAACATATATTGAACACCTGTCCAGTACTACACAGTGTAACAAGTCTGCATATTTATTCATGTATTCATTTAACACATACCTATTACATCCCTTTTTGAGAAATACCATGTGTAGAGTCTAGGTTCTGGGCATATAGCCCTTAACGAGATAGCGATCCTGCCCACAAGAAGTAGTGGAAGAATCAGGCAATAAATAAATATACAGGTAACATCAATAATGTCATACAGTGATAAATTTCATAAACCCATTAAGGAGGCCAAAAGGGATAGAGTGATCAAAGTCAGAAGGTGCTGAATGTTGTCCCACAGTCCTGGGGGAAGGTGGTCCTATCACCAAAGCTCAGTACACTGCATGGAGGCGCGTGTGATGGAGAGCTCTGTGGGATCCCATCAATTATGCAATCTAGTGGTACACAGTCTTTCTATGTCAAAATCCCTACAGGCAGGCAGGGCTTCTCCTACCCCCAGTGACAACCCTCGGACACATTATGATGGCCCCCAAAACAGGGCAGCATTTATCCCATATGCTTTTATCTCTAGCAATCTGATGGGGAGCCCACTCCTCTGGTCTTGAGAGGGAGCAGGGCCTTGTTATTGGGACCTGCGGTCCCCCTCCAAGCATGAAAAGAAAAGAAAATCCTAAGTTCCTTCAAGGGAGGTTCTAGGCACTTAGCCAGCCCTGAGAAATAAAATAAGCAACTTGACAAGTAAGAGGGTAATAGTAGCTTAAAACAATAGCCAGGCAAGTTTTAAGCCTTTAGAGTCATGAGATGTTCCCTATAGAAACTAAATATAACATCTTCATACATATCCCTGAATTGTTTTTCAGAAATCCAGCCCCCCACCAAATGAGTCCACTGGCACATAGACCTCAGATAAGGGGAAACTGAGGACTGAAATCTGGCCC
>NC_045441.1:15652675-15663561 GCF_002776525.5 Piliocolobus tephrosceles | reverse complement strand
ACAGGAACCAGATAAACTGTAGAAACCTAAGTGAAAATGTCACCAGTCACACGCAGGTGAAGACGATCATTTCAACAAGGCTAATACCAGGATCTGTCATTTTACTGTTTCATGGTATATTTACAGTACTTAGTGCACTATATAATATAATATATATATTATATACAATATAGTATATATTATACATACAAGACTTTCTTCTATATACAGCATATACAGCTGTAGCTGTATATACAGTCTTGTATATACAGCAAGACTGTCTCAAAAGTGAATTATTTATTGACTTTATGATATATTATAAAATAGATAAAATATAATATTCTAGTAATAGATAATATATAATACATATTTTATAGTAATATATAATCATTATATTAGTGTATGTAATATATTATAATAATCTATAATAATATATTATGTAATAGATAATAATCTATAATTATATTATGTATATAATATATAATAATTATATTACCTTATATAATATATAGTATAATATACAATAATAATTCTATTTTATATAATATACAATAATTACATTATATACTATATAATAAATTATTTTATGTGCTATATAATAGCTATATTATTTTATATCATATATAATAATTATATTATTTTATATCATATAATATATAATAATTATATTATTTCATATAATATATAATATTATATTATATATAATTATAATTATATGATATATAATAATGTATTATACGTATTTGGCATATACACACATGCTGGAGAAACCCACACTCACTCAATAATTTCATTATTCAATCGGTAATGCCATTAACACACGTACCAATAAATCTTATTTATGTTCCTGGAAAAGTAAGAAATAGCTGTTGTCTTTATCTGGAGAGCTCCTGAAGTTGCACTCTAGTACAGAATAGAGAACAATAGTCAACCTGCCTGGCTCACAATCACATCAGAGCACTACAAGCAACTGCTGCCATGAGCAGGATCCCAGCCCACAAGGAAAGGTGAGTTGCTGGTGCAGAACTCAAGGGGAAGTCTGTGGTCATAAGGAAGGGGCAGGCTGCTGGAGAAAGTGTCTGTCCTCCATCTCTCTGTTTCCTAAGGCTCGTGTCTTTTTCGTTTGCAACCGCTAGGACATAGTGTTTACATAGGACCTGGCATTGCACAGACCCTGGGTTGCCACTTACAACCTGTCCAATCTTTGCAAAGATGCTTAATCTCTTCTCTATGCTTCATTTACTCATCTGTGAAATGGGTATTAACAACCTGCTAACTTCCATGCGTGTTTAGAGCAGGGATCAGCCAACTGTCACCTGTGTGTAAGCTCACCCCTACTGCCTGTTTTCTATGTAAAGTTTCATGGGAACACAGCCAACCTCATTTATTTACAAGTTGTCTATGGCTATTTTTATGCTTCAGTGGCAGAGTTGAGTGACCATGACAGGGGCCAGATGGCCTGCAAAGCCTCAAAGAGTTACTATCAGGCCCTTTATGGAAAGCATTTGCTAATTCCTGGTTTGAGGATTCAACAAGGTAATACGTGTGAAACCTTTAACACAGAATCTGGAATGTGGTGGGCAGTCATAAAATGGTATTGTTGTAATGGTGATACAAATAAATATCTGCTTTTAAGTGTTTCAGGAGAAGGGTTGTTCACATAAATAAGTTGGGATGGGAACACGGGCCACAGTCTTAACAAGACTCACGCGGGTGCCATAGGAGCCTATGAGACTCATAGCCCCATTGACACAGCGTGGTGCTCCCATCAAAGGAAGAGAAAGAGGAACATGGAGAAGCTCAGCAGGCTACAGGAGAGAGGGACCAGGGTGGGAAGGACTCAAAATCATGACACTGAGTCTAGAGATGGTATTTGGCAGGCAGTTCAGTGAACATTTGCTCCTCCTGAGTGAGAATTCTTGGCAGAGAAGGGATTAACCCATTTCATGAAGAACATTTTGGGGACTTCCAGGGACAACACGCTGTACCTATTGGAAGGCTTGCGTGGCATGTGAAAAACTCGAGATCCCTTAAAGAGCTGCCGGCTCCATGCAATGCCTCACATACTTTTCATTGGCCACACTCTCTCTCTCTCTTTTTTTTTTTAATTTTATTTTAAGTTCCAGGGCACATGTGCAGGACATGCACGTTTGTTACATAGGTAAATGTATGCCATGGTGGTTTGCTGCACCTGTCAACCAATCCCCTAGGTATTAATCCCTGCATGCATTAGCTATTTGTCCTTGTCCTGATGCTGTCCCTCCCCCCACCACTCCCTCTCCCTGACAGGTCCTGGTGTGTGCCGTTCCCCTCCTGAGTCCATGTGTTCTGATTGTTCAGCTCCCACTTATGAGTGAGAACATGCAGTGTTTGGTTTTCTGTTCCTGTGTTAGTTTCCTGAGGATAACGGCTTCCAACTCCGTCCGTGTTCCTGCAAAGGATGTAATCTTGTTCCTTACGGTTGCATTTCCATGGTATATATGTACCACATTTTTTTTTTTTTTTTTTTTTTTTGAGATGGAGTCTCAATCTGTTGCCCAGGCTGGAGTGCAATGGCACGATCTTGGCTCACTGCAACCTCCGCTTCCCAGGTTCAAGCAATTCTCCTGCCTCAGCCTCCCGAGCAGCTGGGATCACAGGCACCCACCACCACACCTGGCTAATTTTTTTGTATTTTTAGTAGAGATGGGGTTTCACCATGTTGGCCTGGCTGGTCTCTAACTCCTGACCTTGTGATCCCCCTGCCTCAGCCTCCCGAAGTGATGGGATTACAGGCGTGAGCCACTGCGCATGGCCATGTACCACATTTTTATCTCTTTCAATCCACAGTTTATCTCTTTAATATCCTCTGTTTGTAAAGCTGTGCTTTGCTTACTTAGGTATTTCCAACATGGCTTTAAAAAGTTCAGTGGCTTACTCAACAAACTTTTTCACTGGAACAAGCCAATGAGAAGTAGAAGAATGTTTAAGTAGGCTGGCAGCCAGGCAAAAGGGAGTGGAAAGGCAGAGACAGAATGTCCAAAGGTCTTTCCTCAGTTTTAGTGTTTAGAAACACATGACCATGTAAGCATTCTGGAATGCGGTGAATATTAAGTTTTCTTCTTGCAACGGCACTCAGCGCTACCTGGACTTCAAGTAAGCTGGGCACTGATTGTCCATTAGCTTGCAGCCATTGATTGAGTCCCATTCAAGAATCATTTATTGAGTGTGCGACTGAGGCATGAGAATCACTTGAACCCAGGAGGTGAAGGTTGCAGTGAGCCAAGATTGCACCACTGCACTCCAGCCTGGGCAACAGAGCAAGACTCTGTCTCAAAATAACAATAATAATAATTATTATTATTTATTGACTTTATGAGCTAGAGTATCTTAGTAGTGAACTCCCAGGGTTATTGTGTTATTATCAAAGTAGACTCATAACACTCAACTATCATTTATCAAGGACTGGCTATGTGTCAAGCATTGTGCAAAAGATTTTTACATACAATTGGCTCTTTGTATTTGTGGGTTCTACACCCATGGATTCAACCAACCAAGGATTTAAAATATGTTGGGGAGGCTTGTGCTTGTGATATCAGCAACTCAGGAAGCTGAGGCAGGAAGGATCACTTGAGCCCAGGAGTTTGAGGCTGCAGTGAGCTATAGTGGCACCACTGCACTCCAGTGGGAGACAGACAGAGACTCAGTCTCTATCTAAAAACAAAAAAAAAAAGAAAAAAATTGAACACAAGTCAATAAAAAATACAAATTAAAAAACCTATATAGTATAACAACCATTTACATAGCATTTATATCATGTAAGGTATTAGAAGCAATCGAAAAATAAAATTGAAAGTGTACGGGAGGATATGCATAGGTTATACGCAACTACTACACCATTCTGTAGCATAAGGGACTTGAGCATCCTTGGATTTTGGTATCTGAGGTGGGTGGGGACTAGAAGGTGGAAGACAGGGGTCCTGAAACCAATCCCCTATGTATATCAAGGGAGAACTCTACATGAGTTTATTGAATCCTCAGAACAACCCTTCATGGTTTTAGAGTTGATCATGCAGACACCTAGCACCATTAGGTGATATGTTCAGGTCATAGAGCTAGCAACAGAGTCAAAATTTGAACCAAGTTTGCAGATTGCTATCTCAGCATCCTCTCAACTTCTCAATGCCACTTTACAAAAGAAGGCATCCAAAGAGTTGCCCAGAACATAGCTGGTGCAACTTGAAATACATGTCTCCCGTGATAAAGTGGAAATTTTCAAGAAGATGCACAAATCTGGGGGGTATTGGGCCTTGCCGGACTCATTTGCCCACCCGGAAGGCAGGGAATGAGATGGTAGGGCTGACTACACCCTGCTGGCAAGCAAACCCAGGCATTGTCCCTACATCTTCAACCAATACTACGGACCTGTTTTCCAACTTAAGTCAAATCATCTCGTCAATGACACTGTCAGAGGTATTTGAATCACTGCAACTCCATCTTGAATAGGGGCTGGGTAGAATAAGGCTGGGACCTGCTGGGCTGCATTCCCAGGAAGTTAGGCATTCTTAGTCACAGGAAGAGATAGAAGGTAGCACAAGATACAGGTCACAAAGACCTTGCTGATAAAACAGGTTGAGGTAAAGAAGCTGGCCAAGACCCGCCAAAACCAAGAGGGCAACAAAAGTGACTGCTGGTCATCCTTACTGCTCGTTACACATTAATTATAGTGCATTAGCATGCTAAAAGACACTCCCACCAGCAACAAGACAGTATACAAATGCCATGGCAATATCCAGGAGTTACCCTATATGGTCTAAAAAGGGGAGGAAGCCTCAGTTCCAGGAATTGCCCACCCCTTTCCCAGAAATCTCACAGGTAATTCACCCCTTGTTTAGCATATAATCAAGAAATAACTATAAGGGTCCTTAGTCAAGCAGTCCATGCCACTGCCCTGCGAATGGAGTAGGCATTTTTTTATTCCTTTACTTTTTTAATAAACTTGCTTTCACTTTACTCTATGGACTCGTCCCAAATTCCTTCTTGCCTGAGATCCAAGAACCCCCATCTTGGGGTCTGGATCAGGACTCCTTTCTAGTAACAAGACTATATAGGTTGACACTAGTTTGTAGGGTAGCAATGAGGGAGGAGTAGACGAGGTCCCCTTTTAAAGAAAACCAAACCCCCCAAATAAGCACATTTAAATTCTCCTTCATTTAGCAGAGACCCTTGAAGCCACTCTACTCTTGTTTTGTTCTTTTTGTTTGTTTCTTGTTTTTGCTTTTGAAACAGAGTTTAGCTTTTGTTGCCCAGGTTGTAGTGCAATGGCATCATCTCGGCTCACCACAACCTCTGCCTCCCAGGTTCAAGCGATTCTCCTGTCTCAGCCTCCCGAGTACCTGGGATCACAGGCATGTGCCACCACGCCCGGCTAATTTTGTATTTTTAGTAGAGACAAGTTTTCTCCATGTTGGTCAGGCTGGTCTCGAACTCTCGACCTCCGGTGATCTGCCCGCCTCAGGCTCCCAAAGTGCTAGGATTACAGGCGGTGAGCCACCACACTTGGCCAGCTTTGTAACTTTACTTCATCCTCTTTGTTTATATAGGGCATACCCCAAGTAACCAATGGAAACCTCAAGAGGGTATTTAAACCCCAGAAAATTCTGGATAATGGGGCTCTTGAGCCCCTGTGGTTGGGCCCGCTCCCAACCTGTGGAACATATTTTCATTTTTAATAAATCTCTGCTTTTACTGCTTCATTCTTTCCTTGTTTTGTTTGTGCATTTTGTCCAATTCTTTGTTCAAGAGGTCAAGAACCTGGACACCCTCCACCAGTAATACTATCATTGGTACAAAATGGAAACTGAGGCAGGAAGCACCTAGGCTATCTTCATGCTCCACTGTTCTTTCTTTTCTTGGGAAGTCTGTCATCCTGGCTAGCACAAAAGTTATCCAGACACTGGAAAGAGCCAAAAAGGAAGATTCTAATATAACTTCCCATCTCAATCCTTCCTCACTCCTCATTCCCCATCAGCCTGCTTTCTGATCTGAGCTGCAAATCTATGTCCTGTGGATCTGGAAGTTGAATCTATGGAAGTCTCTCTTCTACAGTGGAGATCCTGCCTGACTGTCTCCAGTAGAGGCAAACCATATAATGGGAAGAAAATACCAAACGCAGATTTAAGGCCAGGCATGGTGGCTCATGCCTGTAGTCCCTACGTTTCAGGAGGCTGACATGGGAAGATCACTTGGGGCCAGGAGTTCAGGACCAGCCTGGGCAACATAGCGAGACCCCCGTATCTACAAAAATAAAAATGAAAAAATTAGCTGGGTATGGTAGTACACACCTGTAGTCCCAGCTACTTGGGAAGCTATGGTGAGAGGACTACTCAAGCCCAGGAGTTTGAGCCTGCAGTGAGCTACGGTCATATCACTGCACTTCAGCCTGGGTGAAAGAGAAGAGGAGGGGAGGTTCTAAACAGTCTACATTACAGGTGGGAAGGCAACAGAAAGTTGGGGAAAGAAGGAAGATCCTGAGAGATAAAATGCTATGCACGAAGGAGTATGACATGATAGTTCAAAAACAAGGGAAATTAGGGCTCCGACAGCACCTGCTCTGAATCATCCATAAGCCAAATAGCATCAGGATTATTTCTTGACGTCCACCCTGCTCCTGGCTCTTGGATGCGGGCATTCGAAGCACTTTGGGGGATGAAGGTGGGGTGGGAGAGCAATGACGACCTTATTAAATTATCCCAGAACTTTAGAGATTCACCTTCCTGTCGCGGCTTTACACAGCCAGTCTCATTAAAACTGTGTCTCTGATGGTCAGAGCGACTCAGCTATGGGTGCCAAGTACCACCTCATTTTACCTCTGACACTAACATAAATAAGTAAGGGGGATCATTTTCCTGCATGCCAATGAGAAAGGTAAATGTCAGAGACCTGGAGACAGGTGGATGTGGGAGGACAGGCATGTCGTCAATGTCAGAAAATTCAGAGTTTAAGGGCAGGTTAGGGCCCTCTTGTAGATGACTCACCTAAGCATAGTGTGAGCAGTCAGTGGAGATACAGGAGCTAAAAAAAAAAATATTTAGGCAGTTAGTGAGGGTAAGTAAGTCCTTGGTAAGGTTTCCATTTTAATAAAAATGCAGCCCTCAAATTATTTCTTTTTTTTTTTGAGACGAGTCTTGCTCTGTCATCCAAGCTGGACTGCAGTGGCGGAATCTCAGCTCATTGCAACTTCTGCCTCCGGGGTTCAAGCAATTGTCTTGCCTCAGCCTCCCAAGTAGCTGGGATTACAGGTGCCCACCACCACGCCCAGCTAATTTTTGTATTTTTAGTAGAGACGGGGGTTTCACCATGTTGACCAGGATGGTCTCGATCTGCCTGCTTTGGCCTCTCAAAGTGCTGGGATTACAGGCGTGAGCCACTGCGCCCAGCCAAATCATTTCTTCTCTAACAAAAAGCAGCCTGTAAAATCGAGCTGCAGACATAGATAAGCAAGCTGGAAGTCTGCACGGGTGAAATGCTGGCAGCTGGCCGGTCGAGGTGGCTCATGCCTGTAATCCCAGCACTTTGGGAGGCTGAGGCAGGTGGATCACCTGAAGTCAGAAGTTCAAGACCAGGTGAAACCCCGTCTCTATTAAATATACAAAAATTAGCTGGGCGTGGTGGCGGTCGCCTGTAATCCCAGCTTGGGAGGCCAAGGCGGGTGGGTCACTTGAGGTCAGGAGTTGGAGACCATCCAGGCCAACATGGTGAAACCCAGTCTCTACTAAAATACAAAAAAAAAAAAAATTGGAGGCCAGGCGCAGTGGCTCATGCCTGCAATTCCAGCACTTTGGGAGGCCGAGGCAGGCGGATCACGAGGTCAGGATTGAGACCAGCCTGGCTAACATGGTGAAATCCCGTCTCTACTAAAGATACAAAAAAATTAGCCAGGCGTGGTAGCATGTGCCTGTAGTCCCAGCTACTCGGGAGGCTGAGGCAGGAGAATTGCTTGAACCCAGGCATGCGGAGGTTGCAGTGAGCCTAGATTGTGCCACTGCCCTCCAGCCTGGGCAACAAGAGCAAAACTTCGTCTCATAAAAAAAGCCGGGCGCGGTGGCTCAAGCCTGTAATCCCAGCACTTTGGAAAGCCGAGACGGGCGGATCACGAGGTCAGGAGATCAAGACCATTCTGGCTAACACGGTGAAACCCATCTCTACTAAAAAATACAAAAAGCTAGCCGGGCGAGGTGGCGGGCGCCTGTAGTCCCAGCTACTCGGGAGGCTGAGGCAGGAGAATGACGTGAACCCTGGAGGCGGAGCTTGCAGTGAGCTGAGATCCGGCCACTGCACTCCAGCCTGGGCGACAGAGCGAGACTCCGTCTCAAAAAAAAAGAACAACAACAACAAAAAGAAATGCTGGCAGCTGTGACAATCAGAAAAAGCTACCTGGGGGCCAGGCATGTTCAACATGGCTGCTCCATCTTCCCTTCAACCATGTGTACAGTAAAGGAACAGGCAATAGGGCGGTGCCGGCCAGGTAGAGACCCCCTATTCATAATGAAGGATGAGGCTGGGATGGCCAGCTTCTTCACGTGCTATGTAAATAGCACTAGTCCAACCAATCTTTTGGGCCCTATGTAAATCAGACACCACCTCCTCAAGCTAGTCTACAAAACCCCGTGCCTTTCACCGTGGAACTGGAAGACGCAGTCGGGAACCCCTCCATGTCTGCAGGAGAGAGTTTTTCTCTTTCTCTCGCCTAATAAACTTCCACTTTTTTTTTTTTTTTTTTTTTTTTAATGCCACGAAGTTTCGCTCTTGTTGTCCAGGCTGGAGTGCAATGGTGTAGTGTCGGCTCACCACAACCTCTGTCTCCTGGGTTTAAGCGATTCTCCTGCCTCAGCTTCCAGAGTAGGTGGGATTACAGGCATGCGCCATTACTCCCGACTAATTTTGTTTTTTTAGTAGAGACGGGGTTTCTCCATGTTGGTCAGGCTGGTCCCGAACTCCTGACCTCAAGTGATCCACCCCCCTCGGCCTCCCAAAGTGCTGCGATTACAGGCGTGAGCCACCGTGCCCGGCCTGATACTCTGATATATAAGAGATGGCTGGGCAACATAAAAGGCTAAAAACACCAACCGATACTCATTCTTATAAGCAGTTTGAATAAGGTTTCAGTAGCTGAAGATGCTGAAACCAACAATTCATGACCTGTGAATTGTGAGTTTTCAGAGTCTGCTTAAAAAACACAACTGAGACTCATCCTGTAAGTGAAGGAGAGTGATTGAAGAAATGAAAAAAGATTTGACTTCAAGCCACCATGCTATTTCCAAATGTCAGCTGGTGAGTAATGAGTTACTAAGTGATTGTTTTAGAAAGAAAGCTTTTTTTAGCAGAAAGCTGAGCCAGCCAGCCATTTTGGAAATGGAGGCTTGGGATTGGATTACGTGGTCTTGTGGTCATGCGGAAACTTTTATTCTGTCCCACTGTCCCTTTAAACTTACTTTCAGTGGGTATTTTGGCCTGGTGTGAGTATTTTTATCTCTGGCAAGTTCCTTTCCTCTCTTAGATAATAGAGATTATCTCCCGGGATTACAAGGACAGCTTCTCCACAACGAATCCCGATATCATTTGGCACTTGTATTTCGACAGCTTGGAAATCTGGGCCACATCCGAGTGACAAGGGCCAGCTTCTTGGTGTTAACTGGGGCCTTGCCAACTAGCAATTCTTGTGGTTCTACAGCCCTCTTGCCTAGGAGACAATTCCCTGGAATTTGATATTTATAGGAAATGGCAACCTGGTTTTGTTTACTCGGACTATTCAGGTCTAGGAAAAAGCAGATCTCCTACAAAGACCAGCCTTATCAGGCACCATGAAGACATGAGAAGCAAGCTGACCCAAAAGACAAATTGTACCCAGGTTCCTTGGAGTCAGATCAATAGTCAATTCCTGAACACCTGGCTGAGTGACTTAACCGACTCAGTTTCCCTTGTGAGGAAACAAGGACTCTTCACAGAAATTCTGTTTCTTATTCCAGGAGCTTCATATGGCACTCCCCTTATCCCATCCCCTTTGATATTAGGCATGACCAGATGACATGCTAGGACAATGAAATGGAGGCAAAACAGACCCATGTCACTTCTGGCTGTGAGCTGAGAGACAGCTTGTGATTCACCTGCTCGTTCTCTCGCTCTCTCTCTCTCTGCATCCCTGAAACTAGCAAGAGTGGCTGCTCCATTTCCTGCATCTTGGAGTCAGAAAACCTGGGAGCTAAGCTATTAGCTGATCAACAATTAGAAATGTGGTGTAAGAATCTGTTGTTTTAAGTTGCTAAGACTGGAGGGTTATTGTTAACCATAGCACATGTTAGCCTGTCCTGACTGATATAAGAATCAGTTAGTTTTCAAGGAGATAGAGGAAAATTAAAAGACATGAAGGAGTGAAGGATATACTAACTCAAGACATACCAGATTGGGATCTTCATTACTGCAAGTTGAAAACACTGAAGAAATTGTAGTTTCAGAAAGGGCTGGCTGACCTGACTCTTCCTGCATGTAGCAAGTATGAAAGATTTCTCATACCAGGTTGAGAAAATAGCTCTCTCACCAGAGACTTGGGATGGAAGCCTGCAAAGGACCTGAATAAATGTACTTAATTATGTAACCCATGTTGCTCTCACCTCTACTAAAAACACACAAAAAAATTAGCTGGTTGTGGTGGCAAGTGCCTGTACTCCCAGCTTCTCTGGAGGCTGAGGCGTGAGAATCACTTGAACCTGGGAGGCAGAGGTTGCAGTGAGCCGAGATCATGCCACTGCACTCCAACCTGGATGACAGAGTGAGATTCAGTCTTAAAAAAAAAAAAAAAGATGTATCCCTTATCTACAACCTCTTTTTCACTCCCTTATACATCTCTTAGTAACTCCTCTAGAAAACAT
>NC_045441.1:15619371-15652275 GCF_002776525.5 Piliocolobus tephrosceles | reverse complement strand
ACGGTGAAACCCCGTCTCTAATGAAAAATACAAAAAATTAGCCAGGCGTGGTGGCGGGCGCCTGTAGTCTCAGCTACTCAGGAGGCTGAGGCGGGAGAATGGCGTGAACCTGGGAGGCGGAGCTTGTAGTGAGCCGAGATCACGCCACTGCACTCCAGCCTGGGCGACAGAGCAAGACTCTGTCTGAAAAAAAAAAAAAAAAGGAGCATCATATGTACACAATTGGAGTAAATGGTGTCAATCTTGTCTTTTGCAAAAGAATATTGATAATAGCTGCTATTTATTTTGCACTTGCAATGCTCCAAGATTTGTGCTAATGTTTTCTGTGCATTAACTCATTTAATAGGATCCTCACAAGAGTGCAATGAAATTGGTATTGTTATAACGATTTTATACATGAGGCAATTAAGGTTTGGAAACTAACTTACTTACCTAAGGGAACAGAACTGAAAAGTGGCAGCGTCTGAGTTTGAATCCCTGATACAAAAATAAAAATATATAGGTTACAGGCAAATAATACGATCTCAACTGGAAATACAAATAGTACACTACTGTTGTTTTCCCCATAGATACGCTTAAAAACATAGGCTTGAAGTTCAACACCTGACTCTTGGGCAATAAGTGTATCATACACAGGTTGCATTAGTTTGGCTGGATGTATTTTTGCTGTGGTGGTGGTTTTTGGAACCTTCATAATCAGTCTTGGCAAAACGATCTGTGTGCAAAAACAGAGAATTATTCCAGATGCTGTGTTTGTCAACCTTAAGGAAAAAACTCAGTCCTGGTAAAAATCCAATAAGGCTCGCTGTTTAGGGCCACAACAGGGAAGGTGGATCTCTAAGGTTCGGGGATAATTCAGTAAGGCTGTCATTGCTCTCCCATTCCACCTCCGTCCCCGAGGGTGCCGGGAATGCCCCCATCCAAGAGCTGGGAGCAGGGTGGATGCCAAGAAATGATTCTGATGCTATTTGGCTCATGGATGACTCAGAGAAGGTGCTGTCAGAGCCTTATTGCCAATGTCATCCTCACTAGGTGATTTCATTCTGGGAAAAAGACAGACACCAGCAGGGTTCTAGAAACATGATTTTCTTTCCTCATTTGACTGACAGGAACGAGGTGACAGAAACAGTGGGCTTTCACACGAAATGATGCCTCTTCCTTCGTGTTATTCCAGCCACGGAGCTGCAAGCGTGACATTCACAGTAACTCATCCTGTCCAAAACAGAGCTCATTATCTCTCCCTCCTCGGTCTTCCCTCTCTTGGTTAATAGCATCACCATATACTGAGTCACCCCAGCTGGAGAGCTAATAAGTAGGCAAGAAGGAGTAGAAAGGCCTGAGGATGTGGAATTAGAAAAGCAGGATGTAATTGGCCT
Organism: Piliocolobus tephrosceles; assembly: GCF_002776525.5. Lineage (NCBI taxonomy): Eukaryota > Metazoa > Chordata > Mammalia > Primates > Cercopithecidae > Piliocolobus > Piliocolobus tephrosceles. Next base: position 15,650,899 of record NC_045441.1, on the reverse strand, counting down.
CTTTACAATGAAGAGAGAGTCTTGGGGAAATTAACCAAACCTCTCCGAGCTCCAGCTTCCTCTCACATGGGAATTATTGATGTTAGGATAATAATCCGGATGTATAAGACTTTCCCTGTTGAGCAATCACGTCGGGATTTCTTTCTTTCATTTTTTTGCCTTAGTCCAGTGATTTCTTTAACTGCAATGGTTCATCTTGCGTTACCAGGTCTGAGCTCTATGACTCCGATTTCCCACCACTGGCTATGAGGGCTGGGTGCTTCAGACGTATGGGCTCGTACCTCCGACTTTCCCACTCACCCAGGTCTGTCTCTCATTCCATTGTAGCTGTGCGAACTTCCTCTTTTGGAGGGACAGGGGAGGATCATCACCTTTATTTATGTGTATGTTATTTTTTATTTTTGTGAGAACATAGTAGGTGTATATATGTATGGAGTACGTGAGCTATATTGATACAGGCATGCAATGTGAAATAAGGGCATCATGGAGAACGGGGTATCCATCCCTCAAGCATTTATCCTTTGAGTTACACACAATCAAACTACCCTCTTTAAGTTATTTTAAAATGTAAAATTAAGGGACTGTAAATTAGTTCAGCCATTGTGGAAGACAGTGTGGCAATTCCTCAAAGACCTAATGACAGAAATACCGTTTGACCCAACAATTTCATTACTGGGTATATACCCAAAGGAATCTAAATCATTATATTATAGGCACATGCATGCACATGTTCATTGCAGCACTATTCACAATAGCAAAGACATGGAATCAATACAAATGTCCAAGAATGATAGACTGGATGAAAAAAAAAATGTGGCACATACAGACCATGGAATACTATGCAGCCATAAAAAAGAACAAGCTCATGTCCTTTATAGGGACATGGATGGAGCTGGAGGCTATTATTCTTAGCAAACTAACGCAGGAACAGAAAACTAAATACTGCATGTTCTTACTTAGAAGTGGGAGCTAGATGATAAGAATGCATGAACATATGAGGGAAACTACACATCCTGGGGCCTTTCATAGGGTGGGAGGAGGGAGAGGATCAGGAAAAATAAGTAATGGGTACTAGGCTTAATACCTGGGTGATGAAATGACCTGTATAACAGACCCCCATGACACAGGTTTACCTATGTCACAAGCCTGCACTTGTACTCCTGAACTTAAAAATAAAAGTTGAAATGAATAAATTAATTAAAATAAAAATAAAATGTAAAATTAAGTTATTGTTGACTATACTCACCCTGTTGTGCTCTCAAATAACAATTCTTAGTCTTTTTATTTATTTATTTATTTGATTTATTTTTTTGAGACAGAGTCTCGCTCTGTTGCCCAGGCTGTAGTGCAATGGCACGATCTCGGCTCACTGCAAGCTCCGCCTCCCAGGTTCACACCATTCCCCTGCCTCAGCCTTCTGAATAGCTGGGACTACAGGCACCCGCCACCATGCCCAGCTAATTTTTTTGTATTTTTAGTAGAGACAGGGTTTCACTGTGTTAGCCAGGATGGTCTCGATCTCCCGACCTTGTGATCCACCTGCCTAGGCCTCCCAAAGTGCTAGGATTACAGGCGTGAACCACTGTGCCCAGCCTTGTCTTTCTGTTTTTGTACCGATCAAACTTCCATTTTTAATAAAATGTATTGATTTTATGATTATAGAAGGAATATACATTTTTGTTAAAAATGAAAATATAGGCTGGGGGCAAAGGCTCACACCTATAATGCCTTTGGGAGGCCGAGGTGGGCAGATCACAAGGTCAGGAGTTCAAGATCATCCTGGCCAACATGGTGAAAACCCGTCTCTACTGAAAATACAAAAATTAGCTGGGCATGGTGGTGCGTTCCTGTAATTCCAGCTACTCAGGAGGCTGAGGCAGGAGAATCGCTTGAACTAGAGAGCTGGAGGTTGTAGTGAGCTGAGATTGCACCACTGCACTCCAGCCTGGCTGACAGAGTGAGACTGTGTCTCAAAAAAAAAAAAAAGGAAAATATAGAAAAGTCCAACAAACCAACCAAAAAGAAAATAAAAGCATCATATAACACATGCTGCAGAGACAGCCACAGATGTCATATTGTTAGACTCATTTTCTGTGTATGCTTAAGAGCACAAAAAAATGAACATCCCTGTGACAAGTGCATCCTCATTACAGGAAGAAGTCCATCCCCGAGGCAGGGTGAGTCACAGGGACTGGAACGTGAGGGCTCCTGCTGCCTCGGAGGAGTCAGGGTCTGCTCACATGGGCATCAAGAGTCCTAAGCAGGGGGAATAACTTCTGGCCTGAATCACAGCCCCCGGCCCTCCCACCACAGGAGGATGCTTCCATAAATTGTACTCAGAAAAAAAAAAAGCTCATTTCAGTCGAAGACGAACTGTAATATAAAAGAGACCAAGATAGAAGCTATATAAGAAAATGGGAGGAAAGGGACAGAGGGAAATGGCAAATGAGAAATGCATGGAGGAAAATAGGGTCTTTGGCAAGAGGACCAGTGTCACCAGCCTTTCATTCAGTAAAGAAAAGCTTAATGAGGCATTTTTGAAACTAGAACTCAAGCAGAAATAGTAGCATGCAGAGAAGACATGGCAAGACAACAGAGATGAAATGTTAGCTGGAAGAAATAAGTGAACGAGCAGGAAGAAGAGAAAGATAAAGCTACTGAGAAACAAACTGTGGTGAAGGAAGGACAAAGAAGAATTAGCATAGCTGAGAGCACAGGAATTACTATGAAGAAAAGAGTTGAGAGAAGCAAGCAGAATAGCTGGGTGCAGCGGCTCATGCCTGTAATCCTGCCACTTTAGGAGGCCAAGGTGGGCGGATCACTTCAAGACCAGCCTGGGCAATATGGCAAGATCCTGCCTCTACAAAAAAATTAGCCAGGCGTGGTGGTGCGTGCCTGTAGCCCCAGCTACTCAGGAGCCTGAGGTGGGAGGATCACCTAAGCCTGGGGAGGTTGAGAAGCCTGGGCAACAGAGAGAGACCCTGTCTCAAACAAACAAACACCTATACACCTATTTCATATATGTATATATAGAGTATCTATATAATCTGTATCTATGTGTCATGTATCTATCTATGGGTAGAATAAAGTAAAAAAAAAAAAGTTCCAACATGTCATAATTGTTGTCCCCAAGAAAAAGATTAAAATAACAAAACAAAAAATATATATTTTGAGATTTACTATGAGAAAATTTTCCATAAAAAAGTTTAAATCTATGTAATAAAAACAGCAAACCATGGCTCTCAGGAAAGCTGGCATGCAACTATCAGCACCAAAATGTTTCCTAAGAAAGAGTAAATATGGCCAGGCATGGTGGCTCATGCCTGTAATCCTAGTACTTTGGGAGGCTGAGATGGGAGGATCGCCTGAGGCCAGGAGTTTGAGAGCAACCTGGACAACACAGTGAGACCTTGTCTCTACAAAAGTAAAAATTAAAAAAAAATATTAGCCAGGTGTGGTGGTGCATATCTGTAGTCCCAGCTACTCAGGAGGCTGAGGCAGAAGGATCACCTGAGCCCAGAAGCTCAAGGCTGCAGTGAGCTATGATTGTGTCACTGTACTTCAGCCTGGGTGACAGAGCAAGATCCTGTCTCAAAAACAAAAGAAAACAAACATACAAACAACAACAAAAAAATGGTTCTCAAAAGGGACTATCAAAGGATATAACTGTTCACAGTTCCAGGTTCTGATACCCACATCCCAATCAGCCAATTAAAAAAAAAAAAAAAAAAACAGAAATAGTAAACATTGTGGATAAAAAAATAATTCCTTGGTCATTGAATCAAAATATCAAGTAGGTCCGCTGCATAAAAATCAGAGGATGGGCCTCAGGCTTGCTTCTCTGTGTTCAATGCTAGAGACAGTGGGACTATACCAAATATCTTCAAGATAAGAAATAGTGACCCAATCATTTTAAACCCAGCACAGCTTTTGCTAAAGCATAAAGGCAAAAGAAAACCATTTTAGCACTGTCATAAGAACAGACACTTAGATTAATGTAATAGAATTGAAAGTCCAGAAACAAACATTCAAGTTTATAGTTAATTGATTTTTGACAGGTGTGCCAGAACTATTTTTTAAACAAATTTTCTGAAGAAATAGCATATCCGCACATTAAAAATGAAGTCGAACCCCAACCTCACAGCGTGTACAAAAAATTGATTCAAAATGCATCAAAATATTAAATGTTAAGAGCTAAAATTACAAAACTCCTAGAAGAAAACATAGGCATAAGTCTTCATAACTTGGATCAGGCAAGAATTTTGTATATATGACACCAAAAACCCAAGAAACAAAAGGAAAAACAGGTAAATTGACTTCACCCAAATTAAATACGTTTGTGCTTCAAACGACACGATCAAGAAGTTAAACGACAACCCACAAATTGGAAAAAATATTTGCAGATCATATATCTAACAAAGGAATTGTATCTAGAATATGTAAAGAACTCTTACAACAGAATAATAAGAGGGAATAACTCAATTTAAAAATGGGCAAAAGATTGAAATAGACCATTCTCCAAAGAAAATATACAAGGTTGACCATGGTGGCACATGCCTGTGGCCCCAGTTACTTGGGAGTCTGAGGTGGGAGGATTGCTTGAGCCCAGGAGATTGAGACTGCAGTGAGCTGTGTTCATGCTACTACACTCCAGCCTAGGTGACAGGGCAGGACTCAGTCTCAATAAATAAACAGAGAAAAAGAAAATATACAAATAGCCAGTAGAAAAATAAAAAGATACTTAACTTCAGTGGCCACCAGGGAAAAGCAAATCAAAACCACAATGAAATGGTGTTTTATATCCACTAGAATGCCTATAATAAAAAATAGAGAGAGAGGTAATAATAAGTGTTGATAAGGATGGGGAGAGAATGGAATCTTGTGCATTGCTGGTAAGAATGTAAACTGGTGCAACCACTCTGGAAAACAGTTTGGTTGATACTCAAAATGTTAATCACAAAATTGCCATATGACCCAGCACTTCCACTTCAAGGTATGTATCCAGGACAAATGAAAGTGTATGTCCACACAACAACTTGCACACAAATGTTTCTACCACCTTCCTTACCATAATCAAAAAGGTAGAAATAACCCAAATGTTTATACACATTTTGGACAAATAAACTGTGGTGTATCCATCAAATGGAATATTATTTAACATACAAATAAATGAAGTACTGATACTCGCTACTACATTTGTGAAACTTGAAAACATGCTACGTGAAAGAAGTCAGTCAAAAAGACCACGTATTGTATGATTCCATTTACATGAAATGTCCAGAATAGGCAAATCTGTAGAAACAGAAAGTACGTATGGTACATTAGTTGTTACCATACATTAGTTGTTATCTAGATTTGGGTGGGAGGAGGTGAAGGCTGGGGCAAATGAGGAGTGACTGCTTATGGGTAAGGGGTTATTTTTAGAAGTGATAAAAAAGTCCTAAAAATGTGTTAATAGTTGAACAACTCTGTGGATATACTAAAAAGCATTGAATTATACAATTTAAATGGATGGGTTGCATGGTATGTGATTAATAACTCAATAAAGTTGTTACAGGAATATAAGAAGACCACTTTAAGGTGGCTAAGAATTTAGAGAATGTAAATCCCATAGGGTCTTGTTAAAGAAATACTAGATGATAAATTTCAGCCAACCAAGAAGTGAACACTAACATTATGGTAAACAGACTGGCTGTAAACATTCAATCAATTTAACTTTAGGACTAAACTAAAAAAGAAAAAATAGTGGTTTCAAAACAGGAAGTGTTCTAGATTATAATCCATTCAATAAAATAAGACTCTCTGGGTTCATTCTGACATGAATAAATAGAGACATGAAAGCTCTTCCTTGTAGTAAAAGTTCAGCTAATAAATGTAACAGAACTTATGAAAATAGAAAATAGGCTGGGTGCCGTGGTTCATGCATGTAATCCCAGCACTTCGGGAGGCCAAGGCAGGCAGATCATCTGAGGTCAGGAGTTCGAGACCAGGCTGGCCAAAATGGCGAAACCCCATCTCCACTAAAAATACAAAAATTGGTTGGGTGTGGTGGTGGGCGCCTGTAATCCTAGCTACTTGGGAGGCTGAGGCAGAAGAATCTCTTGAACCTGGGAGGCAGAGGTTGCAGTGAGCTTAGATCACGCCACTGCACTCAAGCCTAGGTAATAGAGTGAGACTTGGTGTCTCAAAAAATAAATAAATAAAAGGGAAAATCACCATTTGGCAACCATTGTAGTGGCATTTGGCCATAGTGGACCTGTGGTCACGGATTCAGGCATGCTAAGGCAGGTGGATGGTAGGTTGATGATGTACAGGATGCTGGCATGATCTCAGAATATGCCCCCACAAAACAGTAACCAATTACAAGAGAAAAACTAATATCTTTCTGATGAAGAAAACAAGGAGATTCCACCATGTCCAGGTAACTGGACATTAGTGTCACCAGCGGTGGGTGGTACAGATTGACATTGTGCACTCTTTTGTTGTTGTTGTTGTTGTTGTTGTTAGACAGATTCTTGCTCTGTCAGCCAGGCTGGAGTACACTGGCATGATCTTGGCTCACTGCAACCTCCGCCTCCCGGGCTCAAGCAATTCTCCTGCCTAAGCCTCCCAAGTAGCTGGGATTACAGGAGTGTGCCACCACGCCTGGCTAATTTTTGTATTTTTAGTAGAGATGGGGTTTCACCATGTTGGCCAGGCTGGTCTCGAACTCCTGACCTCAGGTGATCCACCTGCTTCAGCCTCCTAAAGTGCTGGGATTACAGGCATGAGCCACCGCACCCGGCTGACGTCGTGCACTCCTGATGCAGAGAAGAACACAGTATTATTTCAGTAACATCCTACCAGGAATCCATGATCTGAGTCTGGTCACAGAGAGACGTCAGATGGACCCACACTCAGCTTCATCCCACAGCATAGGAGGCTTGTATTCTTTAAAATTGTTGGGAACATAAGTGACAAAAAAGATTAAGGAATTGGTCCAGGTTGGGGGACACTAGGAGACATGACAAATAGAATAGATGCAATACATTTTCCTGGATGGCATCTTGGACCCCAAGGGAAAAAGAGACATCACTGAGAGAGTTGGTAAAATTTGAATGGGCTCTAAATGGTTTGGATGGGAGCGTTGTGAAAATGTCGACTGCTTGACTTGGAAACTTGCATGATGAGAGATCTTTGTTTTAGGGAATGCACAAGGGAGTATTTACAAGTGAAGGTATACTGTTCCCACAGCTAGCTCTCAAGTGGTGAAGGAAAAGACGTGTGTGTGTGTGTGTGTGTGTGTGTGTGTGTGTGTGAAAAGAGAGAGAATAATAGCAAGGGAGGGAGAGTGGGGACAACAGAGGGAGGAAGATATGTAAAAATGCAATAAGATGGTAATGGCTGGGAAATATGGATGAAACAGATATGGAAATAACTTGAACTGTACTTGTAAGTCTTCTATACATTTGTAATAATTTCAAAGTACAGCATTTTTAAATAGCAGAATATAAATGTTAAAAACGTGAAAAATGGGCTGGGCGCAGTGGCTCACACCTGTAATCCCAGCACTCTGGGAGGCCGAGGTGGATGGATCACCTGACGTCAGGAGTTCGAGACCAGCCTGGCCAACATAGTGAAACCCTATCTCTACTAAAACTACAAAAATTAGCTGGGCGTGGTGGTGTATGCCTGTAATCACAGCTACTCGGGAGGCTGAGGCAGGGGAATCACTTGAACCCAGGAAGCGGAAGTTGCAGTGAGCCCAGATCACACCACTGCACTCCAGCCTGGGCAACAGAGTAAGACTCTATCTCACACACATTTAAAAAAGTGGAAAATGTAAAGAAAAAGAAAATGGTATAATTATCAACAGAGAAGAAGTTGTTGGCTCAGAGTTTTTGAACATGCTATTCCACCTTCCTGAATTGTCTCACCCCACATTTTTTTAATACAGAGTCTTGCTCTGTCACCCAATCTAAAGTGTACTGGGGCAATTATGACTCACTGCAGCCTCAACCTCCCTGGATCCAGTGATCCTCACACCTTAGGCCCTCAAGTAGCTGGAACTATAGGCATTTACCACACACCTGGATAAATTTTTTATTTATTTATTTTTTTGTAGAGATGGGGTCTCCCTGTGTTAGCCCAGGCTGGTCTCAAACCCCTGGCCTCAAGCGATCCTCCTGCCTTGGCCTCCCAAAGTGCTAGGATTACAAGTGTGAGCCACCACACCCAACCTCTCACCCCACATTTTAAAAGGGCATATTGTCTTGTGCCATTCATGTCTTAGCCTAAATATCCTTAGGAAAGGATGCCCCTGGCTATCTGTTTTCTTTGAGACACTCATAAGCAGCCGATATCATACTAGGTAATTACCTATCAGCCGCACAGGGGTAGGCACTTGATATACTTGGTTTATTGCTCCATGATGCCTCTTTTCCTTGAGGATCCAAAATACCATCCAGGAGCATGCATTGCATTTAGTTGTCATGTTGCCTCTACCTTCTCCAATCCTTGGTACCCAAAAAAATGCCTGGCACATAGTAGGTGCTCATTAAATATCTCTTATTTCAAAATATAAATAACATAAATTTTAAAAATAAAGAGATGGAAAAGTAGGAGAACGGGCTCCTCCTACATGTGGGCTGTAAAAATATAGCATATCTCAGTGCTTGTGGATGGGACACTCACATCTTCACGCATATATTTTAGCCTCCAAGAAAATGCCTTGGCTAACTACATCCCATTATAGGGCAGAACATCCCAATTGTGAATAGGCACAATTGCCATATCCATAGATCCTAGGCAAGCAGACCGACTGGGTTCAAATCTCAACTCTGCCATTTATTAGCTGCTTGATGTTGAGAAAGTTACCTCTCTCTCTCTTTCTTGGTTTGCTCATCTGTAAAATGGGAACAATAGTAGTACCTATCTCACAGAACTGTTGGGACGTGAATAATATTTAAGTGCCTAGAAAACAGTGCAGGGGCTGGGCATGGTAGCTCATGCCTGTAATTCCAGTGCTTTGGGAGGCCAAGGCGGGTGGATCACCTCAGGTCAGGAGTTCAAGACCAGCCTGGCCAACATGATGAAACCCTATCTCTACTAAAACTACAAAAATTAGCCGGGGGGGAGGGGGTGGTGTGTGCCTGTAGTCACAGTTACTTGGGAGGCTGAGGCAGGAGAATCACTTGAACCCAGGAAGTGGAGGTTGCAGTGAGCTGAGATGGTACCACTGCACCCCAGCCTGGGCAACAGAGCAAGACTCCGTCCTGAAAAACAAAACAAAAACAAGCACAAACAAACAAAGAAAATGGTGCATGATACAGCATAAATAATGCTATGAGTATCATCAAAAGACTTGAATCTTTTGGTTAATCTCTGTTAATAAACCCACTACAACTGTGAAGTAACTGACTTTCCAATGTTAAGTGCACCCCATTCTTTCCTGTAGCCTAGTCCCTCTAACCACACAATAATCCCAGGATTTGCAAAAACAAAAAAGAAAAAATGTATAAGGTATTGTTCAATATCTCCTGTGACTTTGTGGCAAAGACTGCTCCATGTTCCCTTTCTTTTCCTCCGGGACACGGAGCAAGACAACCCTCCCAGCTTCCCTTGTAATGGAAGGTGCCTGTGGCTGAGTTCTGAACAATGGGATATGAACAGAATGATGCACACTCCATACCTCTCTAACCCTCAGATCTCTAGCCAACTGCAGAATATCCAGTAGGGAACTCTGGGGTCCTAGGGGATAGAAGTGTGTGGGTCTTTGAATGACCCTGTAAATGAAAACACACACACACACACACACACAAAATTCTAAGGTCTTCCTCGAACCATCTGAGTGGACCCCTCCTCTCCGACAAGGACATTCCAAAGTTAACCTGAAAAAACTAGTTCAGGGCATGATGGGAAGGGGGAGCCAGCCGTACCCCATTATACCCTCCTCCCTTTTAGAATTACTGATAAAACAGGCTCTTTCAGTCTGATAAACATTTGCAATCTATTCTCTCTGAAGCCTACTACCTGGAGGCTTCATCTACATCTTAAAACCTCAGTCTCCACAACCCCTTACTCTAACCCTAACCCAGACATTTATTTCTGTTGACAACAACTCTTTCAACCAACTGCCAATCCAAAAGTCTTTGAATCCACTTGCAACTTGGAAGCCCCCACTTCCATTTGTTCAGCCTTTCTGGACTGAATCAATGTATGTCTTCTGTGTATTGATTGATACCTTATCTCCCTAAAATACAAAAATAAACCTAGTTGTGGCCCAGTCACCTTGGGGACATGTTCTGGGGATCTCCTGAGGACTATGTCAACAGGCCAATGGTCCGTCATAATTGGCTCAGAAGAGATCTCTTCAAATGTTTTAGAGTTTGACTCTTTCCATGGACAACCCCATGAACACATATGGGCTGTGATCTGGGTTTAAGCCACTGAGTCTTGGGGCTTGTGCGCTATATAGCACTTAGCCTGACCTGGCTGAGAAATGCACAGTCTTGACAAAGGAAGGAGTTAAGGGAAGAGAATTGAGAGGAGGGGTTGGAGAGCAGGAAGGGTCAGCCTTGGACAAAGCAAGTTCAGACTGATTGAAACAGCACAGAGATCCTGAAGACACAGAATAAAATCTTTGCAACAGCCAAGTTCAGATAACTGTGCTTGGAGAATTGAAGAGGAGCAGGGGAGGTGTGAAAGGGAAAATAAAAAGGCTCTAGGGTTGGAAAATGTGTGTGAGCATTTGAGCTGATGGAGACAGGCTGGAAGTCAGTTACACAAACCACTTCAGTTCAACAATAGGTATTGAGCAGACCTAGCTGGAGGGCAACGTCTTCTTCTATCAGTGAATGCCTGGGCTGGGAAGATATAATAATGCAGGCAGCTCCAACAAGACTGAAACTGAAAGCCATGGAATCCTCTAATACAGGGGTCCCCAGCCCCCGGGCCGTAGACTGCAACCGGTCCTCCATGGCCTGTTAGGAACCAGGCTGCACAGCAGGAAGTGAATGGCAGGCAAGGGAAGCTTCATCTATATTTTCAGCTGCTCCACACCACTCTCATTACTGCCTGAGCTCTGCCTCCTGTCAGATCAGTGGTGGCATTAGATTCTCACAGGAGCATGAACCCTATTGTGAACTGTGCACAGGAGGGATGTAGGTTGCACATTCCTTATGAGAATCTAATGCCTGATGATCTGTCACTGTCTCCCATCATCCCCAGATGGGGGGAAAATGAACTCACGGCTCCCACTGATTCCACATGATGGCGAGTTGTATAATTATTTTGTTACAAATTACAATGTTTTAATAATAGAAATAAAGTGCACAGTAATCATAATGCACTTGAATTATTCCCAAACCATCCTTACCCCTCATAGAAATATTGTCTTTGACAAAACCAGTCCACTGTGCCAAAATGATGGGGGACCACTGCTCTAGTATTTTGGGGTGACTGCTTAGAGGGGTTCCACTTGAGGCAGAGCAGAGATCCTCTCTTAGGGGGCCACTGGGCACCCCTCACTCCCAACCATAAAAATAAAAGAAACCCTTGAGTTCCCCAAGGGAAATTCCAGACACCTAGCTAACCTTAAAAATTAAGTGAGCAACTTGATAAGCAAGAAGATAGTAGCTTAAAACAACAGCCAAGGAAGTTAGAGTTTGGTTGCCTATAGAAACTAAAGAAACATCTCAACATGTGTCCCTGAGTTGTTTTTCAAAAACCTACACCCCCATCAAATAGATGTCAGATAAGGAGAAACTGAGGACTGAACTTTAACCACCATCCTTTGCCCCTGAATTTCTTTTTGAGGGGTCTGGAGGGGTCACACTGTGGACCAGAGCTAGCATTCTTTGCTGCAGACCACAAAATTTTAGACAAGACTTTACCTCCTTAACCAATCGCAAATCAGATAATCTTTGAATCCATAGGATATGTAGGCACCCCCTTCTTTAGGTCAAATCAATGTATGGCCTTCATGTATTGATTAATAACTTTCCTGTTACCTCTGCCTCCTCGCCTTTAAAATTTCTTACCTGTAAGCCAGGCAGGAGTTCAGGTCTTAAGTATGAGCCGCCCTAGTCTCCTTGCTCGGCACCCTGCGAATAAATGCTTCACTTTCTCTTGCTGCAACTCTGATGCCCAGTCCTGATGGCTTTGCTGCACTGGGTGGGTGGACCCAAGTTGAGTTTAGGATAACACTTTATCCTAAAATTATGTGTGTCCCATTCTTCTGTTAGTGCCAGCTCCAAAAAGATACAAAGATAATTAATGAATCTGAAAGTAAATATTGGCCAGGCCCGGTGACTCACGCCTGTAATCCCAGCACTTTGGGAGGCCAAGGCGGGTGGGTCACTTGAGGTCAGGAGTTGGAGACCAGCCTGACCAACATGGTAAAATCCTGCCCTACTAAAAGTACAAAATTAGCTAGGCGTGGTGGCTCATGCCTGTAATCCCAGCTACTAGGGAGGCTAAGGCAGGAGAATCACTTGAACTCAGGAGGCGGAGATTGCCGTGAGCTGAGATCATGCCACTGCACTCCAGCCTGGGTGGCACAGCAGGACTCTGCCTAAAATAAAATAAAATAAAAACAAAATAAGTGATATCTATTTCCAATGACAAATATTTATCAATCACTCCCCATGTAAGAGGCACTGCTCTAGGTTATTTGAAAATGCAGTAATGTTAAGAAACATTTTCCGTTTTTGAGGATCTCATATTCCTGTCAGAAAGACAGCCCTCACAGATGAGGGAGAACAAAGCACAAAAATGAAGGATCAATGCTTGTATGTGTCACACAACAAGGGCAATTATTTCGTATTTGATATTAGTGAGGGATGGATCATGTCACCCTATCACTACGGAAAGTTGGAGAAAGTTGTTTTGTTTTAAAAAGGATCTACTAAACATTCTAAGTGCGAGTGAGGGCTTTGGAAATGATGGCTGAAGCTGTACCAACCCAAGGGGAGGAGAAGATTGAAGTCTTGGCCTGTGTCAATAGCAGAAAACAATAAGTAGGGGTTTGTCATAGTTAATGGTTGTTCAGCCTAGTCTTGGAAACTTGTCTTAATTTCTTTAGTATAGGTAACTATTTATTCATAGAAAAAAATGTGGGTGCCCTTATATCAGTTATTCATAGGCTGAGAATGTAGTTCATAGAATATCCCTTCTTGTTTTGGCCAAATTAAGGTAGTTATGGGGAAAGAAGAAAAATTACAAGACGGAAATCATACAATCAAGTCATAAAGCTGGTGACAGATGAATGGCACTGTCACCAATACCAGAAACACTTTACTAGCTGCCAAAGGGCCTACCCAACCATGCTGGACCCAGGAAGAAAAAGGAGAGAACTGGGAAGTTCGGATTCCCAGGGACTTGGTGAGTGCAGGTCAATGCAGGTAGGGTTGTGAATATTGCACACACATCAAACATCCTTCTCAGAGGATTCTGGGTTTAAAAAGGCAGGAGTTTTACAGGCAGCACTCAAGAGTAAGCATGGTCGAATGGATAATTTCTCTCCCAAGTTCTTCATAGAGAATACAGCATCAAGCAAAGGAAATCAAGTCAACAAGCTGAAAGGACGCAAAGTCCAAAGAAAAGCTATGGTGAAATTAAAAAAATAATAATAATGGACAAAATTAAAATAAAGGCAGAGGAAACTAGATGAACTGTAATGGGAGAAAAAGATAGGAGGATCCTGAGCAGCTGCAACTAGTAAAGCTGTAATGACCATCATTCTACGGCCACAGATATCAAGCATGTGTGTAGGTTACAATGGTTTAATAATGGATGGATGGTTTTCTTTTCTTTTCTTTTCTTTTTTCTGAGACGGAGTTTTGCTCTGTCTCCCAGGCTGGAGTGCAGTGGCGCAATCTGGGCTCACTGAAAACTCCGCTTCCCAGGTTCACGCCATTCTCCTGCCTCAGCCTCCTGAGTAGCTGGGACTACAGGTGCCCACCACCACGCGGGGCTAATTTTTTGCATATTTAGTAGAGATGGGGTTTCACCGTGGTAGCCAGGTTGGTCTTGATCTCCTGATCTCGCAATCCACCAGCCTCGGCCTCCCAAAGTGCTGGGATTACAAGTTTAAGCCACCACACCTGGCTTTTTTTTTTTTTTTTTCTTTGAGATGGAGTCTTGCTCTGTCACCCAGACTGGAGTGCAGTGGCACAATCTCAGCTCACTGCAACCTCCGCCTCCCGGTTTCAAGCAATTCTCCTGCCTCAGCCTCCCCAGTAGCTGGGACTACAGGCACACACCACCATACCCAGCTAATTTTTGTATTTTTAGTAGAGACAGGGTTTCACCATGTTGGCCAGGATGGTCACGATCTCTTGACCTCAGGTGATCCGCCCACCTCAGTCTCCCAAAGTGCTGGGATTACAGGCATGAGCCACTGTGCCTGGATGGTTTTCTAATCTCCCAAGGAGGAATATTGGAAAGGATTATGATTGCTCAAATACTACCCACCTCTTGACTTTCCTTTCTTACCTCTAAGGCTTATGAAAGTGAGGTGTATGGTTGCATACTTTTAATGGGAATTCTTTAAAAAAATTTTTTTTTTTTGGTTCGGGAGTACATGTGAAAGTTTGTTACATAGGTAGACTCGTGTCTCGAGGGTTTGTTGTGCAGATTATTACATCACTTGGATATTAAACTCAGTACCCAATAGCTATCTTTTCTACTCCTCTCCCTCCTTTCACCTGCTACCCTCAAGGAGTCCCCAGTGTCTGTTGTTCTCCTCTTTGTGTTCATGATTTCTCAACATTAAGCTCCTACCTACAAGTGAGAACATGCAGTGTTTGGTTTTCTGTTCCTGGATAATGGCCTCCAGCTTCATCCATGTTCCTGCAAATAACATGATATCATTCCTTTTTATGACTGCATAGTATTCCCTGGTATATGTATACCACATTTTCTTTATCCAATTTGTCATTGATAGGCATTTAGGTTGATTCCATGTCTTTGCTATTGTGAATAGCGCTGCAATGAACATTCGCATGCATGTGTCTTTATGGTAGAAAGATCTATATTCCTCTGGGTATATACCCAGTAATGGGATTGCTGAATTGAATGATGGTTCTGCTTTAGCTCTTTGAGGAATCGCCACACTGCTTTCCACAATTGTTGAACTAATTTACACTTCCACCAACAGAGTATAAGTGTTCCCTTTTCTCCACAACTTTGCTAGCATCTGTTATTTTTTTACATTTTAATAATCTGATTGGTGTCAGATAGTATCTCATTGTGGTTTTGATTTGCATTTCTCAAATGATCAGTGATATTGAGCTTTTTTTAAATGCTTGTTGGCCACATGTATGTCTTCTTTTGAAAAATGTCTGTTCATGTTCTTTGCCCACTTTTCAATGGGGTGGTTTGTTTTTGTCTTGTAAGTTTGTTTAAATTCCTTATAGATGCTGGATATTAGATCTTTGTCAGATATGTAGTTTGCAAATATTGTCTCCCATTCTGTAGGTTGTCTGTTTACTATGTTAATAGTTTCTTTTGCTGTACAGAAGCTCTTTAGTTTAATTAGATCCCACTTGTCAATTTTTGTTTTCATTGTGATTGCTTTTAATGTCTTCGTCATGAAATATTTGCCCATTCCTAGATCTAGGATGATATTGCCTAGGTGTTCTTCCAGGATTTTTATAGTTTGGGGTTTTACATTTAAGTTGGGAGATAGATAACAAACTGATTTGCAAATAAATAATATGCCAGGTGGTCATAATTACTAAGGAAATAATAAACTGGGATAAAAGGAGTAACAATTCATACAAATAATAGAGGAAAATTTAAATAGTGATAAAAGAAGACATATAACAGGGTGGGCGTATGTGAGAGTTAATTTTATATGTCAACTTGACTAGGTTAAGGGATACCCAGACAACTAGCAAAACGTTATCTCTGGGGGTGTCTGTGAGGGTGTTTCTGGAGGAGATTAGCATTTGAATCAGTAGACTGAGTGAAGAAGATCTGCTCTTAGTAATGTGGGTGAAGGCCAAGTGTGGTGGCTCACGCCTATAATCCCAGCGCTTTGAGAGGTCAAGACGGGTGGATGTCCTGACGTCAGGAGTTCAAGACCAGCCTGGCCAGCATGGTGAAACCCCCGTCTCTGCTAAAAATACAAAGATTTGCTGGGCATGGTGCCATGCACCTGTAATCCCAGCTACTTGGGAGGCTGAGGCAGGGAAATTACTTGAACCCGGGAGGTGGAGGTTGCAGTGAGCTGATTGTTCCATTGCACTCCAGCCTGGCCAACAAGAGCAAAACTCCATCTCAAAAAGAAGAGTAATGTGAGTGAATACTATCCAATCCACTGAGGGTCCAGATAGAACAAAAAGGCTGAGGGAAGGCTAATAATTTTTCTTTTCTGGAGCTGGGACATCCATCTTTTCCTGCCCTTGGACATTGGAGCTACTGATTCTTGGGTCTTTGGACTCCAGGACTTACACCAGCCTGTCCCCTAACCCCTACCCTGGTTCTCAGATCTTTGGCCTTGGACTGAAAGTTATACCATCAGCTTTCCTGGTGCTCCAGCTGACAGATAACAGATTATTGGATGTCCTGGCCTCCATAAACACATAAATCCATTTTTCATAATTATATAATTATTTGCGTAAAAATGCAAAGTGCTCCAAATATATATGGAGAATTTAGGTCTTAGAATAAATTCTTTGCAACAGCCAGGTTCAGATAACCGTGGTAACTCTTAAAATAAAACCTTTGCAACAGCGAAGTTCGGATAACTGTGGCAGAGATTATATATAACCTCTGTTTCTCTGAGGAACCCTAATACAGCATATAATTTTATGAGGAAATTAGGCAACGCAGCACTTTGCATTTGAGTAGGAAATTGGGCACTGAGCTTTCTGATAAGCAATGAGCCAAACATACTGAATTTGGTAATTTAACTTATGCGATTAAAAAATATAGACACATGTATGTCATCGAAAAGAGTTAAGCTCTGTAAAATATTTGAATAGATTTAATCTGAGCCAAATATGAGTGACTATGGCTCGTGACACAGCCCTCAGGAGGTCCTGAGAACATGTGTCCAACGTGGTCAGAGTGCAGCTTGGTTTTTTACATTTTTAGGAGGCATAAGACATCAATCAAATACATTTAAGGAATATATTCAGGAAGCCGGAACAACTCAAAGCAGGGGCTTCCAGGCTTTAGGAAAATTTAAACATTTTCTGGTTGACAATTGGTTGACTTTGTCTAAAGATCTGTTATCCATAGAAAAGAAACATTCAGGTTAAGGTAAAAGATTGTGGAGACCAAGGTTCTTTTGAAGTCTCACAGTGGCTGCCCTTAGAGACAATAGATAACAAGTGTTTCCTATTCAGATCGTTAAAAGGTGCTAGACTCTTAGTTAATGTCTTTAGGATGGTGAGGGCCTAGAAGAAAACGATCTAGCTATGTTAATAGATTCTTTACAGATGCAAGTTTTCGCCCACAAAGGACAGCTTTGCAGGGCCATTTCAAGACATGGCAAAGAAACATATTTTGAGGTAAAATATTTTGACTTTCTTCTTTGTCACATAATGTTATGCCAGAGTCAGATTGGAAAGTAAGTCACAAAATATAGGGTTAAATAAAACCCATCTGATGAGAATTTATGGTTTGTAGGGCCTGACTCCCCAGACCCCCTAGATAGGAATTTGGGCAAGAAAAAAATCAGAGCTCAGTCTGTTGTGCCCTGAGTTCCGAGACCCGCCTCAAAGACGACCACCAGACACCAAAGTCAAAGCCAAGCGGCCGGGATCACTTTATTGCAGGTTCAAACCCGGACCTCTCTCCGTACAGGCGTAGTCAGGAGGGCAAGAGAGAGGTCTCGAGCACAGCTCAAGTCTACTTTTTATAGTAAGGCACAAACAGGTTACAGAAGATTAGGGCATTTTTGCAGTTACAAGATTGGGATTGGTTGACATTTTGAAGTTTGAACATTCGGCAGTTTCTGATTGGCTCCTGCCCTTTTTTAAACCACAAACGTCTAGGGGTTTTTGTTTTTTTAGACAAACTGCTTGCTTAACCATGGGTGGGAGGGGGGTGGTTTCGATTGAGCAAGCAGGGGGTACGTGACTGGGGGCTGCAAGCACCGGTAATCAGAACAGAACAGAACAGGACGGGGACTTTCACAACGCTTGTCCATACAACGTCTGGAATCTATAGATAACATAACCGGTTAGGTCAGGGGTCGATCTTTAACCAGGCCCAGCCGCCCGGGCTGTCTGCCTGTGGATTTCATTTCTGCCTTTTAGTCTTTTCAAGTCCTCATGTATATATATATTTTTCAGATAAGACGTTTTTCCGGCATCAAACTCCAAAGAGTGTGTATCTCAATAACCCTTTTAAATACCTTAACTTCAGAGAATGGAAAAAGCATTAACATTCAGAGTCACAGGCAGATGATTGATGGCCGAGGAGGGACAGAACGTGGATTGGGGAGTGGGATGTGGAGATTTGCCTGGACCAGAGGTGGGGACTCTCCGAGAGGTTCTACCGGTTTTGACCGGCTGCTCTTTATGCCTCAATGGCCTCCTGAGTCCTCTGCATTAGAGCTTCTCTGACACAGGCTGTTAAGCGCTATTGTGCTGATTTGACATCTGGAACAAATTCTTTTGTCATACACCATCAGACTTTAAACAAATAAGAGCTAATGAGTTATACAGATGCCATGATTTTGCCTCAACCAATAATTACTTTGTTCACTCAAGGGTAGTATGGAGGTCCAGAGACAGGAGGATCTCTCCTGGTTCACCTCACGTTAGAATTTGTTTGCTTTGACAAATATCTGACTTGTCTGATGTTTACAATGGAACATATTTATTTTGCCAGGTCTGCCCTGTAGATCATCTTGTCCCAGAGATCTACGGCATAATGGCCTGGAAACAGACTTTGTTTTGGAGCCGAGTCCAGCAAAGTCTTAATTCCTTCTCCCTCAATCACTATCTGGATGAACAAGGGCAAGTCATTGAGCCTCTCTGGGCCTCAGTTTCCTCATCCATAAACTGGAGGTAAAAACACACACCCCATAGGATGGGATTACATAGGAGCCTAACACAATGTCTGGCACAGAGTGGGAAATCAGTAAATATTTGCTCCCATCCTTTGCTCAAATCACTTTTAACTCATGGTGCCTTTGAGAAAATGAGGAAGTCAATCTTCATTTGACTGAGAAAAGAAGTAAATCTTTTTCTGTTGTTAAGATAAGACTTATCTATGTAAGTTCACTTTAAGGATAGTGATATGTTATTTTTCGTTTAAAGCCAATTAATCAATGTAGTGTGGATGTCTTCCTTCTCCCTGGAGTCTCTTTGAAGTGGTTTGCTCCCAGGGCATCTAAAGAGAAGATGTCAGAGGGCTGGAATAAGAGAAAGTTGACAGAATGGAGAAAGGGCTATCTGGGATAGAAGGGTGTACATGCTACCTCTCCAGTTGGTTCCCAGTGGGGGATATTAGGACAATGAATTGTAGCTCAGTGTCCAGCTTCTGGAACCTCTGGAGGAAGTCAGATCCTGCCTCCAGGGATGCCTAAGGATATTTCCTTCTCTGCCCAGGCAAGCCCACTTCCAGCTGCAGCAGCCACGGCTGCTGGAAACAACCAACACCAGCAGGAGAGGAGATAAACCAGGCATAAGGCACCAGGAGAAATAAGTCAGGGACGGGGTCGGTGGTCAAATTATTCTCCTTTTTTGTAATAAGTTTTATTTTGTTTTTCATTGTCATATAATAATTATATATATTTATGAGATGTAGTGTGATGTTTGGTGTGCATTATGTAATGATCAAATCAGAATGGTTAGCATATTGATCATCTCAAATGCCTGCCATTTCTTTGTAGTAAGAACACTTAACTGAGGCAGGGGTATCATGAGGTCAAGAAAACGAGACCATCCTGGCCAACATGGTGTAACTCCATCTCTACTAAAAATACAAAAATTGCTGGGCCTGGTGGTGCACGCCTATAGTCCCAGCTACTCAGGAGGTTGAGGCAGGAGAATCCCTTGAACCCAGGAGGCAGAGGTTGCAGTGAGTCAAGATTGCACCACTGCACTCCAGCCTGGAGGCAAAGCGAGACTCTGTCTCAAAAAAATAAAAGAACATTTAAAATCCTCTCTTCAAGTTACTTTGAAGTGTACCACACAATATTGTCCACTATCGTCACTGTTGTGCAATGGCACACCAGAATTTATTTCTCCTGTCTAACTGTAACTTTGTACTCATTGACCAATTTCTCTTTCTTTCCCTCTCCTCACCTATACTCACCAGTCTCTGGTAACAACTGTTCTTTTGTATGTTTCTATGAGATCAATATTTTTTTAGATTCTACACATGAGTGAGATCATATAAGATGTGTCCTTCTGTGCTTGGCTTATTTCATTAGCATAATTGTTTTCTAGGTTCATTCATGTTTTTATAAATAACAGGATTTCATCTTTTTTATGGTTGAATAGTATTCCACTATGTATATATACAACATTTTCTTTATCCAGTCAGCCACTGATGGACACTTATGTTGATTCCATAGCTTGGTTAATGTGAATAATGCTGCAATGAACATGGGACTGCAGATATCTCTTCAACATACAGATTTCATTTTCTTTGGATATATACACACTAGTAGGATTATTGGATAATATGATACTTCTATTTTTAATTTATTGAGAAACCTCCGTACTGTTGCCTGTAAGTGTACTGTTTTGTATTCCCATCAATAGTATATAAGAGTTCCCCTTTCTCTGCATCCTTACCAGCACTTCTTATTTTGTTTATTTTTTTATGATAGATGTTTTAGCCAGGCTGAGGTGGTGTCTCACTTTGGTTTTGATTTGCCTTTCCCTAATGGTTACTGATGTTGAGCATGTTCTCATGCACTTATTGGCTATTTGTGTGTCTTCATTTGAGAAATCTCTATTTAGATCTTTTACTGATTTTTAAATCAGCTAGATTATTTGTGGGTTTTTGTTTTTTGTTTTGTTTTGTTTTGTTTTTTGCTGTTGTAGTGTTTGAGTTCCTTATATATTCTGGATGTTAATCCTTGGTCAGATTCATAGTTTGCAAATATTTTTGCCCATTTTTTAGATTGTCTCTTCACTCTGTTGATTGTTTCCTTAGTCATCACCTTTTTCATAAAATTTGCCCAGAATAACGTCCTGAAGTGTCTCCCCTATGTTTTCTTCTAGTATTTTTATAGCTTTGGGTCTTACTTTCATTAATTATTATTATTATTTGTAGAGTTGGGTTCTCATTATTTGCCCAGGCTGGTATCAAACTCCTGGCTTCAAGTGATCTTCCTACCTTGGCCTCCCAAAGTGTTGAGATTACAGTCATGAGACACTGTGTCCAGTGTCTCACTTTTAAGTCATTAATCTATCTTGAGTTGATTTTCGTATATGGTGAAAGACAGGGGTCCAGTTTTCTTCTTCTGCCTATGGATATCCAATTTTCCCAGCACCATTTATTGAAGACCATGTTCTTTCCCTGGTGTATGTTTTCACTGACTTTGTCAAAAATCAATTGGCTGTAAATACATAGGTTTATTTCTGGGTTCTCTATGCTGTTCCGTTGATGTATACCACACTGTTTTGGTTACTATAGTCTTGAAATATATTTCAAAGTCAGGTAGTGTGATGCCTTTATTCATTTTGCTCAGAAATACCTTGGCTACTTAGGCTCTTTTTTGATTCTATATGAATTTTAGAATTGCTTTTCTATTTCTGAGAAAAATGGCATTGATATTTTGATAGGGACTGTTTTGAATCTATAGATTGTTTTGGGCAGTATAGTCATTTTAATGATATTAGATCCATAAACATGAGATGTCTTTCCGTTTGTTTGCATCCTCTTCAATTTTTTTCATCTGCAGTTTGTATTATAGTTTTACTTGTAGAACTCTTTCATCTCATTGGTTAAATATATTACTAGGAAAGGTTGTGTTTCTTTGGTAGATTTGTAAATGGAATTGCCTTCTTGGTTTCTTTCTCAGCTAGTTCATTATTGGTGTATAGAAATGCTACTCATTTTTGTATGTTGGTTTTATATCCTGCAACATTAGAGAATTTAATTATCAGATCTAAGAGTTTGTTGTTGGAGTTTTTAAGTTTTTCTAGATGTAACATCATGTCATCTGTGAAGGACAATTTAATTCCTTTGTTTCCAATTTGCATGCTTTTTATTGCTTTCTCTTGCCTGATTGCTCTGTCCAGGAATTCCAGTAGTATGGTGAATAAGAGTAGTGAAAGTGTGTATCCTTGTCTAGTTTCTGTTCTTAGAGGAAAGATTTTTAGCTTTTCCCCATTCAGTGTAATATGAACTATGAGTTTGTCATATACAGCTTTTATTAGGTTAGATATTTCCTTCTGTGCCTTATTTGTTAAGAGTTTTCATCATGAAGAAATGTTGAATTTTATCAAATTCTTTTTCTGCATCTATGGAGATGATCATATGGTTTTTGTCCTTTGTTCTACTGATGTGACATATTACATTTTGTGATTTGTGTATGTCAAAACATCTTTGCATCCCTGGGATAAATCCTGCTTGATCATGGTGTACTATCTTTTTGATATACTGTTGCATTCAGTTTGCTAGTATTTTGTTGAAGATTTTTGTGTCTGTGTTCAACAGGGATGTTGGCTTATATATTTCTTTTTTTCATTGCATCCTTGTCTGGTTTTGATACCAGAGTAATACTAGTCTCATAGAATGAATAGGGAGAATTCTCTGGTCTCCATTTTTTTTTTTTTTTTTTTTTTTTTTGAATAGGGAGAATTGGTGTTAATTCTTTGTAAGGTTGATAGAATTCTTCAATGAACCCATCAGTCCTGGACTTTTCTTTGTTGGGAGTCTTTTTATTGCTGATTCAATCTGATTACTCTGATTATTGGTTTGTTCAGGTTTCTATTTCTTCCCAATTCAATATTGATATGTTGGAGTGTATGCATTTCCTGTACATCTTCTAGTTTGTTAATGTATAGTTGTTCATAAGTTTCTGATGGTATTTTGTATTTCTATGCTACCAGTTGCAATGCGTCCTGATTTTGTTTTCTGATTTTTAAAAATTTGAGTCTTTGCTCTTATTTTCTTGGTTAGTTTGCTCGTGGTTTATTGATTTTATCTTCTCAAAAACACAACTTTTTGTTTCACTGACCCTTTGTAACTTTTTTAGTCTCCATTTTATTTAATTCTGCTCTGATCTTTATCATTTTTTCTCTTCTACCAATTTTGAATTTGGTTTAATGTTGCTTTCCTAGTTCGTGAAGGTACATCATTAGATTGTCTATTTGAAATCTTTCTACTTTTTTGATTGGTATAAAATTCCCTCTTAGAATTGCATTTGTTGTATCCCATAGATTTTAGTGTGTTATGTTTTGATTTTCACGTTGTTTAATTTTCATGGATTTTTTTCAGTTTTCAAAGTTCATTGTGTTATTGATTTTGATTTATTCCACTGTCTGAACAGATACTTGATATGATTTCAACTTTTTGTTATTTTTTGAGATTGTTTCGTGTTTCAACATATAATCTGTCCTAGAGAATGTTCCATGTACTGACAAGAAGATTGTGTATTCTGTACCTGTTGGACAAACTGTTCTGTAAAAGTCTTTGAGGTCCATTTGTTCTAAAGCGCAGTTTAAATCCAATATATCTTTGCTAATTTCCTGTCTAGGTGACCTGATTACTACTGAAAGTGGGATGTTGGAGTATGCAACCATTATAGTATTGGGGTCTATCCTTTTCAGCGCAATAATATTTGCTTTAAATATCTGGGTATTTTAGTGTTGGGTTCATACACGTTTAGAATTTTTATATCCTCTTACTGAATTAATCCCTTTATCATTATATAATGACTTTTTTTTGCCTCTTATTACTGTTTTTGAGTTAAAATATGTTTTAAAGTATACTTAATGTACAGTTACTTCTGTTCAATTTTGGTTTCCGTTTCCATTTCCATAGAATATCGTTTTCCATTCCTTTACTTTTAGTCTATATGTACCTTCACAGATAAGATGAGTTTCTTGTAGCCAGCATATAGTTGGGTCATTTAAAAAGAAATCCTTTTTTATATCTTTTAAGTAGAAAGTTCAATTCATTTGTATTCAAGGTGATTATTGATATGTGAGGGCTTATTTCTGTCATTTTGTTAACTGAATTGTGGTTGTTTTGTATATCCTTTGTCCTTTTCTTTCTCTCTTATTATTTATCATTGTGGTTTGGTGGTTTTCTGTAGTGGTAACATTTGAGTTTTTTCTTTTCCCTATTTGTAGGTTTGCCTTATCAGTGGATTGCATATTTTCAAGTGTTTTCATGAAGGTAGAGATCATCCTTTCACTTGTGTGTAGGATTCCCTTAACCATTTTTTGTTGAACAGGTCTAGTGGTGATGAATTTTCTCAGCTTTTGCTTGCCTGAGAAAGATATTACTTCATTTTCGTTTATGAAGGGTATCTTTACTATCTTCACTGAGTATAGTAAGTATCCTTGACTGGTAAAATTATTTTTTCTTTCAGCGCTTTGGATATATCATCCCAGTCTCTCCTGGTATATAAGGTTTCTGCTAAGAAATTCACTGTTAGTCTGATGGAGGTTCCCTTATGAGTGGCTAGACACTTTTCTGTTGCTGTTTTTAGGATTATCTTGTTTTTCTTGACTTTTGACAGTGTCACTATAATGTGCCATAAAGAAGGTATTTTTGAATTGTGTGTATTTGGGGATTCTTGAGCTTCTTATTTCTGGATGTCTCAATGTCTTGCTAAGCTTGGGAATTTTCAGTTATTATTTGGTTAATTAAGTTTTCTATCCATTTTGTTTACTCTTCAACTTCTGGGATACCAAAATTTCAAATATTTGGTCACTTTATGGTGTCCCACATGTCACAGAGACTTTATTCATTCTGTTTTATTCTTCTTTACTTTTGTCTGACTGTGCTATTTCAGAAGACCTGTGTTTGAGTTCTGAAATTCTTTCTTCTGCTTGATACAGACTATTGCCAAAGTTTTCAAATATATGTTGCATTTCCTTCAATAAATTATTCAGTTTCAATATTTCTCTTTGGTTCTTTTTTATTATAACTATATTTTTGGTAAATATTTCACTTATATTCTGAATTGTTTTTCTAGTTTTTTGTGTTATCTACATCCTTTTTTATCTCATGAACTTCTTCAATATTGTTATTTTAAATTATTTCTCCAGGATGTTATACATTTCTTTTTCACTGGAATCTGTTGCTGCAGAACTATTGTGTTCCTTTGGAGGTATCATAATTCCTTGCTTTTTCATGTTTTTATGTGCACTTATGTTGGTATCTGTACATCTGGTGTAATAGTTGCTTCTTCCAATTTTTAAGTTTGCTTTCATAGGTAAGGCATTTTTCCTGAAGGTTTATCTATGATGTTGGTTGGTTAGTACACTTTGGCTTTAATTTTTTTTTTTTTTTTTTTTTTGAGATAGAGTCTCATTCTGTCACCTAGGCTGAAGTACAGTGGTGCAATCTCAACTCAGCTCACCTCTGCCTCCTAGATGCAAGCGATTCTCCTGCCTCAGCCTCCCAAGTAGCTGGGATTACAGATGTGCACCACCACACCCAGATACTTTTTGTATTTTTAGTAGAGATGGAGTTTCTCTAGGTTGGCCAGGCTGGTCTCAAACTCCCAACCTCAGGTGATCCGCTCACTTAGGCCTCCCAAAGTGCTGGGATTACAGGTGTGAGCCACTGTGCCTGGCCTACTTTGGCTTTAATTCTAAGTGTATGCAGTATGTATTTTCTCTATGATTTCTTCAGCTGTGAACAGCATCAGTGGCATCTGTGGTTTTCTCAGTGGCTTCATGCGTGTTTATCAGTGGAGGCTGTGGTAGTTTTTCTGGTGACAGGAATGCAAGTTGAGTCAGTCCTCAGGCTCCAGTGGTGGCAGCAGTACACTGAACGTGTCGGTTCTTGGGTCCTAATGTGACACACACTAGCACTGATGTTAGTGAGTCCAGGGAGGCTGATGTGGGGGCCTCCAGGAAGCTTTCTTGGGAGCTGTTACTGACAGCAGTGAGCCAAGCAGTCGGGTGGGTCCTCAGGCCCCTCAGAAGCAAGCATGGCATGAATGATGGCAGTAGCAATGGTAGAACAATCGTCGGGTTCCCATTGGTCCACACTGATGTTGGCAATGGCTGCTATGGATTGCATGAGCCAGCACCCAGGCTTGCAGGTGGCACATATGGGTGGATGCCAGCAATAGTGGCAGTGGCAGGTTGGATGGACCCAACTTCAGATCACTGAAAGGAATGCTCAGGTGTCAGTGGTGGGGTAGACAAAGTTGGGTGATCTCTGGGCCCCCAGACAGCATGTTTGAGCACAGGAGGGTGTGGAGCTGGAATGTACCGACCTGTGCTCAGGTCCCCAGTGGTGTGTGCAGGCTGTGATAGGCAGGGGCAGGGTAATCATCAGGCTCCTGGTAAAATGAGTGGAGGCACAGTGGCTGTGCTGTAGCCCTGCTACTGGGCATGACAGCATAGCTTTCAATGGCAGCAGCCATAGGTAGGCAGCTGGAACACGTGCTTTGGCCCTAGATAGCAGCTGTGGGGGGATTATCTTCTCCTTGGGGTTCTTATAAGTGTGTGTCAGCTCCAACGCTGAGGTAGTTGGGTCACTGCCTGTTGTTCACACTTTGGCCCTGCCTGTGGCGGCAGCTCTGGGTGGGGGATTCTGTCCTTGAAACGTGTGAGAATGCATGGAGGCTGTGATGTTGGGAGCAGTAAGGTTGCTGCCAATGACTAGTACTTTGGCTCTGGTGGCAGCAGCCAGCTGTGAAGGTGAAGTCATGAGGTTCCATGGATGTGGGCATGCAGGGGCTGTTGGGCTCCAAGGCAGGATGCAGTCTGGTGGGGATTTGGCTCCCAAAATGGCAACGTGTTGTAGCTGCTTAGGGTTTGGGGATGTGTGGGGGACTCAGGGTAAGCTCCCTCTCTGGAGCAAAGCTATCATGCCATCTCCGGACAGCTCTCTATGTTTTCTCAGGGCCTGCAAGGCTGGAGGGGTTCTCCTGTGGGGAGGACCCAGGAGCCTGTGGTAGGAACGTGGAGCAATGGGGGTTGGGAGGGTGGGGTGTCTCCCATTTATCCTTGCCAGGCTCCTGTCAATCTGAGACAAATATGCTGCCTCACTTCCCTCTCTTTCCTTGCTTTAGTTGTTTTTCTTTTCTTTTCTTTTTTTTTTTTTTTTTTTGACAGAGTTTCACTTTGTTGCCCAGGCTGGAGTGCAGTGGCACAGTCTCGGCTCACTGCAACCTCTGCCTCCTGGGTTCAAGCAATTCTCGTGCCTCAACCTCCCACATAGCTGGGATTACAGGTGCCCACCAACACACCCGGCTACTTTTTTTTTTTTGTATTTTAGTGGAGACACGATTTCACCATGTTGCCCAGGCTGGTCTCAAACTCCTGAATTCAGGCATTCCACCCATCTTGACCTCCCAAAGTGCTAGGGTTACAGGCGTGAGCCACCACAGCCAGCCTAGGTGTTTCTTATCACTTCTCTGTTGAATCTCACTGGACTCTCATCGATGATCTGCTTGAAGTGTGATTATTTACTCACTATGTTGGGCTCTTCTCTGTGGAAGAGGTGAGTGTCAGATACATGTAGTCAGATACTTTGAAACCTCTCCTCAAATTCTGTAAGATTTGAGGACAGCCGGGCGTAGTGGCTCATATCTGTAATCTCAGCACTTTGGAAGGCCAAGGCAGGCAGATCACCTGAGGTCAGGAGTTTGAGACCAGCCTGACCAACATGGAGAAACCCCGTCTCTACTAAAAATACAAAATTAGATGAGCATGGTGGTGCATGCCTGTAATCCCAGCTACTGTGGAGGTTGAGGCAGGAGAATCGCTTGAACCTGGGAGGCAGGGTTGCGGTGGGCTGAGATCATGCCACTGCATTCCATCCTGGGCAACGAGAACAAAATTCTCTCTCAAAAAAAAAAAAAAAAAAAAAAAAAGATTTGAGGATAAAAGATGTGAGGACAAGAGGGAAATCTTTGCCATTAAATAGATTTATTTCATAAAGTGGAGAAAACTAGAAATAAATACTTTTTCTCTTAAATTGAGACCCAATGACAATAGATAAACTGATTTGATGTTAAAGCATTAACATTAATTTTAAATAGGAAATAAAATGAAAATAACATCTTGGAAATACAGCAGCTACAAATATTTAAGTTATGGACATCCTCTTAAGAGAAATGAGCATTTTAAAATAAATACAATATTTTTATATTCTATTTCAGGAGATTCTGAAACTCTCATACATGGCAGCTTAGAATGTAAAATAGTAGAACCACCTTGGAAAACAGTTTTGCAATTTCTTAAAAAACTAAAAGTATACATGCTCTGTGATTCATAGATGTTTACCAAAAGAAATAGTCATGTGTCTATACAATGATTTGCTTGCAAATGTTCGTAACAGCTTTATTCGTGATGGCCAACAGCTCAAACCAACTTGAATGTCTCACAAAGAGTGGATGGGTGAGTAAACTGTGATGTATCTGTATAACAAAATATTACTCAGTGGTGAAACCCTGTCTCTACTAAAAATACAAAAAAAATTAGCCCGGCATAGGTGGTGCATGCCTGTAGTCCCAGCTACTCGGGAGGCTAAGGCAGGAAAATGGCATCAAACCCGGGAGGTGGAGCTTGCCATGAGCCGAGATCGTGCCACCGCACTCCAGCCTGGGTGACAGAGTGAGGCTGCGTCTCAATAAATAAATAAATAAATGTTACTCAGCAATAAAAATAGATGATATATTGAGATCTGAGACCTGTACAAAATGTGAAAATCTCAAAACAAGTGTTCTGATTGAAGGATAATGTATGTCTTCATTTATTTAAAGTTTTGCAAACATCAGCTAATCGATAGTGACAGAAAGACCAGCACTTGCCTGGAAAGGGGTCAGGGGCTTGGAGAAAGGGGAATTACAAAGGGGAATAGAAATCTTTGACAGGTGATAGGTATCGTCTTCATCTTGATTGTGGTGATGGATTTGTGTGTGTATATACATGTCAAAATGTATCAAATTGTACAGTTCATATATTTTCACTTATTGTATGTTAAGTATTTCTCAACACAGCTGGGAAACGTAATACAACACAATACTGACCAGTGTGGAGTGAAATCTGTATAACCACACACTTTTTTTTTCTGTTTTTTCTTTTCTTTTTTTTTTTTTTGAGATGGAGTCTCGCTCTGTCGCCCAGACTGGAGTGCAGTAGCGTGATCTTGGCTCACTTGCAACCTCCCCTCCCAGGTTCAAGTGATTTCTCCTGCCTCAGCTTCCAGAGTAGCTGGGATTACAGGCACATGCCACCACGCCCAGCTAATTTTTGTGTTTTCAGTAGAGACGAGGTTTCGCCATGTTGGCCAGGCTGGTCTCAAACTCCTGACCTCAGGTGACTGCCCGCCTCGGCCTCCCAAAGTGCTGGGATTACAGGTATGAGCCACTGTGCCCGGCCAACTACACACTTTTAATAACAGCGCACATATTTCTCACCTGTAAGGAAAGCAATTTTGCGAGGTATATCATAAATTGTTACTACCATTGTTATTAAAATACGGGTAAAAATATAAAAGAACCAGCCAAAGTAGGCAATGATCAAAGCGGTTTATGTCAGGTGGTGTTAACCTCTGATGTGTCCTTTTAGAGAAACGCATGCTTAGATGTGTTACAGACTCACCTATGAGGAAGCCTCAGGTTCTAGAAGTACAGCACCAGAGTCAACCGTTTGGCTTACATTCACCAGCAACCACCAAATTTGCATATCGTGTATGACTGACCCTTTGCTACTTCTGTTTGAAACAGAATAGCTGTGTTCTTTAATTTCTCCTTTCGGGACTCTTAATGCATTCTAAGTGTTTACTAAGCCTTGGAAAATGATTGATCGCCTCTGGTTAATACTTTTATATTCAAGGTTAATTATTGTTTTCTGATAACATTTTTTATTCATTAGCATCCTTTAATAAGGTTGGCAATCATTGGCTAGTTAAGTGGACAAACCATTAATGTAAGAGCTAAAGTTTCAACTAAGGGTCAATCTACTAATTTCTTAGTCATAGACCAGATGGGAAGACCTTATTAAAAAAAAAATACTTATGTTCAGTATCTTCTCTTTAACTAAATGATACTATAAATATACTGTGAGCGGCCTGGAGCTTTCTATTTCACTGGGTTAGAATAATCACGAAGAAGTCAGGGCAAAGGAAGTCGCGTACAAAGCAGATGGAGAATGGATGGGGAAGGAGGATCGTATAACTGATTTCTCATTGAATGTTAATGAATTAGGCACAGAAATCTATAGTAAAGGAAAGAAGAAAGAGAACGTGAAGGTTTATGGTGATTTATAGACCTTCTCTGAACCTCACATTTTAATGTTATCCTTAAAAGATACTGAGTCCCTTATTATGAAAGGAAGAGGAGAATATACAAACTTCATATCAGGCTCAGGCTGGCTTCCTGCTGATAGGTTCCTACAGAAATCAATAAAGAGATATGCATTTCACAGTCGGCAGCTATTTCAGCAAGTCCTTCCGAAGATGAGCAGAGACCTAGTGCATTCCTTGAAGAGGGTTAAAAGAGACCAAAGCAAAGCTACAGACATTAAACTAAATTCAAGTAAGAAATTCTGACACTGTAACTCAAAGTAATGGGTGTAATTAATAAAGAATGAAAATCATGTAACTGCTAAGCACAGCAGAATTGTGAAGATACTGATGACACCATGCCAAATGGCTCCTTCCTGCCTTGCTTTAAATAGCTATTTACTAAACACTGACGGTGATCACAGCATGTCAGGGAGCAAATTGTGGGTAGAGAGAGAATAAAAAAGCATTTGGCAGTCATAGTTCATCTTGATACTCTTGTGCTTGAAAATGGCTATTGGTGGCCGGGCACGGTGGCTCAAGCCTGTAATCCCAGCACTTCAGGAGGCCGAGGCCGGTGGATCACCGGAGGTCAGTTGTTCAAGACCAGCCTGGCCAACATGGTGAAACTTTGTCTCTACTAAAAATACAAAAATTAGCCAGGTGTGGTGTCACACGCCTGTAGTCCCAACTACTAGGGAGGCTGAGATAGGAGAATCGCTTGAACCCAGGAGGCAGAGGTTGCAGTGAACCAAGATTATACCACTACACTCAAGCCTGGACAATACAGTGAGACTCTGTCTCAAAACAAACAAACAAAAAAAGGGCTGTTTGCTCTTTGTTTTTAGAACACAATGAATAAATGCCTTAGCAGGCATCCAAGTTTGTTTTTACTGTCTTCAATTCACCCCATTTCTCAATATATATTCTTCTCCATCATCTAGCCCATGAATTGATATCAAAATTATCATACTGCATATCAGTTTACTTAATTCCAAGTATTATGTGGCAGTACAAAGTATTAAGTACATCAACATTACTTCTTGTGACAAACAACTCCAGTATCTCAGTGACTATATTAGTCAGGGTTCTCCAGGAAAAGAATAGAATAGAATAGAATAGAATAGAATAGAATAGAATAGAATAG
>NC_045441.1:15572867-15619361 GCF_002776525.5 Piliocolobus tephrosceles | reverse complement strand
AGAATAGAATAGAATAGAATAGAATAGAATAGAATAGAATAGAATAGAATAGAATAGAATATAGATGATAGATAGATAGAAGTATAGATACATAGATTAGATTAGATTAGATAGATAGATTATATAAATAGATACAAATATATAGAAATATATTTATTATAAGGGATTAGATGATGCAATTATGAAAGCTGGGGAGTTGCACAATCTACCATCTGAAATCTGAAGATCAAGAAAGTCAGTAGCATAATTCTAGTCTAAACACAAAGGCCAAAGAACCGGAAGGACCAATGTCTGAGGCCGGAGAAGACGGATGTCCCAGCTCAGGCAGAGGGAGCAAATTCACCCCTCATCTGCTTTTTTTGGTTCTTGTCAGAGCCTCAGCGAAGTGCGTGATGGCCACCCACACTGATGAGGATGACCTTTTCTCAGTCTACTGATTCAAATGCTCATCTCTTCCTAGAGCACCATCACAGACACACCCGGAAATTTATCAGGTATCTGGGCATCCCTGAGCCCAGTCAAGTCGATACATACAATTAACCCTCAGAAGTCACCTCCTTGTCAACAGGCACCCAGGTGAATCTTGTTAAACCACAATAGTCTCCAAATAAAGACATTAACAAGATCATGCTTCCACTTAACACGATGCAACTATCCTTCGTCCAATCAAAAATGCATGAATCTCTTCATCAGAAGAGAAAATAAAGTTGTGAGTGAGGCTTCTTCTTTTCCTGATATACCTTAACTTAAATACTAGGATGTAAAATTAGCAATACTTAAATACTAACATAATATTAATACATCTGCTGTTACATGATAAGGGATTAAGAGAGAAAAGAAAACAAGCTATTTGCTTTATATATGCATGTGTGTGTTTGTGTGTATGTGTGTGTGTATAATATGTATAGATATGTGTATATATGTAGTATTTGTATTCATACAAAATAAAAAGGAAATACTCATGATAATTACAGCCCTCATTTCTGTAACTGGTCACGTGGTTATAGCTGATATGTATACTTACATACTTATTATACTTATATATTCCTACTACCTATTCTGTATTCCCTTTGCTTTCAGCTGCACCTCAGCTGGTTGTGGTTCATTATCTGATGGGGTGAACCAAACCTTCATTAATAGTTCTTCCTAAATTGGGTTGTTGCAGTTTTTTTTTTTTTTTTTAATTGCCTGAAATCAATCATAGGGCATGGTAACAATAAGAGTTGCCTTAAGGGGTCCTCTGTATTCCAGACATACTCTTCTTTACTGCCATCATGGACTAGCTGTCCATTTTCTCCCAGCCAACACCATAACCTCTTTATTGACCTATTGACTCAGAGGCATAAAGTGCCACAAAGTGGCCAGGTGGCAGGCTTAATTTTCAATTCAATGGAATCTTGTCATGTATCCTGGTGGAAGCATTTCTTCCTCTGGAATTAAGACCTCTAGGCCAGGCCAGGCATGGTGGCTCACGCCTATAATCCCAGCACTTTGGGAGGCTGAGGCAGGTGGATCACTAGGTCAGGAGTTCAAGACCAGCCTGGCTAAGATGGTGAAACCCCTTCTCTATTAAAAATACAAAAATTAGCTGTGCATGGTGGCAGGTGCCTGTAATCTCAGCTACTCGGGAGGCTGAGGCAGAGAATTGGCTAAACCCGAGAGGTGGGAGGTTGCAGTGAGTCGAGACTGTGCCACTGCACTTCAACCCGGGCAACAGAGTGAGACTTTGTCTAAAAAAAAAAAAAAAAGAACCTCTAGGCCAGTGGAGTATAAACTTGAAGACACAGGAAGCAA
This sequence comes from Piliocolobus tephrosceles, assembly GCF_002776525.5. Classification (NCBI taxonomy): domain Eukaryota; kingdom Metazoa; phylum Chordata; class Mammalia; order Primates; family Cercopithecidae; genus Piliocolobus; species Piliocolobus tephrosceles. Next base: position 15,617,567 of record NC_045441.1, on the reverse strand, counting down.
ACAATTTTGCTAGTGCCTCACTAGGAGTAATGGTGAGTGGTGCCACTCCCGTTCCTACCCCCTTAATTCCTGGAGCTGTGAATCTTGGCTATGGGAGAAGCACTACCAGATATTGGATGCTGATTGAGAGCACATGCAGATTTCTGGAGAACCTTGTACCAGTCTTGTAAGGTTTTGTCACCTAGTTGGTTGTGTAACTGAGTCTTCAAAGTGCTATTCCACCGTTTTACCAAACCAGCTTCTTATGAGTACTAGGGAACCTGATAAGACCGTTGAATCCCATGAGCATTGCTGCACTGCTTTTGCTATGAAGGGAATTCCTTGATGAAAAGCAATGCTGTGTAGAATACCATGATGGGGAATGAGGCATTTTGTAAGTTCACAGATAATAGTTCTGGCAGAAGTTTTCTATGCAGGGAAGGAAAAATCCATATCCAGAGTAAGTGTCTATTCCAGTACGGACAAATAGCTGCCCCTTTCATGATGGAAGAGGTGCAATGTAATCAACCTGCCACCAGGTAGCTGGCTGATCCTCCTAGGGAATGATGTCATAACAGCAGCTCAGTAATGGTTTGTGCTGCCGGCAGATTGGACACTCAGCAGTGACTGTATGCAAGTCGGCCTTTGTGAGTGGAAGTCCATGTTTCTGAGCCCATTGAGAACCTCTATCCCTGCCATCATGGCCACTTTGTTCATTCCACAGAATGGGTCGTTCTATCCATTCAATTATTAAAATGCTCCTTTGTTGAGGTCACCCTCTGGTGAGCAACAACATGGGACACAAATATCTTTTTTGTTGATTTTTTGCCTGTTCAGAGACATCTATCTATTCACCTCTTCCCCATATTTCTCTGTCACCAATTTTACAATCATGCTTCTTCTAAGCCCCTGACCATCCAGCCAAACCATTGGCTATAGCCCATGAATTGGTGCATAATCACATATTTGAACATTGCCCCTTTCAAGCAAAATGTGCAACCTGGTGCACTGTGTGAAGTTCTACCTGTTGGACGATTTCCCTTCGCCATTGTCCTTCAGTGATGTTCCGGAGAGGGGCTGTGGTGCAGGGGCCGTCCACTTTCAAGTGGTGCCTGCAAATTATGCAGAACCATCTGTAAACCAGGTCCGAGTCTTCTCTTCTTTTGTCAGTTGACCACGAAGAACTCTCCAGAAGGTCATAGTTGCAGACTGGGAAAGAGAAGGCATTGGAGAAGGAGAAAGAACCATGGGTATTTGGGCTACTTCTATTTATTTATTTATTTATTTATTTATTTATTTATTTATTTATTTTTGAGATGGAGTCACTCTTGTCACCCAGGCTGAAGTGCAATGGCACGATCTCGGCTCACTGCAACCTCCAACTCCTGGATTCAAGTGATTCTCCTGCCTCAGCCTCCCCCGTAGCTGGAATTACAGGCACCCACCACCATGTCCAGCTAATTTTTGTATTTTTAGCAGAGACAGGGTTTCACCATGTTGGCCAGGTTGGTCTCGAACTCCTGACCTCAGGTGATCCACCTACTTTGGCCTCCCAAAGTGTTGGGATTACAGGCATAAGCCACTGCGCCCAGCCTAGGCCACTTCTTTATGTAACTTACTTATGCCTACACGGCCCACTTGGGATCAATCACTTATACTTCCATTTGATGATGGAGTATTGCTGTGCACACCAACTTTATGGCTCAGTGGTCTTTCACCAAGTAATAGCATTTATGGAATTCTATCTTAAGAGAACAGTTCTAAATAAGGGGCAACATGTAATTTATAATGGCAAAAGCTGAAGACCACATGGATGCTCCATTATGATGCAAAAGTTACAAAACCCAGAGTCTAGTCACTTGAGGCAACATTATACAGTTATTAAAATTGAGACAATATTGTAAAATTGATGGAATACATTAATTAATGTCATAACATCAAAATATCCATGATTTAATAGAAAAGTAAAAAGCATGATAGTATATAATCACAACAGTGTGTTTTTGTTTTTGTTTTTTGAGACAGAGTATCGCCCTGTCATCCAGGCTGGAGTGCAGTGATGCAATCCCAGTTAACTGCAACCTCCACCTCCTGAGCTCAAGCAATTCTCCTGCTTCACCCTCCCGAGTAGCTGGGATTACAGGCATGCACCACCATGCCAGGCTAATTTTTGTATTTTTAATAGAGGAGGGGTTTTGCCATGTTGCCCAGGCTAGTCTCAAACTCCTGACCTCAGGTGACCTCCTGCCTCAGCCTCCCAAAGTGCTGAGATTACAGGCGTGAACCACCATGCCTGGCCCTGCAGATGTTTTTAAAAGTCCAATAAGATAGAATTTCATTAAAAAGCTTAGCACCTAACACAAACAAATATTAATAGTGCCTACGTGTGGTGGGTGCAGCAATAGTTACTTATTTATAATTTCATTTTTACTTTTCCTATTTTCTAAATTTTGTTTAATGAGCAGACATTGTTTTATCAAGAAAAATAAACATTAACAAAGTAAAGGCACTAAATGTAGTGGCTTTTTTCTTGTTCTGTTTTTTTTTTTTTTTTTTATGATGGAGTCTCACTCTGTTGCCCAGGCTGGAGTGCAGTGGCGTGATCTCCGCTCACTGCAACCTCTACCTCCTGGGTTCAAGAGATTCTCCTGCCTCAGCCTCCCAAATAGCTGGAATTGTAGGCACCCACCACCATGTGTGGCTAAATTTTGTATTTTTATTTATTTATTTATTTTAGTAGAGACGGGGTTTCGCCATGTTGGCCAGGCTGGACTCAAACTGCTGACCTCAAGTTGTCTGCCCACCTCGGCCTCCCAAAGTGCTGGGACTATAGGCGTGATCCACCATGCCCGGCCAATGTAGTGTTTGTTACAGCAAGAATGGTGACCAGGGAGCTGAGGGTTTGGGGTGGGGTAGAAGGAGGATGGACTTGGTCCTCACCCCTCCCTGACTGAGGAGCTGTGTGTGTGGCCACTGCTGTCCCTCTTGCTTCCTGTGTAATGATGCTATCTCTGCTGGCCACACCTTCCATGCTTAGAGATGCCTTCCCAGTGGGGGTGGCATATTTCCTCTGTATTATTCACATGATCGCTCTGTTTCCTGCTACAAAAGAGTCTGGTTTTGTGACGTGTCCATCTGAAATGAGGCCACCAGGCTGAGTAAGACTGCCACATGCATCTTTGTGCTAATTAGAAAAAGACACCCTTGGGGGCAGATCCAGCCTAGAGCCAGGGGGTGAATGTGGTGAGCAGAAATCAGGCTGGATGTCAGCACCTTCTCCTCCTGCTGGTTACTTCCTTCCCACATGCTCGCAGGGTGCAACCCCTCTCTAGCACCCATTTTTTTTTGGAGTTGGGGTCTTGCTCTGTGACTCAAGCTGAAGTGCAGTGGCATAATCACAGCTCACTGCAGCTTCAAACTCCTTGGCTCAAGGAATCCTTCTGCCTCAGCCTCCTGAGTAACCAGGACTGTAGGTGTGACCCGCTGCACCCAGTTGGCTACCTCCCTTTTCTTTGGGTGAAAGCTACTTATGTTTGAGACCAATGAGCTCAGTTGGGATTTAACAAGGTAACGTGTTCATTTTCACACTATCAATCTAATTTATTTGATGATTAAGAAGACTGAAGATTTCAGGAGAATAATAATAATAACATTAAAAAGATGATAAATAATAATAGCAATAGTAACCCAATAATAAAATAAAAGAGACTAAAAGATGAAAGGAGACTAAATAGACTTGACAACCAAATGAAATGTGCAGTCTTGGATTGGATCCTGGATCAGAAAAAGAATACCCGTGAAACAACTGGAAAATAATTTGCATAAGGTCTATAGGTTAGACAATAGTGTGGTATCGGTGTTCACATCCTGAATTTTGGTAATTATTCTGTGGTTATGAAAGCCAAAGCATTTGGAGCATCTAAACCAAGAGGATACAAGAATTCTTTTTCCCATATTTGCAACTTTATTGATACGGTTTGGCTGTGTCCCCACCTCAATCTCATCTTGAATTGTAGCTTCCATAGGTCCCACGTGTTGTGGCAGAGACCTGGTGGGAGGTAACTGAATCATGGGGATAGGTCTTTCCCATGCTGTTCTCATGATAGTGAATAAGTCTCATGAGTTCTGATGGTTTTATAAGAGGGAGTTCCCGTGCACACGCCCCCTTGCCTGTCTCCATGTAAGATGTGGCTTTGCTTCTCCCTGCCTTCCGCCATGATTGTGAGGCCTCCCCAGACATGTGGAACTGTGAGTCAATTAAGCCTCTTTCCTTTATAATTACCCAGTCTTGGGTATGTCTTTATTAGCAGCATGAGAAGAAACTAATACACTTATTTTTTAAGCCAGAAAAAAAACCCTAGCAACACACACACACACACACACACACACACACACACACACACACACACAAGCCTAGTCTCTCCACCTCATTTCATACATGAGAACACTGGGTAAACATTTAAGTCATGAGCTCAGAGTCAGACAGCAAGTGGGCAGTGGTGGAGGCAGAATTTGATTCTGTGAGTTCCTGGCCAGGGTCCACAATCTGCCTCAAAGGCGTGAGTCAGACCAATGCGGACTCATGGATGAGAGGAGTCTCTTGGAAAATAACCCCAAGCTGTTCTTTTGCAGCAACCTCAGTCTGCTTAGTATGGTCAGACTTGGTTTAAAGACTTTAGGAGTGTAGGGTGAGGGGTGAGCCAATACCGCGCCTTAGCCAGGACTAGGTGAAAGGAAGTGTTACATTCATCCCTGAGGATCAGTTCCCTCCTGGGTTTGGTCTTTTAGAAAGTCCATAGTCTTTTGGGAAGCCAAGATGAGAGGATCACTTGAGGCCAGGAATTTGAGACCTGCCTGGGCAACATAGCAAGACCCCATCTCTCCAAAACACAAAAATTTAGCCAGGCATGGTGGCATGAACCTGTAGTTTCATCTACTCAGGAGACGGAGGCAGGAATATCTGTTGAGTGCAGGAGTTTGAAAATTCAGTGAGCCATGATTGCAGCACTGCACACTAACCTGAGCAACAGAATGAGATCCTATTTCTCAAAAGAGAAAGAGAGAGAGAGAAGGAGGGAAGGAAGGAAGGAAGGAAGGAAGGAAGGAAGGAAGGAAGGAAGGAAGGAAGGAAAGAGAGAGAGAGAGAAAGAAAGAAAGAAAGAAAGGGAGAGAGAGAAGGAAAGAAAGAAAGCAAGAAAGAAAGAAAGAAAAGAGAGGAAGGAAGGAAGAAAGGAAGGAAAAAGAGAGAGGGAGATAGAAGGAAAGAAAAAGGAAAAGAAAGAAAGAAAAGGGAGGGAGGAAGGAAGGAAGGAAGGGAGGAAAGAGAGAGAGAGGGAGATAGAAGGAAAGAAAAAGGAAAAGAAAGAAAGAAAGAGAGAGAGAAAGAAAGAAAGAAGGGAGGGAGGGAGAGAGGGGAGGGAGAGAGAGAAAGAAAGAGAGAGAAAGAAAGGAAGCAACTAAAGAAGGAAGGAAGGAAGGAAGGAAGGAAGGAAGGAAGGAAGGAAGGAAGGAAGGAAGGAAAAGGAAAGAAAAGAAAAGAAAGTCCATGGTCTACTGGCATTCTTGCTGCCTGAGGGAAGACCTCAGAGGGGCTGTTGGGAAAAGGTCACTGCAAGGTCACCTCACAGTGATCATGATAGTGCTGACCAGAATGTCTAGGGTATCCCGGAGCTGGAGGCAGAACTGACTGGGTTTTGCCAGGCTCTTTCGTACTTTGCTCCCAGATAGAAAGGAATTCAATTCGCTGTACCTAAGACAGCGCTTTCTCTCTATCTAGAAATGAAAGATATGCTAGATAAACAGCAAATGAAGGGTCCTGAGTTGGGTAATGAGATTTCACCATCTTTCTGATCAATGAATGCGCTGAGGCATGAAGGATGGAGCAGGCTTCACCTGGAACACAGAGACCTCACCCCGACGGCTGTCTCTCAGTGCATGAGGCTGCAGAGGACTTAGTGGTGCTTTGTCTAGCTCAGACCATGAGGCTCATATCCTCATGTAGTCTTTGGTTGGGAGAGGGACAGTCACGTGCAATGCAATGGTTGGGTCATGTACTCACAATCACCAGTACTCCTGAACTGAGAGGCAACAAGGTGAGACCTATTCTCAAGCTAGTTTGTTCATAAGTGTTTACAGGCCAAGTGCGAGGGCTCATGCCTGTAATTTCAGTACTTTGGGAGGCCGAGGCAGGTGGGTCACCTTGGGTCAGGAGTTTGAGACCAGCCTGGCCAACATGGTGAAACCCTGTCTCTACTAAAAATACAAAAATTAGCCAGGCATGGTGGTGGGCACCCGTAATCCCAGCTACTCAGGAGCCTGAGGCAGGAGAATCACTTGAACCAGAGAGGCAGAGGTTGCAGTAAGCTGAAATGGTGCCACTGCACTCCAGCCTGAGTGATAGAGCAAAACCCTGTCTCAAAAAATAAAAAAAAAGTGACCTTGGATACTTTATTGCAACATCATTGGATTTAGTCCCTTTATCTATTAAATAGGAGTGGAGCTGTGGATAATACTCAACTTACTTCTACTTCTAGAATGTCCTTGTGATTCTGTGAGTTCCCCACCCCCTCTCCCACCCACTCACCTCACCCAACCGTGACTGTATTCCACCAGCTGTTTGGAGCTTTCAGCAAGAGGATTTCCCTTGAGAATCAAGAACAGTGATTCTGAGCATTCAGCATCTGTAATGGAGTTTTCACTACTCAAGGGAAAATGAAAAAAAAATATGGATATTACAATGTACCAGTGGTGAAACATTGCCAAATATTTTTTCTTTATGATTACTGTTCTTTATTTTGAGATAAGGAGTTTTTCTCTCTTTTATTGATGTGACACTGTTCTTCATTTCTTTTAAAAAATAAGAAGAAGAAGAATGAAATGAGAAAGCATCAGCTTTAGTTTGCTATTGGAGGGGAGTTGCCCAGGTACATTATTGAGCATTCCTGCAAGGTGCTATCAGTAGAGAGAGGTAATGAAAATGCCAGGGCCACAGATGGGGGTGGGAGCTGATGACTGTGGTCAGAAATGACCCCCTGATGCCTGCAAAGACCGTCCAGACATCAGACTGCTCCTCCCAGGCCCGGAGCTGGTGAAATGCTAGCCAAGGAGAAGACTAGATTTCAACCCAAAACAAAATGGGACTTATCAGTGTCTGATAGTCCAAAGAAGACAAAAGAATTCAGAGACTTAGGCACAGTGTCAGCAATGGGTGGCTGTTTTCCTAAGACACTCCCTGCCCCATGCACAGGGAAGGAGCCAACTCTTTGTTTAGATTGTTCAGCACAGGTGAACACAGTCTTGCTTGTGATGAAGGCAATGATCAGATGTGGCAGAAACATCAGATGAAGAGTCACCAAAAGCAAATGAATTCAGCTAAAGCAGATGCCTAAAGGCCAGCAAAGCTCGATGCTACACTAATTCCTACCCTAATTACCATCACCCCCTGAGGTAACCACCAGAATGCCTCAATGGAAATTCATATTTCTTATTTTATACACTAGTAGGGTCCCTTCCTCTACTTGTTACACTTGTTTATACTCAAAATACCTCAGGTTCACTAAATATGCTAGTAATAATACTTACCACTCAAGAGCTATTAGCCTCCTGATCCAATAATCTTGTATGACTATCATGTATTATGGCTTTTAGAGTAAAAATACCCCTATACAGACTTCACCTATGACTCAGGTTCACTAAATGTGCTAGTAATAATGCTTACCATCCAAGAGCTATTAGTCTCCTGATCCAGTAACTTTATATGATTAGCATGTATTATGGCTTTTAGAGTAAAAATACTCCTATACAGACTTCACCTATGACTCCCCAAAGCCCATGTAGAAGCCCCTATCAATGGATCAATAGTACTTGCAGTGGTACTCCTAAAGTTAGGTGACTACGGTATAATACAGCTTACCCTTATCCTCAACTCCCTAACAGAACGTATCATGGCTTTGTTAGAAATGCTTGTTCCTTGGTGCCACAAAGAAATAGCACTCAAATGTAAATTTAATTTTCTCAGCAAGGCAATTTTTACTTTCTGCAGAAAGGGTGCTCCTCACAGATGGAACAATGGTGAGAGCACACCTGAACAGGGGAGGGGAAGGAGTTCTTATTCCTGATGCAGATCTACTGCTACATCATTCCCCTATTGGCTAGGGTTGGACCACACAGTCTAAGCTAATTCCAACTGGCTATTTTAAAGAGAGCAGGAGTATGAGCTAGAGTGGTGCGGTAAGTAGTTTGGCAGGGAGGACAGTTAGGAACAGCTGACTAGGTTAGAGCAGGTGACCAGGGGTGACTCAGGTCAAAGAAGGTGACCAAGATGAGTCAGGATGGAGCGGGTAAACCTGCAACAGATGTGAACTACTAATTATAACTGGTGGAAAAGATTGTTTAATGAAACTAGAAGCAAGAGGGCAAAGAGAACCAGGAAGTTACACTTTAAAATGGAGAATCAAAGAATAAGAGAGATGAACATACTGACATACTGATTCTTTGAAGAGAAACTTGAGGTTCACTATATTTAATAGTTTCAAGGTCCAGTGCTGTTTGGGGAAAATGCGAAAATGCAAACATTGCCATGGGCCTCTTCAGTGATCCCATGGTGTGGATTGGTTGCTTTTCTGAAGGCCAAGAGGAGGTGAGGGTGGAGATAGCTTGGAGCTATTATGAGAGACCTCCTGGTAACATAAACGGGTGATACTGGTGGACATTTCCTGAGGATAGGTACTCAGGGGATGACCCCAAATCCATTCCCTTCTGGCTTCAAACGTGGATGCTATTCAATGCATAGAAACTGACAAATGTAGTGCAGAGAATTGGGATCAATAATAGCTTACAGGGCATGTTGTCAGGCCCATAATTATTGACCATCTTTCCTGGAACCTGGAGTAATGCCCAGATCCTAGTCCACCAGCCTACCCCTCATTCCTCAATCCCAAAGCCCCTGAGTCCAGGAACGTCTCCTGAGCTTCTTTACTGCCTTGGAAAGATCTCCCTGGATATTCTGCCACTCTGATAACAATTACAGCCATAGCTTGTATCTGATAACAATTATGGCCGTAGCGTGTATTTACTGAGTGTTTGCTTAGCATCTGACCATTAACTCTCATACTACCACCCTAGGAGAAGGATGTCATCTCCACTCTATTCCTCTAATCCCATCAATTTAATTAATCATTGAGTGTATACTCTGTGTCAGGTTTTGCTGATTTTTTTCCCTCCAAAATACCTATTTAACCTGTTTTCCTGTTTTCCATAAATTTTCCACTGCCCTGGTCCAGCCATCACTTCCTTTTTATTACCTGGGCAACAGCAAAAAACCTTGTCATTGGCAGGATCTCTCTGACTCCATTCTGCCTTTTTCAAATCACCCTCCAGCTCCAAGCCCCAAGGGATGTTCCAAAGTAGCAGCACTTGGCAAGGTATTCCCTTGTCAAAAACTCTCTGATGACTCCCATCACCAATAGGACACAGGTCTGCTCGTTATCTGGACTCACAAATACCCCATGACGGGAGCCCTACCTGGCTTCCAGCCTCTCACAGCACCACCCAGCACTTTGAACTTATGCAAAACATCACATAGCAGCATGCATCATCAAGTTTCTCTTTCAGTTGAAACTATCTTTCTCTTTTTCCTCCTGGCTAACTCCTTCCCACCTTACTCCAACATTTTTAGCTTCTGAGTGGCCAAATGTTACCCCATGCACACACCTTTCTTCTTGAACTTACTGCTGTGGATTGTAAAGATCGGTTGGTGTGTCTTTACTAGGCTATAAACTGCAAAAGGAAGGTTGCTATCTTAATTATCCTTGGATTACAATTTTTCAGAAGTAGCTAAACACACATTACATGCTTTATAAAAACCTCTGATAACCCTTCTTATGTGCCTGACGCTGTTAAACCCTTTACAAACATTTCTGTAATCTCCACCAACAATGCACACCTAACATATAGCTTGAGCTGTTTTATATGCCTAACTTTACTACCTAAAGGCATCTTTTTTTTTTTTTTTTTGAGATGGAGTTTCACTCTTGTTGCCCAGGCTGGAGTGCAAGGGCGCGATCTTGGCTCACTGCAACCTCTGCCTCCTGGGTTCAAGCGATTCTCCTGCCTCAGCCTTCTGAGTAGCTGGGTTTACAATCGTGCACCACCACGCCTGGTTAATTTTTGCATTTTTAGTAGACAGGGTTTCACCATGTTGGTCAGGCTGGTCTGGAACTCCTGACCTCAGGTGATCTGCCCACCTTGGCCTCCCAAAGTACTGGGATTACAAGAGTGAGCCACCACGCCTGGCCCTAAAGGCATCTTTTAAAGACATAAACCAGATCACGCTCACCCTCCCGGGGATCCTCTAGTGACTCTTGTCATCTGGCCTGCTCTCCTGCTCACCCCATTCACATCTTCTCTTCCTTCCATCCCTGAGTCTGGAGTTACTACACAGCAGCTCTTCTTATTTCATCATAGCATGTATCTTAACCTAAAGTTATCTTGTTCTGTTGAGTGTTTAAGTGCTGCCTTTCACTGCAACTTACATTCCACAAGAGCAGAGACTTATTTGTCTTACTCTGTATCCCCTGAACTCAGAATACTTCCTGGCATGGAGTCTCAGTGAATTTTTTTTTTTTTTCTTTTTTTTTTTGAGACAGGGTCTCACTCTTGTCACCCAGGCTGGAGTGCAGTGGTACAATCATGGCTCACTGCATCCTCCAACTGCTGGGCTCAAGCAATCATCCTGCCTCAGCCTCTCCAGTAACTGTGACTACAGGTGTGTGCCACTCTGTATGGCTTATTTTTTATTATTTTCTCTAGAGATGGTGTCTCACTATCTTGAACTCCCAGGTCTTGAACTCCCAGCTTCAAGCAATCCTCCTGCTTTGACCTCCCAAAGTGCTGGGATTATAGGCCTGAGCCACTGTGCTCAGCCCTCAATAAAAATGTTAAGTATCTAATTTATTCCTCTCTATAATCCCAGCAGCTGCAGACTATCATTATGCCCATTTTATGGAAGAGATAATCCAGTAATCCCTGTAATCCCAGCACTTTGGGAGGCCAAGGCCAGCAAATTGCTTGAACCCAGGAGTTTGATACTCCATCTCTACGGCAACAACAACAAATACATATATACAAAATATGTATTTAAAATATATATTTATATATTTATAAATTTATATATTTATGTATTTATACATAAAATATATAAATATATTATATATGTGTGTAAATATATATTATATGTATATTTAATATATATTTATATATTATATCATATAATAAATATACTATATATGATATAATATACGATATATAATTTAATATATTATATATCATATATTATATTTTATATATAATATGTAATATAATATAATATGTATTTTTATATAATATATAAATATATAATATATAATGTATATAAAATATATATTTATAAAATGTATATAAAATATATATTTATAAAATATATATTTATATGGAAACTAACCAGGCATGGTGGCACAGGCCTGTAATCCTAGCTATTTGGGAGGCTGAGGTGGGAGGATCCCTTGAGCCCGAGAGGCAGAGGTTGCAGTAAGTCAAGATCACTCCACTGCACTCCATCCTAGGTAACGGAGTGAGATCTTATCTCAAAAATAAAAAAAGAGGCCAGGCATGGTGGCTCATGCCTGTAATCCCAGCACTTTGGAAGCCCGAGGCGGGTGGATCATCTGAGGCCTGGAGTCTGAGACCAGCCTGGCCAACATGGTGAAACCCCATCTCTACTGAAAATACAAGAGTTAGCCGGATGTGGTCGTGGGCACCTGTAATCCCAGCTACTCACAAGGCTGAGGCAGGACAATCGCTTGAACCCGGGAGGCATAGGTTGCAGTGAGTCGAGATTGCACCGTTGCATTCCAGCCTGGGCAACAGAGTGAGACTGCGTCTCAAATAAATAAATAAGAATGATTCCAGAAGATTCAACGAGTACATTGCATATCTGTTCAGCTGAGAAAACAGACCTGTTTTATTCAATAGCTCACGTTCCTTGTGTGACTACCACACTCGCCTATGCCTTCAACATCTGAACTCACACCCCGTCTGGTGCAAAGATGTACAATTACTTGCTCCTCTTCTGGCCTCTACCCAAGCAGAAGAGATTGCTGCTTCTCTTACCTGTCCCCCTTGGTTTTCTCTCTCTCCTCTTTTGCTTGGTGAGTCTGCACACTCAGCACTGGCTCAGGCCACTCCATCATTGGGTCAAACACCTTGTTGGAGTCAGTTAGGATGCCTGACATGGAACCTCCTACCTACCAATGGGCTGATCACTGTGTCTCCTTCCAGTGTTAGCTTTTCACAATGGCGTATGTTTTTGAAATCCTGTCGTCTCTTTGCAAAATGGGATGTACATTTGAAAGGGCAAGGGACATTCAGAAAGGCTAAGCTTTGGCCTGTGTTTAGGATAATCAAGATTAAATTTCTTTGACAGTCAACTTCCTTCTTGCACAGAATGGCTTAAGGTTACAACGCCAACCCCAAATTTGATCTCTATATCAGCAACTCTAATTTTCTTTTCCTCGAGATTAACATCTCAATTGTGGCGGTTATCTATCTCCAGCTTTCTTTCTTTGTGTTTTTTGTTTTTTGTTTTCTTTTTTGAGATGGAGTGTCGTTCTTGTTGCCCAGGCTGGAGTACAGTGGAGTGATCTCAGCTCACTGCAACCTCCATCTCCCAGGTTCAAGCAATTCTCCTGCTTCAGCTTCCCAAGTAGCTGGTGTTATAGGCATTTGCCACCACACCTGGCTAATTTTGTAATTTTAGTAGAGATGGGGTTTCTCCATATTGGTCAGGCTGGTCTCGAACTCCTGACCTCAGGTGATCTGCCCACCTCAGCCTCCCAAAGTGCTGAGATTGCAAGAGGGAGCCACCACGCCTGGCCTCTAGCTTTCTTACTCTAGGAAGACAGCCCAGAATTCACTCATCTGTTGATTCACTCCACACACATTTCCAGCCCCAACAGTGTACTAAGTGCTATGCTAAGTGTTGGGACGACACAAATGGGTAAGATATGGCTTGTCTGTCCTCATCACCATGGTCACCAGGGCTGGAGAATGTATGATGGTTTCCCCAAGCAGGTAACAATTTTTATTTTTACCCTTGTACTAGATCCCTCTCTCATGCCACTATCTTGATCTTTCTTCCTCCCTCTCCCTCTCTCTCTTTTTCTTCTTAGAGTTAGAGTCTTGCCTTGTCACCCAGGCTGGAGTACAGTGGCATGATCATAGTTCACTGCAGCCTCAAATTCCAGGGCGCAAGCAATCCTCCCACGTTAGCCTCCTGAGTACCGAGGACTACAGACATTTGCCACCATGCCCAGTTAATTTATTATTTTTTAAATTTTTGTAGAGATGGGGGGTCTCACTTTGTTGCCCAGGCTGGTCTCAAACTCATGACCTCCAGTGATCCTCCCACCTCAGCCTCCCAAAGGGCTGAGATTGTAGGCACGAACTACTGTGCCTGACCCATCTTGATCTCTTACATTTAAGAGAGCTACTCTCTGACCTTAAAAAAAGCAATCAAGGTTGCATAAGAAACACTAGCTCATGCACAAGGCTGTCAAACTCCTGAGAACAACTGGCCAAACCAGGCACTCCACAAGAAAATGATTAGGGAGCTGATAAGAGATTAAAGAAAGCATTTTGCACCTTCACATAGAAAAGAATGTCCAGTAATAGGACCAGTAAAAGATCCGAGGAGGTCAATAGAGGTGATCTAACATCCAAGTGAAGGGAAAGAAGAAGGAGGATGGAGAGTAAGGGAGGAAGAAAAAAAATAGATCAAACCCATCCAACTTTCATTCCCCAAAGTGGTGACTGCATTTAACCTGGGGGCTATGACCTGCACATGGGGGATGAACCATTTGTTCCCCTACAACTTTGGGCTTATATAGGGAGATGGGCACAACCAGGTAACGGGGAGGTTGGTGGGCTCCCTCATTTAGGGGCTACTTTCTGTTCCTACAGCCTACACCTTGTAAACCAAAGAGTGACTGAGTCAGATCTCAATCGATTTAGAGGTTTATTTTGCTAAGGTTTAGGATGTCCTTGGGAAAAAGAAACACAAGTTACAGTAGGATCTGTAGCCTGTGATATCTCCAAAAAAGAGTTTTGGGATCATCAATATTTAAAGGAGAAAAAGTAAGCAGGAAGGAAAGAGACAAAAGAGAAGGAGGAAAGGAGTATAGGCAATGAAGCAAGTGGTCACATTCTTGTTTTGATTAACACTCAGTGAATCTACATTTTACATGTGAAAAGAAGGGAGTGGGGTGAAAGTCAGTTGTGCATTTGTCTCCCACTTATTAAATCTGTATTTTACAAGAGATAAAGTCAGCATGTAAAATTACAGGTATCTACTTGGGAACAAAAAGAAGGTAGGTTTTTTTTTTTTTTTTTTTTTTTTTTTTGCATGATTTAATTTCCAAGCTTAACTTTCTCTTTGGCATAAGGAGCTTGAAGTCCCAAGATTTTAGTTTTCTTTCACAGCCTTAACTTGCTTAGACCTTGTCTTAGACTCTGATTAGACAACTGGCTTGCAGTGGAACAGAGATCATAAAAATTATCGGTGCTGACTGATCTAGCTCCCCGGTTTTAAAGACTTTTCTGTCTCTAGGTTTTGCAAACTTCAACTGAGATTTGCACCCTATGAAACAAAGAAAGAGGAGAAACAAACAAAGAAGAGGAGTGGGGGCAAAAGAGGAATCTCACAGATTCACACCCTCTTTTTCATGGGGCTGAACAAGAATTCTAAGACTATGTTTTGTTTAATTAATCAATTTATTTATTTTCTTAAGGCAAGCCTTGCTCTGTCACCCAGGCTAGAGAGTGATCATAGCTCACTGCAGCCTTGAACTCCTGGGCTCAAGCAAGTCTCCCACCACAGACTTCTCTGTAGCTGGGACTACAGGTATGTGCCACTATGCCTGGCTAATTTTTTTTCAATTTTTAGAGACAAGGGTCTTGCTATGTTGCACAGACTGGTCTTGAATTCCAAGCTTCAAGTGCTCCTCCCTCCTTGACCTCCCAAAGTGCTGAGATTATGGGCATGAGCAGGTCCCAAGACTGTAGTTTAAATGTTCACTGGCTTTCCATAGTGACTATTTGCCTTAGACTCCTATCTGATTAAGAAAATAATCTGCCTTCCCTCGTGAGTCATTATTCTAGGGTACAGGTTTTTTTGCTTGCTTATCTGTTTGTTAAGATTAAGATAATCTGACGTACATCCAAGTTTATAAATGGATCCTATTTTGAGGATGCCATTTTTACATTTGAAAGGCCCGCTCTCACTTCCGGCTGTTAGTTTGAAGACAGAGTCACAGCACAAAAGAAGATAAAGGAAAGGCAAATGCTTCTTCAGTTCCCTTCTTCTGGCCCCCGTCTCCTGAATGGCATTGTCAATCAGGGAGAGGACCTCAAGAACTGTACTTTTCTCCTTAAAGGAGCAATTAGCAAGTGGCATCAGCTGAGGGCTGTGATTGGCCCTTCTCTTTTGGGTGTCCTGTCTGTAATTGTCACTAATGCAAATTCATTAGATATTTCATTAGCTAAGCCAAAAACCTATATCCTGATCTTTAGCTGAAAACATCTCTGAATTAGATTTGGAAAATTAGAATAATACTCATTCGCCGGTGGCAATTAATGAGTCATGACTAACGAAGGCAGGGAGAGGAGGGCAGGAGAGAGTGGCTCTGATAGTTCCGTGCTGCTGATAGTTAAATGGAAGAGGAAATTACACTGCATTTTGTGAGTTCACTGGAGCATGAAACTGTTACTGCCTGGAGCCACCAGACTTCCTGACCCAGCCCCTGGGCTTTGCGGTACTTCCTTCTTTTCGGAACCTTAGGGGTAGAACACAGAGTCTGAGTAGTAGGGGGTCAGTTCTTAAGTCAGGGACTCCTGGCCCTCAGTTGTGATATCATTGGTAATATACCAAATATCACCAGATCTTTTCATTTTCTATTAAATATAGAAGAGACGACCTTGGAAGCTATTGCCTTCAAACTTCATTTCTTACACAAAAGGAAACTGAGGCTCAGAAAAGTCTGTCAACTTGTCCCTGGACACATTAAGCAATGTCTCAAAAGATGGGGACCCCACTCCAGTCTCCTGACTCTGTATTTAATGCTCTTTTCTCTGAACCATCATTTCTACCAACTATTTGGCAACAATCCATGATCACTCAATACCCAATATATGGGCGATGGTTAGAAAGATGTTACAGATCCAAGAAAGGTTTGTTACATGGGTGTATTGAGTGATGCTGAGAATTGGATTTGTCATGATCCCGTCACCCAAGTAGTGACCATAGTAACCAATAGGTAGTTTTTTCACCCTTTTTCCCTCTCTCCCCACCCAGTAATCCACAGTCTCTATTGTTCCCATCTTTATATTTATGTGTACCCTATATTTAGCTTCTGCTTATAAGTGAGAACATGTGGTATTTGGTTTTCTGTTTCTGCATTAATTCACTTAGGATAATGGCTTCCAGGTGCACCCATGTTGCTGCAAAAACAAAACAAAACAAAACATGATTTCATTCTTATTTATATTTTTCATTTTTTGAGATGGAGTCTCTCTCTGTCGCCCAGGCTAGAGTGCAATCTCGGCTCACTGCAACCTCCACCTCGTGGGTTCAAGCAATTCCTTACCTCAGCCTCCCGAGTAGCTGAGATTATAGGCACCTGCCACTATGCCCAGTTAATTTTTGTACTGTTAGCAGAGACAGGGTTTCACTATCTTGGCCAGGTTGATCTTGAACTCCTGATCTCGTGATCCACTGGTCTTGGCCTCCCAAAGTGCGGGGATTACAGGCATGAGCCACCATGCCCAGCCAATTTCATTCTTTGTTATAGCTGTGTAGTATTCCATGGTGTATATCCACCACATTTTCTTTATCCAACCCACACTGATGGGCACCTGGGTTGATTCCATGTCTTTGCTATTGTGAACAGTGCTGTGATAAACATATGAGTGCAGGTGTCCTTAACATTCTAATTTTCCCTTGGGCCTAAGTTTTGTATCCTATCAAATAAAGTAATTATACTAAGTCTGTAAGAATCCTCCAAGGGCTGGCATTTACTTGCTTTCCTCTCTTCAGACATATCAAAAGGGGTAATGCAATGAAGACACAGAAGAAGGAATGAGCCCATCTCCTTTTGGGTATTGGGTAGGGCTTTATGGAAGCTATGGCATTGTAGACAGGAGCTAATGAAGGATTATAGCAGAAAGCCAAGAGAAAGGTAGATGCTGCTGTATGAAGAGAGGTGACATGGTATCTAGATTCTTATCCAGATATGCAAATTCATGATTCTGGGTTTCCAGGGATATTTTGGAAGCAAGTAAACCAAAATCCTTAAACAAACGTTCCCAGAACTGACTGTGAGTGACAATTACATCATTTCCATCACTCAATATCTCCAGCCTCAGTCACACCTGAGTCCTGCTCCCAACACTGAGAGGCAAAGGAAGGTTTCTTCTTAACCAACAATGTGTTTAAACTCATTGCAGTACAGGGGCTTGGAATCAGAAAACCCTCCTTATGGAATTTAGTTCACTTGACATTTGGTAAGTGTTTAATAAAATATTATGATATAATAATTACTTGCCTGTAGAATTTCATTTTCTGGAAACTTATAAAAATGAGAGAGGTGTTCACCTGTGTAAAATGGGGCAGGAGGAGGAGTCCTGTTTGCAGACTGGGCAGTGGATCTTTTATACTCCAGAGCAGGGTTTTTAAAATGTGATCCCTGAGGCAGCAGTCTTGTCACCTGGGAAATGATTAGCAATGCAAATTCTCAGCTCCACCCTAGACCTACTGAGTCAGGTTCTCTGAAGCTGGGGCCCAGCCATCTCTCTTACCAAGTCCTCCAAGTGACTCTGATGCTTGCTCAGGCTTGGTAATCGCTACTCTAGAGTTCCCTTTACTATGTACATCGGTGAATTATACTTGATGCAGTCACAAAAGAAAGGGAGAGAGGGAGGCAGAGAGAGTGAAAGAAAGAGAGGAGGAGAGGGAAAACTGAAACCATCTTTGCAAAACTATGACTGAGACAGTGAAAGAGATCTAACTTAACCGACTCCATCTTGCTTCTAACCTCCAAGGTGTCCTTCTGGGCATAGGCTGAACTAACTTTAGTAGAAACTTAGCTTATAATTTAAAACAAAGATGATAACAACCCTTTACTAAAGCAGACCACCTTCTTGCCTGGGGACTAGATTGCCTTTGTAGGACTAACATTAGCCAGAAGATTAGAAATTATGGTTTAGGAGTCATGCAGCTGGAGGCTACAAGATTCTGACCCTCCCTAAACTGCTCCTAAGACCAGCGCTTGAGATATATTTTGCAGACCTTGCACTTGATGGATCAGCTGGCATCACCCAGATCAATTAACTGGCTCATCTGATCTTGTGGTTCCCACCCAGGAGCTAACTCAGCCCAAGAAGACAGCTTCAATTCCCTATGATTTCATCCCTGACCAATCAGTGCTCCTGGTTTCCTGGCTCCCCACCACCCAACAAATTGTCCTTAAAAACTCTACTCACCCAAATGCTTGGGGAGACTGATTTGAGTAGTAATAAAATTCGGGTCTCCTGTACAGCTGGCTCTGCATGAATTACTCTTTCTCTATTGCAATTCCCCTGTCTTAAGAAATAGGCTCTGTCTAGGCGGGCAGGCAAGGTGAACACATTGGATGGCAACAGAAAGAGAAGGAGGAGGAGAAGAAGGAGGAGGGGGAGGAGCAGAAAGAAAAGGAGAAAGAGGAGCAGGAGGTGGAGGTGGAGGAGGAGGAGGAGAAAGAGGAGAAGAAGAAAAAGGAGAAGGAGGAGAAAGGAGAAGAATAGAAGGAGGAGGAAGGGGAGGAGAGAAGAAGGAAGAAAGGTGGAAGAAGGAGAAAAGAAGAAGAGAAAGAGGAAGAAGAAGGAGAAAAGGAAGAGGAAGGAGGAGAAGATGAAGAAGAAGAAGAAGGAGAAGGAGAAGAAAAGGAAGAAAAGGAGGGGGAAGAGAAAGAGAAATTCTGCTTAAAGAGAGACATAGTGTTTGCCAGGGTTTGAGTCCATGGTCATTGCATCTTTGATTTGAGAAGGGTGAAGTAAGGGAGTAAACAATAAATCTGGAGACAGCTCATCTGGCTTCTAGCATTTGATCTATTAGCAATAAGTTTTGTCACCTTGGCCGAGTCACTCAGCCTTTCTGCAGCCCTGAAGGTACCTGCACATGCTCTCCGAGCACACACCCAGCCTGTCTGCCACTGCCCAGAGTGTAAGTGCAAGATTTGCCACACTTCCCCATAGACAGAGCCAGCCCATTCCATCAATTCCTGGGTGGCTGTCCACACTGTTCCATAACTACATGCCAATCAAGGTCAGAACCACTGCCTAAACCGGTGCTGTGTTCTATGCGGAGGTAGTAGAGACTGGCACTCTCTTGCTACTATGCCTTGTGGTGTACATGAAGGAATGGTCTGTTCCGTTTCCTTGTGGTGTCACTCCCAGAGTAGCTTACCTTCTCTGAGAGGTGGATGGGAAATCGTTTCAGCCAGTTTTGCTGCTGAGTCCTGAGCCAGGAGCCTCCCTGGCACAAGGTGATTGAGCTGGGGAGGCTGGATACCCAGGCTCTCCCCGGGGACTCCCTTTTTCATTTACATTTCCAATTTCCAGACTTGTCAACAGTTTCTGCCTCTATTCTCCAAGAGAAAATGGAAACTCAAAAACAAAAGTAAATTCCCTTTAAAATTTCGTGGAGGAATGAGCATCCCAGGCCATAGGACTTCTGTTTGCCAGAAATGATGGTTTTGTTGTTCTCTCAGTCACCTCAGTCACAGGGGTCATTGTGGAGAGATAGAAGGCCTCAGAGCAAAGTTGCAGGGAAAGGGGATGGAGCCCTCACTCCAGCCCAGCTCCTATGATGCCCTGGTCTGACCACTTTCTCCTTCCTCCCATCACCTAAAGCACCCTAGATCTATGCTACTAATTTTTTTTAATTGAAATATATTTTTCATTGCATAAAATTTACTTTTCAAAAATGTACAATTCAGTGTCTTTTAGGATATTTATTTGAACAGTTACACAGCTATCTTCGGTAATTCCAGAACATTTTCATTACCCCAAAAGGAAACTGCATGCCCATTAGTGTTCAGTTCCCATTCTCTCCTCCTCCCATCCCCAGGCAACCACTAATCTACTTCTGACTCTATAGATTCTCTTATTCTGAACATTTTATATAAATGGGATTGTATTAAATGTGGCCTTTATGTCTGGTTTCTTTCACCGAGCAGAATGTTTTCTTTTTTCTTTTTTCTTTTTTTTTTTTTTTTTGTGAGACGGAGTCTCACTCTGTTGCCCAGGCTGGAGTGCAGCCGCCGGATTTCGGCTCAATACAAGCTCCGCCTCCCGGGTTTATGCCATTCTCCTGCCTCAGCCTCCTGAGTAGCTGGGACTACAGGCGCCCGCCACCTCTCCCGGCTAGTTTTTTTGCATTTTTTAGTAGAGACAGGGTTTCACCGGGTTAGCCAGGATGGTCTTGATCTCCTGACCTCGTGATCTGCCCTTCTCAGCCTCCCAAAGTGCTGGGATTACAGGCTTGAGCCACCGCGCCTGGCCAAGCAGAATGTTTTCAAGGTTCATTTGTAAAGCTTGAAAACATCAGTACTTCTTTTCTTTTTACGACTAAATAATATTTTACTGTATAAATATACAATATTTTATTTGTCTATGCATCAGTTGGCAGACATTTGAGTTATTTACAACTTTTGTCTGTATCCTTCATGCTGATATGTGCATTTGTGTACAAGTTTTGTGTGAAAATATTTCAATACTCTTGAATAAATACCAAAAAGTGGAATTGTTAAGTTATATGTTAACTTTAGGCTTAACATTTGAGAAACTGCCAAACTGTTTTCCAAAGTGGCTGCACCATCTTTGCATTTTTTTCAACAATGTACAAGGATTCTAATTTCTCTGTAGCCTTGCCAACTCTTGTTATTTCTGTCTTTTTGATGATAGCTATCTTAGTGAGTATGAAGTGATATCTTATTGTGGTTTTGATTTGCATTTTCTTAATGACCAGTGATGTTGAGTATCTTTTCATGTGTTTATGGGCCATTTATATATCTACTTTGGAGAAATGTTTGTTCAAATTATCTGTCCATTTTTAAAATTGGGTTATTTGTCTTTTTATTGTTGAGTTGTAAGAGTTCTTTATTATAGATATTAGACTCATTGGATGTGAGATTTTCATATTCTATGGCCATCCTCTGAACCACAAAATGTTTTCATCTTGATCAAGTTCAATTTACCTAATTATTTTTTTCATTTGGTTGCTTCTGCTTTAGGTGTCATATCTAAGCAACTATGTCCTAATCCTACATCATGAAGATTTACTTCTATCCTTTCTTCTAAGAGCCATATAGTTTTAACTGTTACATTAAGGTCTTTACTCTGTTTTAAGCTAATTTTTGTATATGATGTGAGGCAGGGGTTCAACTTCCCTCTTTTACAAGTGTATATCCAGTTGTCTCAGCACCATTTGTTAAAGAGACTACTGTTTCCCTCATTGAGTTGTTGTGCTACTCTTATAACTCCTAGTAAAATCCTTTCTCCTATGGTTCACTCCTTTTTGTGGGTTTCTCCTCTCTCAGGCTAGATTGCCAACCCACTGAGACAGAGGATGAATCTTTGGCTCTTCCCAAGAGACCAGGCAGAGGTTTATTCAAAGACTGAGTGCACATGTTAATTGAATATTTTGGAAATTGCTGCTGAGCTACTACCCCCTTGTGAGTATTTTTTCACCTAGAGGTCCTAAGTTTCTTGGATAGCCCTCAACAATGTTAATTTCGATTATGAAACCAGATGCAGGAGCCAGAGGAATAATGGATTCAGATGACTTTGTGCTCCAGACCTGTTGAGACAGCTTTGAGAGCTTCCCAGGGGAGTCCTGGAAGGCTGATGCCTTCACCATCATCCTTGATTCCTCAGAATGATCCAGGAACACGGAGTGGGTAGGACCTCTAACCCAGTGGGTGAGATAAGGATGGAAAGGAGTTTTAAAGGCTGTGAAAGGGTGATTCAGGCAGGGAAGAAGGAGAAAATGTGTTTAGAGGCAGAAAGGCCTGCCTGCAGATATGCCTCGAGGAACAGAACCATGGAGAAGAAAGATGGGGGTAAGGGAGCTGGAGACAGAGAGATGGTCATCAATAAGCTCATGGGGTTGGGTCTCCAGACCGTCTATTTGGACCAGAAATTGTCCTTGGAAGGCCAGGTCACCAAAAGAAATAGAAAAGCCGCCTTTGCCTACTCCTGGCAACAAATTGTTAAAATAACGGGTTTATGTTTCAAAGGTTTCATTCCCTGTGTTTGATCAATAAAATGTTCTTAAGATCAATACAAATGTAATTTCACTGCTGGCAGCCATTTATAGCATGCAGTGGAGAAGCCACTGCCCAGCAAGCCCAGCTCGTGAGTATCATACAAGCATATTGCTCTGCGAGGCATGGGTCATGCTCGAAAACAGCAAGGAGAAACAAATGAGATTACCAGCCAATAAGCTCGATGTTGGCACCAATGTCTTGGTGCCTGCATTAATCTCTTCAATGCAGAGGCTTTCAGTAGAAAGAATCTGGCTCTCCTAAATTCATTTTTAAAGCTAGAAAGTAAAAAGAATAGAATTGCTGATGTTTATTCAGCACTTAGCACATGGCAGAGACTGTCTTAAATGCTTTCTGTGAATTAGTTCATTTGAGTCAGATGTAAACCCAATGAAAATTGCTCCATTATGAGCCTTATCTTATTGATATTGATACTGAACCACAGAGAGGTTGAGTAACCTGCACCCAGGCTCATAGCTGCTAAGGAGTAGAGCTGGGATTTGTACCCAGGCAGTCTTGCTCTAAGCACCCTACTAAATCATCTCTCCAGCTGAGTGTATCACCTGCTTCAATGCTTGCCACACATCATACACTGTGCTTAGTATGTTCACATGTCTCATTTTGTTTATTCCCCTAAACAGATCACCATGGGTGTTATTACAGATGGGGAAACCGAGTCCTAGAGAAGATCAGTAATTTGCCCAAGTTTTCCTTGCAAGGAAGCGGCAGTGCCAACCTTTGAATCCAGGTGTTCCGGAGTCAGTGCTGCTGGGCTATAACCTCTTGCCTTCAGGGAGGTAGGCAAGTGGTACACCTATTTATTTCTGCAGCACCTGCCTCTGTGGATGATGAACGCTGTGAGCCCTGGGAGCTCAAGAGGAGACAAACCCAGAGGGAAAAACAAGTGAATCCAAGGTTCCCAGGCACCCCCGGCAGTGTGAGCAGTCTGCTATGAGGGCTTTCCTAGCTCAAGCTCCAACTCTTGATATGGCCTTGCTCTATGCATACCGCAGGGCCTGGGTCCCTCTGGCCAAGAAACATAACAGACGGAGTTCATTCTCAGACACCCTGTGAGCATGTACTTTCACTGCTCTGCCACAAGCACGGCCCTGAGCAAATGTGAGGCTGGATGTCCAATGCACTTTCTATAGAGTGTAAGCTTCATGAAGACAGGGCAGGTGGTGAGTAGAGAGCCCTGGACTGAAAGCCAGAATCCCCACCCCGGTTCCAGCCCAGCCACGTGTTCTTGGGCAATACCTTTCCCTTCACTGCGACACACTTTCCTGAGGCCTGATTCTTCTCTAAAGTCTCCCTCAGCTTCAGTACTATAGAAATCAGAGGAGAATGTGAAGGTCAATGTTGCTAAGACCCATGTTTTCTCCATTCAGCAATATTTATTGAAGGTCGATCAGGTACCAGGCATGGAATTCAGCAATGAACAAGAAGACATTCCTTGTCCTCGTGAAGCTTAAATTCTAGTGATTTGGGAGATGCCAGATTCATTCATCATTCACTTATTCACTCACTCCATTCACTCACTCATTCACTTATTCATTCAACTTCATTCTTTCACTCATTCATTCACTCTCATTCATTCACTCACTTTATTCACTCCCTAATTCATTTGCTCACTTCACTCACTCATTCATTCACTCATTTAGTCATCCACTCATTCATTCACTCACTCATTCATTCACTCATTTATTCATTCACTCATTAGTCATCCACACACTCACTCATCCACTCATTCATTTATTTGCTCGTTCATTCACTTATCAGTCACCCACTCATTCATCCACCCACTAATTCATTCAGTCATTTATTTATTCCCTCACTCATTTACTCATTTATTCATTTAGTCTCTCATTTATTCATTCACTCTCCATTCATTCACCCAGCATCATTAATTCATTCACCCAGCATCATTCATTAACTCACTCATTCATCCACTAGTTCATTTATTCAGTCACCATCCTTCATTCATTAACTCACTAATTCATTAACTCGTGCATTTATTCACTCACTCATTCATTCATTCACTTATTCAAGAAGCACCCACTGTAGTTCAGGTGTAGCATCAGGTCTGGGAGATTCAAAGGTGAGAAAGACAAGACCTGACCCTGGAGGTACTCACATTTCAGCAAGAAAGTAAGGTAAGTAAAAAACATAACTGCATTTTGAGACTGGGACAAACGCCATGCTTGTTCTAAATCTATCCCCAGCATTATGTAAGAACTCACTAGAGAGTGGGAGTTAAGGTCTATCACTAAAGTGGGACAGGAGACCAGGGAAGCTAGAGAGGAAGGTGGCAGTAGCCTAGCAGAACTCCCCAGGTCAAGGGCAGGCCCCCACAGTGGCCTCTGTGCCTTCCATGAGCAAACCTCCAAGAATGCTTCTGGCGAATGGAAAGGGCTTGAACAGGGCAAGCTCAGCAGGAGCTTTTGCCCCATCTTGATCTCAATGCTGCTGTTTCAAAGCATGCAGAAAAATGCAGGTGGAATCTGCTGCCTTCTCTGGGGCTTATCAGCCATTTCAGGGCTCTCAAGCTAAGTTAGGCAGTGACTTCGCTGAACCTGCCCCCAGTTCTAGTTGGACCTTTGAGTTTTCAGGGTTCCCCCAGAGCAATAATCTGTTGAGAAGAGAAACCCCGTGCTATTCCGCAGCCACCCTACCTACATTTCATCCATGGTAGTGAAAGGATGTATCTCTTGTCGTGGGAGCTGGAATTTGCTCCTGTTCCCCTTCATCTCATCAAGAGATGGCTGAGAATGGTACCTATTGTCCAGCTTCTTCAAAGCTGTGGCTTCCTTGCCTCTTCTCGGCATCCATTCAGGCTTTCCTCCAACTTCCCCTTCCCTGAAGCTCAATATTTCTTTTGGACCCTGCTGTGACAAACTCTGACATTATCATCTTAGTTTTGGGCACAACTCCTCTGCCAACCTGGATGCTCCCATCTGTAAGCTGAGAATAACTTTGCCTGTCTTGATTGTGTGACAGAGCTGTATTGAAAATTCAATGAGATAGGCCAGGCGCAGTGGCTCACACCTGTACTCCCAGCACTTTTGGAGGCCAAGGTGGGCAGATCACCTGAGGACAGGAGTTCGAGAGAGATCAGCCTGGCCAAAATGGTGAAACCCAGTCTCAACTAAAAATACAAAAATTAGCTGGGCGTGGTGGAGGCTGAGGCATGAGAATCTCTTGAACCCGTAAGGCAGAGGTTGCAGTGAGCTGAGATCACACCATTGCACTCCAGCTTGGACAACAGAGTGAGACTCTGTCTCAAAAAACAGAAAGAAAATTCAGTGAGATAATATACAAAATAATACACACACACACACACAATATGTATTTTATAGAGACAGAGTCTTACTCTGTCACTCAGGCTGATATGCAGTGGCATGATCATAGCTCACTGTAACCTCAAAATCCTGGGCTCAAGCGATCCTCCTGCCTCAGCTTCCCAAGTAGCTGGGACTATAGGCACATGCC
The DNA here is from genome assembly GCF_002776525.5 of Piliocolobus tephrosceles. NCBI lineage: Eukaryota > Metazoa > Chordata > Mammalia > Primates > Cercopithecidae > Piliocolobus > Piliocolobus tephrosceles. The sequence continues at coordinate 15,591,708 of NC_045441.1, read as the reverse complement.
TCTACATCTGGCTAATTTTAAAATTTTTTTCTAGAGAGAAGTTCTTGCCATGTTGGCTAGGCTGGTCTTTAATTCCTGGTCTCAAGTGATCCTCCAGCCTTGGTCACCCAAAGTGCTGGGATTACAGGCATGAACCGCCATGCCTGGCCGATTGTGAGACTGTTTACAACACACACCAGAGCAACAAGAGGTAGAGTTGAAAAAACATTTCTGTTTATCGAACAAGAAAGATTCAGGTCCAATTAGCAATCCCTGAGCACCTCACATGTGTTAGACACTGGAACAGTTGCTTTTGTGTTCCTTATTTAAATATTGCAGCCCTCCTTTTCTACCTATAAATAAAGAAACATAGGCTCTGAGAAGTGACACATTCTGCCCAAGAACACAGAGCTTTACAAGCAGGACCTGGGTTGCCTGGAGAACCCATCTGGCTCTTCAAGCCACAGTTACACAGAGCGCTAAACTCCACGCAGTCTCTGAAAAAAACACAAAGTGTTCTGTACTCCTACCTTTAAATACAAACTCACTGCTTTCGGACCCAATTAGGAGCAGGTAATTACCTGTGGGAAGTGGGGAGTTGGGCTGTCTGCTGGATCGACACGGAGAGTCTGTGAGCTAGAGTCCGTGAGCTAGTCTTTACTTGTTATCAATAAAACGCTACAACAAAATCATTATTTGGTGAAGTGTTCATTTAATGGTCCATTCCATGGGTCCAGGATGGAAAGCAGCCACATTCAACTCTCCACGATACCACGTTGCATTGGCAATGTTGCCGTTGCTGCCTGTTTGGGGCAGAGATATGTCCTATTAGAGGATGATCCAATTTTCCTAGACTTCTGAACAATCTTATAGCCCTGAGCCCCTCTTGCATGGAGTCCCTGGTCCCTTCTTTATAGTCTCAATCTTGATTTGGCCCTGAAATGATCCTAAGCAAGGTATGTGGAAGTCCTCTGCCTGAGCGAGGGATAAGGGGCATTCGTGGAGTTACTGGCACTATGTGTCAGATATACTGGCATGAACCCTCTGTCATCCCAGTGCTCAGTAGTTTTCATCAGTTCAGTATACCTGGGCTTCCAGCTCAGCTTTCCTGCCCAGCCCTACCAGTGCCTTCCAGGAGTATATGCTCAGCCTGGATTGCAGCCTGCTTAATGATGAGGTCTACTATACACACTTTGACTCTTTCCCAGGGACCTGGAGTCTGCTTTCAGCCCACCTGCAACAATCATGATTCTGAGTATTGTCTGTCTCCTGGTCACAGACACCTGCCAGAACCACACCTGAGCTTGCTGAACCTGTTGATCTCCATGCACCAGCTGCTTGGCTGAACACATAAGTGCCAAGCCATAAATGAGTCACTTAGTCCTGCCTTCCTCCCACAACACCAGCCTGAGCTGCAGGGTTCCAGTATGCTTAATTGCAAGAGCCAGAGCATCCTCCCTGCATCTTGCCCCTCCTTAGCTAGAGTGGTATGACTGCCTGCTTGAAGTACATTTGAAAGTCACTGAGTGAGCAAGGAATGCTTCGATGCTGCCTGCTCCTTTCTACCCTGGGGCTCTTTCAGTCTGGGCAACTTCCTACCATTTAACTTGTTCCTTGTAACAGATAGATAATTGCAGTGCCCAGGTGGGCTGACACAATGGCAGGGTCCGTGGTATCACATGAGACAGCTGGCTCTAGTTTTGGGACTTTACTTGAAGGGCAAGAGGAATTGGTTCTTATTCATGTGGAATATGAGGATGTTCCCACTTTACTCTGGGTGGGGAAAGAGCCAGAATGAGTTTTGCATTTGGGGAACCACCATAATTAGCTGCAAGAAACGATGGGCTAGGAAAAGTGGCTGCCAACCCCTGGCTATCACACATTTCTCAGGCTTCATTTCTCATTTCAAGTGGAAGCATGAATCACACTTACTCCATAGCAGGCTACATCTGAGGGATGAGATAATGAGATTGACAAGCTCCCCGCACTGCCAGTTCAGGGAGTGCCCTTGCTACTCCAGCCTTCTTGTCTTGACTTCAGCTAACTACAGCCATCCATTCTTTCTTCTTCAGTCTAGACCAGTACTAGCAAAGCCAGAGCTCTCTAAATTCAACATGAATGTATGTCAGAGCAAAGGAATGGATTCCACAGATGCTCCAATGAGTCACATGCTCCAAGAACTCAAGGAGACTTCTTAGAAAACCAGTGAAGTGTGTGGAACACTTGCTTATTCTATCAGATCATCGCCTTTATTATGGATGACTCTGGATCCACACTATTTCCAGCAAGAGAAATTTTTCTGCATAATGCCCCAATGACTAATCCGATTTGGTGTGGTGTAGAACCTTCGTGGAGCCTTGTATTAGTCCATTCTAACACTGTTACAAAGAAATACCCAAGACTGGGTGATTTACCAAAGAAAGGGGTTTAATTGACTCACAGTTCTGATTGGCTGTGGAGGCCTCAGGAAACTTACAAACACGGCGGAAGGCAAAAGAGAGGCAGGTACCTTCTTCTCAAGGTGGCAGGAAAGAGAATAAGAGCAAAGCGGGAAAAGCCCCTTATAAAACCATCAGATTTCGTAATAACTTACTCACTATAACAAGAACAGCGTGGAGGAAACTGCTCCTATGAGACAATCACCTCCCACCAGGTCTCTCCTTCAACACGTGGGGATTACAATTTTAGATGAGATTTGTGTGGAGATGAGATTTGGGTGGAGACACAGAGCCAAACCATGTCAAGCCTCAAGCTCTGAAGTTCTACTGCAGAAACTGGATATCTTGATTCTTTGCCCAGTAATTGATTTGGAAACACAAGATCGAATTTCCTACTTTTCCATGGTCTAACTGAAATCTTGGTATGACCCAAACTGCAGAACTAGTGATTTTTTGAGAATCATACTATTAGAACGCCCTTATAGGCTATCTAATTTTACTTTACACGAAGCGTAGGAACCTGAGAATGATACATCTATCTGGTTTGAATACCTCCTGTAATAGGAAGCTCACTCTGTAGTGTCAGCCCCTTCCACTGTGGAGTTCTTCCACACGCCAGAAAGCTCTTCTTCATCATGGGCTTAAATCTGCTTTCTGGGAACATTTATGCCGTTGATTCCGCACCACGCACCACATGAAGTGAGTCCTGCTTCCTCTTCCTTACGAAAGCTCTTAAACTGTCCAACGATGGCCATTCTGTCCCATTGAGTCACTTCATCTGATATAGAATCTTCAGTTTCTCTATCTGTTCATGCCCAGGCAAAGTCTCCAGCACTCAGCACTTCACTGGCTAGGCTTTCATGTTTGCAAGGACGCTAACGCATCTCATCTTTCTATGTCAATAGACGGTTCAGAGCTGGCCTGCAGTGACAAAGAGGAAAGAGGCCTGTTTGTGGTGGATTAGATTGGATGGCCAGGACAGGAAGCCAGGACCTGGAAGAAGAGCAAACAAAATGATTTTTTCAAAAAGCTAGATGACAGTGGGACCATGCAGAGATAAAAAACGGTGCAACAGGAAACTAGGAAAGCAGAAAATAGAAATAGTGTAATTTTGTAACATTGACAGGGGTAACATGACACTGGTGACATTTCACAGGGGATATTGGTCAGCACCTGCAGCAAAATGTTTGAATGCCTTTTAATTGCAAAATGAATGCTTGCATAAGTTTTCTTTGTTAAAAAATGTTAACATTTTGTCAAAAATGAAAACAATACAGATAAGTCTAAAATGTCCCTGGTTCCCACTGTCCTTTCTTCCCTACCCAGTTCCAGAAGTGTGTATGTGCAGGTGCATGGGTGATCATTTGTGTGTGTGTGTATGTATGTGCATGTGTATATAGGTGTGTGCATATATATACACATATATGTATATATACATGACATACACATGCATATATACACACATATACATATGTATATACAAGTATATATATGTATACGTACACATATATGTGTACAAACACCTGCATATATGTGTGCATATATCTATGTATGTATACATAGATATATATACACATATATGCATAATACATAGATATATGCACACATATATGCATATGCATATCTATGTACACATACATATCTATATACACATATCTATGTATACATACATAGATTTATGTATATATCTATACATACATATATCTATATATTTACATGTGTATCTATATACATATAGAGAGAGAGAAAGAGAGAGAACAGAGAGAGATTTATTATAAGGAATTGGTAAGGAATATGTATGTATACATAGATTTATGTATATATACATACATGTATATATCTATATATATTCGTGTGCATATGTGTGTGTATATATATGTATATATATACACACACACAGACAGAGAGGGACAGAGAGAAAGAGAGAGAAGAGAAAAAGATTTATTGTAAGGAAATGGGTCACACAATTGTGGAAGCTAGTAAGCCCAAATATGCAGACAGGGTAGCTCCAACCATCAGTGTGGAGACCCAGGGAAGAAGTGATGTTGCACCTTGGGTCCAAAGAAAGCCTGGAGGCATAATTCCTTCTTCCCTGGGGGAGGTCAGCCTTATTTCTTTTCAGGCCTTCAACTGATTAAGTGAGGCCCACCCCGCTATGGGGAGTAATCTCTTTACTTAAACTACACTGATCTAAATGTTAATCTCACCTAAATAATACCTTTACAGAAACATCTAAGATAGTATTCCGCCATGGCCTAGCCATGTGATATTTAAAATTAACTGTTGCAATATGAAATGTATATAAACATTCCTATATACTTAAAATACACTATATTTTGTGTGCATTATTTAAGTGTTATTATAGCATACAACCTGCTTTTATCACTCAACATTATGCTTAGAGTTTTTTCTTTAATAGGAAATAAAGGAATGCCTCATTCTTTCTCAATGTTATGCTTAGAGTTATTTCCTTAATAAGAAATAAAGGAATACTTCATTCTTTCTCACTTTCTACATAGTATTCTGTTCTATGACTATGTCCTGATTTACTTAACCATTACGAAAAAAATTCACATTATATTATTCCCAGCTGGTGAACTGCTTGATCACGAATTCAAGCAAACTTCTCGAATTCTTTAAAATGATAGTCAATATTCTGTTCCTGGGCAGGTGTGGTGGCTCATGTTTGTAATCTGAGCACTCTGGGAGGCCAAGGTGTAAGGATCACTTCAGGCCAGGAGTTTGAGACCTGACTAGGCAACACGGTGAAATCCTGTCTCTACAAAAAATACAAAAATTAGCTGGGCATGGTGGCATGCACCTGTAGTCCAGGTTACTGGGAGGCTGAGGTGGGAGGATTGCTTGAGCTTAGGAGGTCAAGGCTGCAGTGAGCCATGTTCACTGCACTGCACTCCAACCTGGGCACTAGAGTGTAGAAGAGGACCAGCCTGATGTGGATCCAGCAAACTGACACAGGCCAAAGTGTGCATGTTACAGAGAAGATCGGGAGGGTGTCAGGACTTCCAAAAGCACTGGAGCAGATTCTGAAGGCCCACCTGTTGCCACTGATGTGGCAGATCCCAGTGTATCAGGAGCACAGGAGAGATGAGCTCCTTCTGGCTCTGAGAGTCCATAATGCTTTGAGGAAGATTTAGCATCAGGCACATTATCACATTTATTTAATCTTTAACACCCCTACTGGCACAGTATTGTTAACTGAATATCACAAATGAAGGACTCAAGGCCAGAGAACTAAAGGCTATGCCTGGCCTAATACCTTTTCCACTACAGTGCTCCCTGATGGTGGACTTTCATATCAAAAAAGCACAAGTAATACAAGCAGTAGCAGTTACAGAAGTAAAAATGATGGGAATAATGCCATGCAATAGAATGCTTATTATATGCCCAGCTGAGTTCTCAATGTTTTGCATGTAGCAACTCAATGAATTTCTGCAACAGCCTCATAAAGTAAGTACTAATTCCATTTTGCAGATTAAGAAACTAAGTGTGGCTGAGACTATAGATGGCAGGTATTTCCTTCGGATCTTACAACTTAGAAGGTCTCTGGATAATTTGCAATTGCTAGTACTTGTGTCTCTTCTTCTAGGGCCTTTTGCTGATGCCAGGAAGATCCTCTCTACTTGCTTTCAAGACAAAGAGAAGCATTACCGTTCCCTGAGAATAACATCAGGCAATGTCCAATGCAAGTTAGATAAATTTCCAACTCCCTTGCCTCTTGGGAGAGAAAGCTTTGAAGTGAACTTGCATTAGTCCATTTTCACACTGCTATAAAAACATAACTGAGACTGGGTAATTATAAAGAAAAGAAATTTAATTGGCTCACTCTTCCCAGCCAATGACATTAAGGCTATACAGGCTTCTGCTTCAGGGGAGGCCTCAAAAAACTTAACAATCATGGCAGAAGGTGAAGGGAAAGCAGGCACATATTCACATGGCCGGCAGAAGAGAAAGAAAGTGAAGGGGGAAGTGCTACACACTTTTAAACAACCAGATCTCATGAGAACGCTATCATGAGAACAGCAAAAAGAAAAGTCTGCTCAATGATTCAATCACCTCCCACAAGATCCCTCCTTCAACACTGGAAATTATAGGTAGACATGAGATTTGGATGGGGACACAGAGCCAAACTATATCAGAACTTATCTACCGTTTCCCAGCATTCCCTGGTAGGAGCCACAGTGGTAATTGGCTTTATTAGTATATTTCCCTTCTCTGCCCAGTCTTCTACTGGTGTTTCTGGTATTTTCCTATCCAAAAATACTTTTCTCCGGGTCTACTTCTGGGGGAACCAACAGAAGACATTAAGGCATAGAGAAGTTCAATAAATTGTGCAGATCACCCTGATGTAAACGGAGACACCTCATAACTTTGAGTTACCTTGTAACTTTACTTACAGTGCTGCCTTCTCCTCAACCCCCGCACCTGAGACTACCCTCAGTGTACTTTGTCTAAGGCAGGCATTTATCCTCTGGTTGAACATGAAGTAGTGGGACAATGTTAGGCCTTGCTGTCTGTTTCTATGCTCACATCAGGCTGGGCCTGCAGGAATTCTTGACCGGAGGATGTTTGCAAAGCTGCTTCCGTTTAGTTCTGAACAGCAGTACAGAGGCCGGGCGGGGGTGGGTAGTATGGGAAAACACAAAGTTCTGCATGACAGGAAATCACGTTAGAAAGCTGTGAAAATCATGTATCCTTTTGAGGCATGATGGTTTTAATTTTCTCAGGCCCTGATCTCCCTGGCAACAATTTAGAAGTGCATAAGCATTCATGAATCAGAGTAGGGCACGTCTGCATGGTTAATTACGTGTCATTGGATGGAAACTTTCCTTTTGATCTTAGCATTTAAGAGGATTTACATTTTAACAATTACATTTTTTCTTTCTCCTCCCAAAGTCAATATGGATTATTGAATAGTGTCAGCATAGTTGGGGGTAGTGGGAGGATGTTGAGAAAACCAAGGAGATTTTGCTTCTGTCTAGGATGTAGTATTACACTGTCTACATGCTCCTATTCTTGAGAAATGGGGAATCTATGAAGGTCTCACCAAAGAGACCCTTTACCCACTCTAGAGGAGGCTGTGCCAGTAAAGACCAGGGCTTAGAAAGAAGACAGGCTATAGTTTCCTTACCTTGTTCAACAATGAGCCCTGATGATGCTCCAAGCCTTTGCAAAGACAGATTAATTCTACATTCAAAGTGGAGATCAGTGGTTGCCAGAGACAAATGGAAGACTCCCTACCCTCAATAGAATTTGAATTGCTTTGTCTTCCTTTTCTAAACCTTCTCTTTCCTCCTTTCCTTCACTGCCACCTCTTCCATCTTCTCCCCCTGTTATCTGAAAGGGGTCCCAATCCAGACTCCAAGAGAGAGTTCTTGGATCTCACATAAGAAAGAATTTAGGGTGAATCCACAGAGTAAAGGGAAAGTAGGTTTATTAAGAAAGTAAAGGAATAGCCAAGGTGTGGTGGCTCACTCCTGTAATCTGAGCACTTTGGGAGACTGAGGTGGGCGGATCACAAAGTCAAGAGATAGAGATTATCCTGGCCAACATGGTGAGACCCCATCTCTACTAAAAATACAAAAATTAGCTGGGCATGGTGGCATGCGCCTGTAGTCCCAGCTACTCAGGAGGCTGAGGCAGGAGAATTGCTTGAGCCCAGGAGGTGGAGGTTGCAGTGAGCCGAGATAGAGCCACTGCACTTCAGCCTGGCGACAGAGCGATACTCTGTCTTAAAAATAGAAACAAGCAAATAAAACAAACAAACAAAAAAGAAAGTAAAGGAATAAAAGAATGGCTGTTCCACAGACAGAGCAAGACATCCTCCAAAAGCAAAAGGAAGAATGCACCCATTCTTAGTTATAATGTTTGTTCATGTATAGATAAAAAAGTTATATCTATACATGTTTAGATAGTTATAATGTTTGTTCATGTATAAGATAAAATAGTTGTAATGTTTGTTCATGTATAAGATAAAAAAGGCAAAAACTCACGGAGCTGGTGTGCTGTACTACAAGGCCCTGGGCCAAAGATTTTTCATCTTTCTGTAACTACTGTTTTCTGCAAGAATCTATATTACTATATTTAAAGCAAAACTCATTCTGTTCTTATTTTTATTTATTTATTTATTTTTTGAGACAAGGTCTTGCTCTGTCACCCAGGCTGGAGTGCGGTGGTATGATCACAGCTCACCGCAGCCTCAACCTCTTGGGCTCCAGTAATCCTCCCACCTCAGCTTCCCAAGTAGTTAGGACTACAAGGGTGCACCACCATGCCTGACTAATTTTTGTACTTTTCATAGAGACAGGGTTTCCTAGGCTGGTCTCAAACTACTGGGCTCAAGCAATCCGCCCACCTCGGCCTCTCAAAGTGCTGGGATTGCAGGCCAGGCTGCAAAACTTATTCTTAAACAAATCATGCTTTTGTTCTTAAGATATCAAGACAGCAGGCCATTTCCTGGGTCTGTTAAATCCTAGGTCTGTTTGGCAAACATTGTTAACGTGTTCCCTTAACCATAAACTTCCTGTTACTAAGAATGCCTAGCCTCCTGGGAAAGCAGCCTAGCAAGTCCCAGACTCATTCTACTCAGCCCCTATTCAACATGGAGTCACTCTGGTTCGAATGCCCCTGACATCCCCACCCCGCTTACTTATTTTCTTCCTTTCTCCCTCCCACACATAATATATTTCAGTGATTTTTCCGAGCCATCCATTAGGGATACATATGTAAAAACTTGCTAGGAACCCTTAAGGTCCAGAGGGCAGAAATATCTAACCCTTTCCATGAGGAATTCATTTGTGTCCAGAAGTATACACCACTGACTCAAGGATTGTTACTGTCCATGTTCCTTCCTTATAAGAACTGACCTGACCTGAACGATTATTCAGCTCTATATTCACTCAGACAGACACCCATCTATTTAACATTATTTAATGCAGCATTAATGCCAGTGTCATAAGCCTGTAAGGCCAGGCTATTTGGATTTTCTCCTGAACCCACCGTGTACAACTTTTTCTCCTTCACTGTGCCTCGGTTTTCTATCTGAAAAATGGACATGATCAACCCTCAGTGGGTTAAACTGATGAGTAAAACAGATAATGGGGTAGGGCCTGTAATTCTAGCACTTTGGGAGGCAGAGGTGGGTGGATCACCTGAGGTCAGGAGTTCGAGACCAACCTGGCCAACATGGCAAAACTCCATCTCTACTAAATATATAAAAATTAGCCAGATATGGGGGCATGTGCCTGTAATTCCAGCTACTCAGGAGGCAGAGGAAGGACAATTGCTTGAACCTGGGAGGTGGAGATTGCAATGAGCCAAGATAGCACCATTACGCTCCAGCCTGGATGGCAGAGCAAGATCCGTCTCAAAATAATATTAATAATAATAATAAAACAGATAATAATGTAAAGTTCATGGCTTAGTTCCTGGGTATAACAAGCCACTCCCACACTTAGTGACTTAAAACCAGGTTTGCAAATTTTTTTTGTGAAGAGACAGTCAATATTTTAAGCTTTGCAGGCCATACAGTGTTCATTGCAACTATTCAACTCTGTTATCATATGAAAGCAGCTATAGATAATACATAAAGGAAGGAATGAGGCTGTGTTCCAACAAAATAATATTGACAAAAACAGGAGACAGGCCAGATTTGGTCCATAGGCCATAGTTTGCCAACTTCTGTCTTAAAACAACAACTATTTATTTGCCTTTTGTTGGTTTGTAATTTGGACGAGGCTCAGCTAGGCTGGCTCACGTGTCTGAAGTCAGCTGCTGGGTCAGCTGGGCTGGTTGTTCTGGGACGGCCTCAACTGGGAAGACGTGACTCTTCTCCAGGTGGGGTTTCATCCTCCAGCAGGCTAGTTCAGGCTTGCTCAAATGGAGACCGGACAGGGCTCCAAGAAACCGTGTAGAACTATGCAAGGTTTCAGGGCTGGGCGCAGTGGCTCACACCTGTAATCCCAGCCCTTTGGAAGGCCAAGGCGGCTGGATCACCTGATGTCAGAAGTTCGAGACCAGCCTGACTAACATAGGGAAACCCCATCTCTACTAAAAATATAAAAAATTAGCTGGGCGTGGTGGCAGGCACCTGTAATCTCAGCTACTGGGGAGGCTTAGGCAGGAGAATTGCTTGAACCTGGGAGGTGGAGGTTGCAGTGAGCCGAGATAGAGCCACTGCCCTCCAGCCTGGGCAATAAGAGTGAAACTCCATCTCAAAAAACAACAACAACAAAAAAAAAACACTAAAAAAGAAAAGCAATATGGAAGGTTTCTTGCAGTTTAGGCACAATGTCTGTCACATGCTCTTGGTCAGACTAAGCCACAATGCCAGCCTAGATGCCATGGTTGGGGAAACTGACTCCATTACTTGAGGAAAACGCTGCAGATTCATACTGCAAAGGGAAATGCATACAGGGAGGGAAATTAGGACAACCATGTTTGCAAACCACTTACACATGAGCACACAAGAAGTGCTCCCTAAATGTTACCTATTAGCATGGACCTACTCTGTAGCATGTTCTGTGGTAGAAATAGAAGAGATGATAAAGCTATAAAACCTAAGCTTTGAGTTGCTTACAGTCCAAAATGTGAAATGAGCTTTGTTCACAAATAACTATAATAAAGAATAAAAATAAGATGTGATTCTTCAGCTTGGGATTCAGAGCTCAAGAAACATCAGCAACTAGAATGCAGGACATAAAAACTTCTGATAAGTTTGCTGAGAAGAATGATGGCTTCCTGCTTCATCCATGTCCCTGCAAAGGACATGAACTCAGAAAACCAAACACCACATGTTTTCACTCATAAGTGGGAGTTGAACAATGAGAACAAATGGACACAGGGAGAGGAACATCACACACCGGAGCCTGTCGGGGGGTGGGGGGCAAGGGGAGGGAGAGCATTAGGACAAATACGTAACGCATGCAGGGCTTAAAACCTAGATGGCAGGATGATAGGTGCAGCAAACCACCATGGCGCATGTGTACCTATGTAACAAACCTGCATGTTCCGCACATGTGTTCCAGAACTTAAAGTAAAATAAATTTTTAAAAGTTCTGGTAAGTTTATGGGCCATATAGGGACTATATCTCAAAGCCCTTCATGACAAAGTTGTCTTATATAGTCTTCTAGGCCCCAGATGCTTCAATGGAGAGTGATATAGCCCTCAATCTCATGACGGCAGACTCCCCACCAGGGTTGCCTTCCACAGTCACCCCTGTTTTATTCCATTTGGCTGTTATAGCAAAGTACCATAGACTGAGTGGCTTACAAACAAGGGAAATTGATTTCTTACAGTGTCGGAAGCTTGAAGTCCAAGATGAAGGTGATCAAGGTGCCTGGTGAGATCTGGTGTGTGGTGAGAGCCCATTCCTGATTTATATTAACAGACAACTGTATTTTTGCTATGTATTCACATAACAGAAGGAATAAGCGGATAATTTGCATTATTTTTAAATTTATTTTTATTTTTAATTTTTGTGTGCACATCGTAAGCATATATATTTATGGGGTGCATGAGCTCTTTTGATACAGGCATGCAATGTGTAATAATAATTACATCATGGAGAATGGGGTATTCATCCCCTCAAGCATTTTTCCTTTTTTATTGTTTTTTGAGATGGAGTCTCACTCTTGTCGCCCAGGCTGGAGCGCAATGGTGCTATCTTGGCTCACGTAACCTCTGCCTCCCGGGTTCAAGTGATTCTCCTGCCTTAGCCTCCTGAGTAGCTGGGACTACAGTTGAGCACCACCACGCCCGCCTAATTTTTTTATTTTTAGCACAGAAGGGGTTTCACCATGTTGGCCAGGCTGGTCTTGAACTCCTGACTTCAAGTGATCTGCCCACTTCAGCCTCTCAAAGTGCTGGGATTACAGGCATGAACCACTGCACCTGCCCCCTCAAGCATTTTTTATAAGGGTACTTATCCCACTCACAACAATTCCACCTTCACGACCTAATCACCTCCCAAAGGCCCTGCCTCCAAATACTATCCCCTTGGGGATTCGGTTTCTACCTATGAATTTTGGGGTGACATAAACATCAATCTTTGACACCTCCCTATATCTAGAGGAGAGCCCCAGCATTCTCTCTGCCATTAGTTTTCTTAGCTCAACTACACCAGCAGAAGGAAGCAAGGGTGTCCAAGGGAGAGAACACAGTAATGGGTTCTTAGTTTCTGTTTCTGGTGGGGCCCCTAAAGCCCCTTCCTCATCCCTCTTTTCCACTTGTCACTAGAGACAGAAACTAAAAACCATGGCTTCAGGCTGCCAAGAGCCTAAAATAAAATGAAACAGAACAACAACAACAACAACAAAATAAGGTGGCTTGGACAAGCTTGGCAAGGAAGCCGTAAGGTGAGAACCATGAAAGTGATCACCTGAAACTTGACAGCATTTCAGATAGAGAGGACAGCAAGTGCAAAGACCTCAAGGTGAACGCATGCTTGACTTGTCCCAGGAACAGTTAAGATATGGGTGCAGCTAGATCGGAGTGAGAGAGTAGGACAGCAGTGACAGATGCAGTTAGAGAATAAATGGGACCAGATTATGCAATGAGGGGATAGACTATGGGAAGACAGGAGTAAAACCAGGAAGACCAATTAAAAGAGGTGCCAGACAGGGTGCAGTGGTTCACACCTGTAATCTCAACACTTTGGGAGGCCGAGGTGGGCGGATCACGAGGTCAAGAGACCGAGACCATCCTGGCCAACGTGGTGAAACCCCATCTCTACTAAAAATACAAAACTTAGCTGGATGTGGTGGTGTGCACCTGCAGTCCCAGCTACTCGGGAGGCTGAAGCAGGAGAATCACTTGAACCTGGGAGGTAGAGGTTGCAGAGAGCCAAGATTGCACCACTGCACTCCAGCCTGGCAACAGAGTGAGACTCCATCTCAAAAAAAAAAAAAAAAAAAAAAAAAAAAAGGTGCTGATGGCTTGGTCTAGGATGGTTGAGGAGACTAGATACATTTTACATGTAATATAGGCAGGATTTGCTCATGTATTTGTTCTACGGAGTGAGAGAGAAGAATTCAGAACATCTCCAAGGTTGATCTGAGCAACTTTGAGGCTGGAAGTGCCACTGGAGATAGGATAGACTAGGGCAGGAGTTGAGTTTGGGGAAAGAAATCAAGAATTTATTTTTGGCCTAAGATACCTGTTAATGTAAGTGGTAACATTAAGTATTTGGAGTTTAGGGGAGAGGTTGGGCTTAAGTAATTAATTTAGAATCCATCAATGCATATATGACATTGAAAGCCTTAGAGTGTATGAGATCTCCTGGAGAGGAAGTGAATAGAAAAGGGAGAAGGTGGGTGGGGACTGAGCCCTGGGCACAATGGTGTTGAAAAATCAGAAAAGGCCAGGCAAGGTGGCTCATGCCTGTAATCCCAACACTTTGAGAGGCTGAGGTGGGTGGGTGGATCACTTGGGCTTAGGGGTTTGAGACCAGCCTGGACAACATGGCAAAACCCCATCTCTACAAAAAATACAGAAATTAGCCTGGTGCAGTGGTGCATGTTTGTAGTCCCAGCTACTTGGGAGGCTGAGGCAGGAGGTTGAACTGTCTGCCTCCCAGGAAATGAGCTCTCACTTTGCCAAAAAGTGCAAAATTAGCCTGGTGTGCTGGTGCACATCTGTAGTCCCAGCTACTTGGGAGGCTTGAGCCTAGGAGGTCGAGGCTGCAGTAAGCTGAGATTGTGCCACTGCACTCTAGCCTGGACAACAGAGCAAGACCTTATCTCAAAAAAAAAAAAAAAAAGGAAGACTACAGGAATGTAACATGAAAGTCTAAGAAGGAGTAGCATCCAAGTTAGGTAGGAGGAGGAGAATGGAGAAAGTGGTACTCTGGAATCCAAGTGGAGAAAGTTAAGGAGGAGAGAGGGATCAGCTGCGTCAAACATTGTTAAGTAAGGTGAGAACTGAGAATTCTGTGTATGTAGCAATATGGAAGCCACTGTTGACCTTGACAATAGTAGTTTTGGTCCAGTTGAGGAGAAGAAAATCCGCATGGTGCGTCCAAGAGAGACTAATAAGGAGACTAATTGGAGGTACACAGAGAGTTACTGAGGCTTTTGCTTTAAAGGAAACGCAGAGAAATTGGTTGGCAGCTAAATAAATACGTGAGATCAAGTGAGGAGTTTCCCCAAAGAGGAGATATTGCAGCATGTTTGCATGTTTAGGAGGAAAAAAACCGAAAGGGCAATTGCAAAAGCACAGTTCTCATCTTGTGGGCAAGAAGGGATAAGACAAATGCACAGGAAGATTGGCCGTGGGTTGGAGCAGAGATCTGCCACCATTGCAATAAGAGAGAAGGTGGGTGGACATAAAGATAATGAGTATACTTGGTAGTAGGAAGACGAAGCGGTTCTTTTCGATTTGTTTCTAATTTCCCAATGAAATGTGAGGTTAGGTTAGTGCTCTGGTTCTCAAAGTGTGGTCCCCAGACCAGCAGCATCAGCATCACCTGAGAATTGGCTAGAAATACAAATTCCTGTGCCCCACCCCAGGTCTACCCAACCACAACCTGGAGATGGGGTCCAGCAATCGGCATTTGATGAGCCTTCCAAGGCCAAGTGCGTTGACTGATGCCTGTAATCCCAGCACTTTGGGAGGCCCAAGCAGGTGGATCACCTGAGGTCAGGAGTTCGAGACCAGGCTGGCCAACATGGTGAAACCCCCAGGTCTACTAAAAATACAAAATTAGCCAGGCGTGGTGGCATGCGCCTATAATCCCAGCTACTCAGGAGGCTGAGACAGGAGAATCGTTTGAACCTGGGAGGCAGAAGTTGCAGTGAGCCAAGATTGCACCACTGCACTCCAGCCTGGGTGAGACAGAGCGAAACTCAAATAAATAAATAAATAAATAAATAAAAGAATGAGCCTTCCAGGTGATGACGATGTGTGCTCAAGCTAGAGAACCACCGGATTAGTGTGAAGAAGAGGGAGAAAGCAGGGAATCAGAGGTTTGAGAAAACACAAGATAAAATCATTTCTCCAGATCATGGAGGCATGAGTTGACTAGGGAATTGTTATGGGGTTGCTAAGCAGGGTGGAGGACTCACTTTTGTGGTCATTAATTTGAAAAATGAGACCAGTTAGCAACTGCTTGTGTTCAGTCTTTCTATATTCAGCTCCTCAGGGGCAAGAGTGGAGTATGCAGAGCTGAATTTTCATCAGGCTGGGTGTTCTGCTGGACAATTGTGACACAGGAAAGGAGAACAAAAAGCTGGAAAACGTGGGCCTAAAAGTTGAGGGTACCTGAAGACAGTGTCTCTGAAGATGAGCCAGAGAACACAAGGAGGGTGGCCCGCATGTGAGGATCAGTGGGTTGGATGTCTGGGTGCAGTAGAAGGACTCTTGGAGGGCTGGTTTTAGAAGGAACGGGGCAGAAAGGTGGTATGTGGTGGTTGGACCAAGATTTTGGAAAATTACAGTGAGTGACAATGGCATCTTGGATGTGCCTGAGGCTGTGAGTTGCATAGGTGGGTCAAAAGCAACCATCAGAGATGAGAAAATCAAGGAACTGTAAGGTCAAATTATTAGAAGGATCACTTGCATAGTTGTAGAAACAACCAAAAATATGCAATGGGAATATTGGTGGAGAGGAAGGTATCAATTCAGACACTAAAATCTTCCAAGAATGAAGAAGAGAAGCCTGCACATCTGTAGATTGTCACAGCAAGGGTATGGTCTTATAGAATAAGCTCCCCAAAAGATGGAGACTTTATGGAGAGGCTAAAAGGAGTAGCCTAAAAGCAGTGATCATGATTCGGTAGGGCCGGGTGCAGTGGCTCACGCCTGTAACCCCAGCACTTTGAGAGGCCAAAGCAGGCAGATCACTTAAGGTCAGGAGTTTGAGACGAGCCTGGCCAACATGGTGAAACCCCGTCTCTACTAAAAATACAAAAATTAGCCAGGCATGGTGGCAGCCACCTATAATCCCAGCTACCCAGAAGGCTGAGGCAGGAGAATCGCTGGAACCAGGGAGGCAGAGGCTGCAGTGAGCCGAGACTGGGCCACTGCACTCCAGCCTGGGCAAGAGCAAGACTCTATCTCAAAAAAAAAGAAAAAAGAAAAGAAACAAAGAAATAAAAATAATTGGGTAGAATGTTGGGTGGGGAGAAAGCATTGTTGTTTGATAGGGTTGCACAGGCGTCTCTCAGGCAATGGCTTAAATTTAGTGAGAGCAAGAAGTTAAAAGAAACATTGAAGGAAAGGTTTAACACTAGGGGGTTTTGGCTAATGCCATGCTGTTTCAGATAAAACAGTGGAAGGATTTGGAAGGTCAGAGGAATGTAGGGGTTCACGTCACATAAAGAGATGAGAGACCACTGCTCGTACTGACATGGATGTCTTGGCTTCTGTTAATGGCAAAGTAAACTGAGAAGAAAGACATGATGACATGGATTCTGATGATACTGGTATCTTAGGAATAAAGAATTGATTCTAATATAGCCTCCTTCTTGGGATTACTTGTTTAGGCATATTGTGGGGTTAAGACTATAGTAGAGGACATAAGGGGCTGGGCATGGTTGCTCACGCCTGTAACCCCAGCACTTTGAGAGACTAAGGCAGAAGGATCACCTGAGTTCGTGAGTTTGAGACCAGCCTGATCAACATGGTGAAACCACATCTCTACTAACAATACAAAAATTAGCCAGGTGTGGTGGTACACACCTGTAATCCCAGCTACTCGGGAGGCTGAGGCATGAGAATTGCTTGAACTCAGGAGGTGGAGGTTGCAGTAAGCTGAGATCCGAGATCATGGCACTGCACTGCAGCACCTGGGCAACAGAGCAAGACTCTGCCTCATAAACAAACAAACAAACAACAACAACAACAACAAACTGTGGTATGGGATCTGGAAGGGAAGGAACGGGTGGATAGTGCTTTTTGGAATAGCCCAGCTTCAGTTTTGCCAAATGAACAAATGAATGAATGAATGAATGATTGAATGAGTTAGTAAAATGACATTTCTAAACTCATTAAGAAAACCCTGAGGACCGCAGCATGTAAGAGTTAGCATCATGAGCAAAGACAATGCACCAGTGGTCAGAGAGAGCGAGCTGGGGTCAGGGCATCTGAAGTTTACCCCTTTCTCTTGTTAAGCGTCATCAGTTTGGGTGAGTGGGTGTGTGCACAGGGAGCACAGGCTGAGGGAGCAGTATGACCCGGGTGATCTCTGAAATCTGTTCCAACTTGGATGATCCATCCAGCTATTCAATTTTGGGGTGCTTTTTTTTTTCAGAATACCTAAGCATCTGCAAGTAGATGCCTGGCTGACACTGTCTTTCTTATTTCACCTTGTTGAGAGTTGAACAGTCATTGAATTAATTAATGTGTGGTCCTGACACTTTTCTATCTACACCTTTTTTTTCTTTTCTTTTTGAGACGGAGTGTCGCTCTGTCATCCAGGCTGGAGTGCAATGGCGTGATCTCGGCTCACTGCAACCTCCGCCTCCTGGGTTCAACAGATTTTCCTGCTTTAGCCTCCTGAGTAGTGGGGATTACAGGCGTTCACCACCATGCCTGGCTAATTTTTGTATTTTTAGTAGAGATGGGATTTCACCATGTTGGCCAGGCGGTCTCGAACTCCCAATCTCGTGATCTGCCCACCTCAGTCTCCCAAAGTGCTGGGATTATAGGCTGTGAGCCACCGTGCCCAGCTTCTATCTATACTATTAGTAGACTCTGTAGCACTGAAAGCCAGCACCCCTCCTCTCTCCTGCATCTCAGGGCAGATTCAGGGGTGCCCTGGTCAAAACAGCTTCCCTTCTGCATTTCCTCTGTAGCACTTTCCATAGTGTGTCCTTATATCTTCAGCTAATTATTTCCTCTTCTATCTCTTCCAAAGCAAAGTCATCTCCAAGATAGCAGGAACTACGTTTACTCTTTAATCATTGTATGCTCACTAAATATTTGCTGAATAAGTGAACAAAAAACCCGGTGGTGCGGAAATTAGACTCATTCTTGGTGTCACAAGGAGGTCCAGGTAAGTTGAAGAAATAGAATGGACCTAAGAAGAATTTGCTAATCATTACAGTGGTACAGTCACAGGACTATCTGCCTCCCAGGGAATGAGCTCTCACTTTGCCACAGCTTTTAAACTAGAGCTGCATGTTCAGGCTGCTGGTCATGTGATTTCCTGCATCGAGCCAAAAGTTAGGTAACATGAGTCATCAAAGGCCTTGAACTGTCTAGAATTCAATGAAATTAATGCATTCACATAGCACTTGTGAATGGTGTCATATCTTTGTTCTCCATGAAAAAAAGTCCAATGAAATACTCATTCCATTGTGTTACTAACAAGAGTTTGAATTCAATCATTCATCCACCACACATCCATTCATTCATCCATTCATTCATCCATCCTCTTTCATTCATCCATACTCCTCTATCCATCTAT
>NC_045441.1:15540987-15572857 GCF_002776525.5 Piliocolobus tephrosceles | reverse complement strand
CATCCATCCTCTTTCATTCATCCATACTCCTCTATCCATCTATCTCTGCATTCATCTGTCCATCTATCCATTCATCCAACCATCCATGCATTCATTCATCTATTCATCCATCCATCCACCCATCCATCCATCCATCATCAAACAACATTGAAACATCACTCCACAAAGCCATGTGAGGTCCAATGGAACCACAAATAAAACATGTGTTCTCTGAAGAACCCATGCATTAATGGGGGAGAAATACATCCTAATAGTAATAATAATAATAATATCCAATACCTATATAGTACTTTCTGTATGACAGGCACTGTTCTAAGTGTTCTACAAATATTAATTCATCTGTCTCCAGAAGAACCCTAAGAGGTAGATACTATTATTGTCATTTCATATGTGAGAAAAGTATACTTAGAATTTTCACTCAATTTAGAATTTGAGGTGCTATAAAAACAGCCCTGGTTTTACCTACAGCAATGTGGATCTGAAACAAATACTTTTTTTTTTTTTGAGACAGAGTTTTGCTCTTGTCGCCCAGGCTGGAGTACAGTGGTTAGATCTCAGCTTACTATAACCTCTGCCTTCCCGGGTTCAAGCGATTCTCCTGCCTCAGCCTCCTGAGTAGCTGGGATTACAGGCATCCACCATCACGCCCGGCTAATTTTTGTATTTTTGGTAGACATGGGGTTTCAACATGTTGGCCAGGTTGGTCTTGGACTCCTGACCTCAGGTGATCTGCCTGCCTCGGCCTCCCAAAGTGCTGGGATTACAGGCGTGAGCCACCACGCCTGGCCTGAAACAGAGCTTTTAAGAATGAACTTGTTGCTGTGGTGGAGGTGGCTGTTTTGAGTGGCAATATCCTTTCCAGCCATCATTGTAGAGAGGAAAGAATATTGTTCTAAAATTCAAGAATCTGGATTTTAGTTTGGCTCAGTGGTTAGCTGTGTGGCTTTGAACAACTTGCTTTCCTCCTCTGGGCCTCACTTGCCTCTTCTGTAAAATGATCCTAAATCTGTGTGTGAGGAAGGGCAAGGGTGGTAATGACTGGATACAGCAGAATCCCTCATACAGTTGTGTAAGTTGCACACTGCTCAATCCCAGGGGCCACCATGTACATAGGCTAAATGTGAATGGAGCCACTTGGAATTGTTCTACATGGTGACCTGTGTCTCAGGTGCCTTCTGCCTCTAATGATTTTGCAGTTCACTGATGATTTTCTTTTATCTGGATATGAAACACTATTCTTTGTATAAAGGATGGAACCACATTTGCCTCCTCAGTATTTTCTAGGCTATCTGGTTTTGAGTACAACTTAACTGCACCCAGAACTCTCCATGTGAAAAAGTATTCTCCAAATTCCTCTAGCATCTCCACTTGCTTTCAACATTTCCCAAGAGAATCCTCCCAGCTATGGCGATGTTTGTGCATAGGCGGGCAAATTTGAAATTCTGTGTCTTCACAGTTGGATAATTTCAAGACAAGCCCAAAGTATGTTAGTAGAGGAATGGGGAAGAAATCCACAAGGCAGCCATGTAAGCAGCCTTAAGCAAGAGAAAAGTCAGTGATTCTGATAATGCGATAAGTTCCAGGGACCCAGAAAGGATGAGAATGAATAAAAGTATATATTGTAATCAAATTAGTTTTTTCCTATTATAAAAGTCTCATATGCTCATTATAAAAAATTTGAAAAACAAAAGTTTTAACATAGTATGCTTTACCTGCTTTTGACTTTTCCTTTCTTTCTTTCTTTCTTTTTTTTTTTGTTTTTCTGTTTTTTGTTTTTTAGACAGTCTCACTCTGTTGCCCAGGCTGGAGTGCAGTGGTGCAATCTTTGCTTACTGCAACCTCTGCCCACTGGATTCAAGCAATTCTACTGCCTCAGCCTCCCAAGTAGCTGGGATTATAGGCGCCTGTTGTGCCCAGCTAATTTTTGTATTTTTGGTAGAGACAGTGTTTCACCATCTTGGCCAGGCTGGTCTTGAACTCCTGACCTCATGATCCACCCGCCTCGGCCTCCCAAAGTGCTGGGATTACAGGCATGAGCCACCGTGCCTGGCCTCTTCCTTTAATTTTGCCTTTTTTTTTTTTTTGAGATGGAGTGTCTCTCTTGTTGCCCAGGCTGAAGTGCAGTGGCACAATCTCGGCTCACTGCAAGCTCTGCCTCCCAGGTTCAAGCCATTCTTCTGCCTCAGCCTCCCGAGTAGCTGGGACTACAGGCACCCACCACCACGCCCAGCTAATTTTTTGTATTTTTTTAAGTTGAGACCGGGTTTCACTGTGTTGGCCAGGATGGTTTCGATCTCCTGACCTTGTGATCTGCCCACCTCAGCCTTCCAAAGTGCTGGGATTACAGGCTTGAGCCACCACACCCAGAAATTTATTTGTATTTTTAGTAGAGACAAGGTTTCACTATGTTGGCCAAGCTAGTCTTGAACTCCTGACCTCAGGTGATCCGCCCACCTCAGCCTCCCAAAGTGCTGGGATGACAGGCGTGAGCCAACACGCCTAACCCAGTTTTACATTTTATACCCTTTTTATTTTGCTTTCTTTGAATCTGTTTAATGTAACTATATTCACGGTGTAGGTAAATTTCATGAATATTTTAACCTTTCAAGCCTGTGACTATTTTACAATTTATCTCATACTATCGCAACCACTTTATAAAGATAGTGTTTAGTTCAAAGTTTTATTGACTCACACCTGTAATCCCAGCACTTTGGGAGGCCGAGGCAGGCGGATCATCTGAGGTCAGGAGCTCGAGGCCAGTCGGGTCAACATGATGAAACCCTGTCTCTACTAGAAATACCAAAATTAGCTGGGCGTGATGATGCGCGCCTGTAATCCCAGCTACCCCGGAGGCTAAGGCAAGAGCATCACTGGAATCCGGGAGGCAGAGGCTGCAGTGAGCTGAGATTGTGCCACTGAACCCCATCCTAGGCGAGAGAGCGAGACTGTCTCAAAAAAAAAAAAAGTTTTATTGATATAATTATACATTCACATGCAGTTCTAAGAAAAATTACAGAGCACTCTATATCCAGCTTTCCCAGTAGTAACATCTTGAAAAACTATAGTACAATATTACAACCAGAATTTCATTGATATAATCAATTGATCTTTTTCAGATTTCCCCAATTTTATGTATAACTCATTTGTGTCTGTGTGCATGCACATTTAATTTTATACAAAGATATCATATCTGAAGCTTTCTTTATCCGCCACCATCAAGATATTGAAAAACACCATTACCGGGGGGACACCTCATGTCACTCTATCTTTTCTTTTTCTTTTTCTTTTGTTTTTGAGACGGAGTCTCATTCTGTTGTCTGGGCTAGAGTGCAGCGGAGTGATCTCAGCTCACTGCAACTGCTGCCTTCCAGGTTCAAGTGATTGCCCTACCTCAGTCTCCCGAGTAGCTGGGATTACAGACGCCCGCCACTACGCCCAGCTAATTGTTTGTATTTTTCAGTAGCGATGGGGTTTCACCATGTTGACCAGCTGGTCCGGATCTTCTGACCTCATGATTCACCCGCCTGGGCCTCCCAACGTGCTAGGATTACAGGCATGAGCCACCGCACCAGGCCATGTCGCTCTTCCGTAACTACACCCACCTTCCTTTCCTCTCCCACCCCTAACCTTTGGTAATCTCATTTTTTCTAAAATTTTGTCATTTCAAAAATATTCTATAAAATCATATAGCAATATGTAACACTTCGGGGTTGGTTTTTTTCACTTAGCGTAAATTCCCTGGAGATTCATCCAAGTTTTTTCATTTAAAAAATCAATAATTGATTCCCTTTTTATTGCTGCATAGTACACACGGTATCCATATACCACAGTTTGTTTAATCATTCATCAGGTGAAATACACTAGGCTATTTCCAATTTTAGACTGTTACTAATAAAGCTACTATTTTCAGGATTTTGTGTGAACGTAAGTTTCCATTTCTCTGAGATAAAAGACCAAGCACACAATTTCTGGATTGTGTAACATTTATGTATTTAACTTTATAAGGAACTTCCAAACTGTTTGACAGAGTGACTGTGCCACTTTACATTGCTACCAACAGTGACTGAGTGATTCAGTTTCTCCATATCCTCACCAGCATTTAGCGTTCTTACTATTTTTTGTTTTGGTCATTTTGCTAGGCATGTAGAAATATTAGAAATATCTCATTGTAGTTTAATTTGAGGAGGCTTTTAAATTACAAATTCAATTTTTGAATCATTATGGAGCTGATCAGGCGATCCAGTTCATTTTGGTTGAGTTTTGGCAGTATGTGACTTTCAGGAATTGGCCCATTTTTCCCAAGTTGTGATTTTTGGTGTTCTCTTAATGCTTTAATGGCTACAGACTCTGCAATGATATCCCAGAATATGATATTAATATACTCTATATGTATGGTGTTATATTTTTGATATTGATGATTTGTGTCTTCTATTTTTGTCAGTTTTTCCTAAAGATTTATCAAATGAACTCTTTTGAAGAACCATCTTCTTGTTTCATTGATTTTTCTCTATTGTTTTTCTTTTCTTAATTTAATGAATTCCTGATGTAATTTTTACTATTTCCTTCCTTATGCTTGCTTTAGATTTTGATATTTTTGATTTCCTGAGGCATAGGAACTTAGATTACTTATTGAGATCTTTCCTTTTTCCTTATGTAAGCATTTGGTGTTATAAATTTTCCTCTCAAAATCTCTTTAGCTACATCCCAATATTTTGTTATGTTTTATTTTTGGTTGCTTGTGTGCATTTTTATTTGTTTTGAAGCTTCCTACTTGGCCAATGGATTATTTAGAAGTGTGTTGTTTAATTTTTCCTGTTTAGTTTTCATTGTTTTTGTCTTATTGATTTCTAGTTTGAATCCATGACCAGAGATCACACTGTATATAATTTCAATGTTGTTTTTTGTTGTTGTTCTTGTTGGTGATGTTTTTTTGTTTCTTGTTTTTTTCTTTTTTTTTTTTTTTTTTTTTTAGATTCTCGCTCTGCTGGCAGGCTTGAGTCCAGTGGCATGATCTTGGTTCACTGCAACCTCAGCCTCCCAGGTTCAAGCAATTTTTCTGCCCCAGACCCCCAAGTAGCTGGAAGTACAGGCATATGCCACTACACCTGGCTAATTTTTGTAATTTTTAGTAGAGACAGGATTTCACCATATTGGCCAGGCTGATCTCAAACTCCTGACCTCATGATCTGCTGACCTCAGCCTCCCAAAATGCTGGGATTACAGGTGTGAGCCACCATGCCCGGATATAATTTCAATTTTTAAAAATTTGTTGAAGTGTATTTTGTGGTCCAGGATATGGTCTATCTTAGAATATGTTCCATGGGCACTGGGGGAAAAAGTAGCATATTATTGTATTGCTTTTTGCTGTGTTCTTCATATGTCAATTAGAACCTGTTGGTTGATTGCATTATTCCAATCTTCTATCTTTGCCAGTTTCTACCTAGTGGTTCCATTAGTGGTTGGGAGAGAAGGGTTAAATTCTTGAACTCTAATTGTAGATTTGTCTAGTTCTCCTGTCAGCTCTATTAATTTTTGCTTCATGGATCTTGATGCTCTATTCTTTGGTCCATACACATCCAGGTCTTCCTGGAGAACTGATCTGCTCATCATATATAATAATGATATGTCTCTCTTTGTAGTAATTTCCTTTGCTATGAGTCTACTTTAACAGATATTATTATAGTCACCTTTGATTTTCTTTTATTATAGTATTCCTGGTGTATATTTTCTATCCTTTCACTTTTTACCTACCTATGTCTGGATTTGATGTGAGTTTCTTGTAAACACCATATAGCTGTGTCACAATATCTACCCTACCAATGTCTACATTTTGTTGATGATAAGGCCACGTTCAGTGAAAGTAATTATTGATTTATTAATGCTTAAATATTAGTGCTTTTTCTTTCCTGATTGTTCCATCTGTTTTTCTTGTCTCACCTTCCTATCACTTGAATATTTTTTAAATATTCCATCTCAGTTAATTTATAATGTTTTTGACTGTATTTCTTTGTATAGTGTTCTTAGAGGTTGCTGTGGAAATTAAAATACACATAATGTGACTTATCATGGTCTAAGAGTACCAGAATTTCCAGTACTTTGAGTGAAGCCTGAAAATCTTACTTCCAGTTGGGTCTCTTTGCCTTCTTTACCTTTTTACGTGTCAGTCCTGAGTATCAGATAGTTTCGTAATTTTTGTTGCAGTCATCAAATACGATTTATAAAGCACATGATGAAAACAATAGTCTGTTGTATGTACCCAGATTTGCTCTTTCCATTGTTTTTCTTTTCCATCCTGATGCTCCAAGATTTCTTCTTTTATCATTTTCTTTTGTATGAAGAATTTCTTTTAGCCAGTTCTTTAAGCCAGGGACTTTTGAAAGAGTTTTCTTTACTATGAGAATGTCATTTCTCCTTCCTTGCAGAATGATAGTTTTGCTAGATATAAAATTTTTGGCTGTTGTTTCTTTTCTTTCAGCACTCAAAAAAATATTCTGCCACTTTTTTCTGGTCTCCAGGGGTTCTGATGTGAAACTCAGTTATTATAATTGGTATTCCCTTATAGGTAATGTGTTGTTTCTACCAGGCTTTTTTCAAGATATTTTGTTTGTCTTTAGTTTGCAGAAGATTAACTATGATGTGTCTTGGCATGATTTGTGTGTGTGTGTGTGTATGTGTATTTATGCTGTTTGGGGTTTTTTTCAGTTCCATGAATCTATAAGTTTTGTTGTTGTTTTTTTTTCCCCAGAATTTGAACGTTTTTACTCCTTATTTTTGGAAATGCGTCTTTAGTCTTGCTGTGTTTTCCCTCTCTTTCTAAGACTCTCATTGTATGAATAACAAATCTTGTGTTAGTGTTCCATAGGTCTCTGAGACCCTGGCTATTTTCATTTTATTCAGTCTATTTTCTGTATATTATTCAAATTGAACAAATGTCATTCACTTAGCCTTAAATCCACTGATTCTACGCTTTATCCAACCTTTTATGGTTTACCAACTCCACTATTGAGCCCACTGAGAAAATTATTTTCTGTTGTATTTTTAAATTCTGTAATTTCCATTTGATTCTGATCTGGTTTGACTGTGTCTGCACTTAAATTTCATTGTGAATTGTAGCTCCCATAATCCCCATGTGTCATGGGAGGGACCCAGTGGGAAGAAATTGAATCATGGAGGCCAGTTTTTTCCATGCTGTTCTTGTGATAGTAACTTAGTCTCACAAGATCTGATGGTTTTATAAAGGGCAGTTCCCCTGCACACTCTCTCTTGCCTGCTGCCATGCAAGATGTGAGTTTCTCCTCCTTGCCTTCCACCATGACTGTGAGGCCCACCCGCCCCATGTGGAACCGGGAATCCATTAAACCTCTTTCCTTTATAAATTACTCTCAGGTATTTCTCCATAGCAGGATGAAAATGAACTAATACAGATTCCTTTTCATAACTTCTATTTCTTTGCTGAGATTTTATATTTCTTTATTTGTTTCAAGAAAATTTGTCACTGGTAACTGAAGCATTTTTATGACCACAGCTTTAAAATCCTTGTCAGATAATTCTGACACTGGATTCACATCACTATTGTTATCAGTTGTTTGTATTTTCTCATTCAAGTTGCATTTTTTAATAGTTCTTAATGTCATGAGTGATTTTCTATAATATCCTAGCCAGTTTGTCTACTATACTGGAAGACTCTGAGGTCTGGTTTTAATCTTTTGTTTTAGCAGGGTATCACCTTATTTAGATTTAGACATGGATCCTGGCCTACTTTTGTGGACTGTGGTTCCAATGACAGTTTGAGTTTTAGAGCTTTTGTGGCATTATTTTATTATCTTTGCATTGTCTGGTGCTGCTTGCGATCCCTCTGGTTCTTGCTAGTGTTGCCTGAGGGGATGAAAAGGGCTTCCTCAGGATGGACTACTCAGTGTCTCTTGATAGAGGAGTCTCAGACCTTGGGTATGAAGCAGCTTCTCTGGCTGAGTACTGCATTAGTAGCATGTCCCCTTCTCATGAGGGTCTAAGAATGCTTCCTGGACCAGAGGCACAACTTGTGGTTAGATTCCTCCTTCTGGTTCCCCACAGTCCCCCAATGTCTCTAGGTGGTGAAGGACAGTCTCATGTCCATGAGGCAAACAGGTTTCCTGAACTGGGCTGTTTATTATGAAGGGTTCCTTCTTCCAGTGCCACCTCTCTGTCCCAGTACCTCTCAATGGGGAAGGGGAGTCTCTAGCCCAAGGGAAAAGTAGGTTCTTTCCTTGGCCATTTATTAGCAGGTTACTTGATCAGCTCCACTGCAGTTATGCCATCCTCACTTGGGGTAGCCCATAGGACTTCAGTTCAATCCCAGGGAAGACTCAATCTATGTGGGCTGCCATCTGTTGTTTGGTTGGGGGTTGAGAAATGTAGGTCTAAGTTGCCTTCTGTTGGGTTTGGGGACATAAGACAACCTGCTACTGTGCTTTACCTTCAGTGCTGGAATCCTAAATCAGTTTACCTTCCTCTTACCACATTTCAGAGTTTTTGTTTGGTTGCCTCTTACATTATTTTTGGAGTTTACAGCTGTATTTAATGGGGAGGAACAGAAAGCTATGAATATGTCATTTGTCCAGACCAGAAATCTGAGAGCATATACATATATTTTAATGGCATCATCATATTTCATTATATGATTTGGATTGGGCTTATAGTCCAAATATAAAGAAACAGTTTTTTTTCCCCCAATACTTTACTATTGAAAAATCTCTATAAAACATTTTTTTACCAAATTTTGGGTTCTATATCATAGGGTGTATGACAAGAACAGAAACAGTGTTCAAAGAGTGCAAACATGCTTAAAGTATCTTTAATAGTGCATCTTGATAGTGTGATGATTTCCTACAACTGTGTCACAAACCACCATATACTTTGTGGCATAAAACAGCAGTGATTATGTTTCATAATCTCTCGTGTTGCTGGGCTCAGCTGGGTGGTTTTCACTCAAGGTCTCTCATGGAGTTGTAGTCAAACCATAGCTGAAGTTTCCTTACTCACATGTCTGGTGGGTGATGCTAGTTGTGAGTTGGGGTGTGAGCCATGCCGTTGGCTGGATCACTGACATGAGTTTGTTCTATGAGGCCTGGGACCCAGCATGGTGGCTGGTTTCCAAGAGCAAGGGTCCCAGATGATTCCAAGCTGATGCTGTATTGTCTTTTATGATCTAGTTCTGAATCTGACGCAACATCACTTCTGCCATTTTCTATTTTTGAGAAGTGAATCCTTAAGACCAGCTCATGTTCTAGGGCAGGAGAACTAGACTTGATGGGTAGAAATGTCAACAAATTTGAATACATGCCTTAAGACCAATACATATAAAAAGGAAAAGAGGAATGAATATCTGGCCAGATATGAGAAACCCATGTCAGCTGGAGCTATTATAAGTTGTCAGTGGTTAACTCTGTATGCAAGACAAGAAAAGGAATGATACCTCTCATCTACTGCAAGAGAGGGCTTGGCAGGGGAGCTGTGGGAATAACTCTCTGTCATTTGTACATGACACTCAGGAATTATAAAATCTCTTATGAAAAAGTGGCTTCTTTCCACCACATGCAGAATTCTGCATTTCTTACTAAATGGGCAGACTATGTTTTTCCAGAAATGTGAGGGTATGAGAAAGAAAATATATGGCTACGCTATGTTTTTCTGCACACCAAAGCTTTCATAAGCTATAAAACTGTATTCTATTTCTTAAAGAAATCAATGAGAGGGTATTGAATGTAACACTCTGAACAGAACATTTCCAGTGGTATGTAGCATTATAAGAGTACAACAGGGACATTGTGAGATTGAGACTAACATGGCCTAAGTATTAGAATATTTTATCCCTTCAATGACTCATGAGAATGTTTTTAGGTAGCAGGAAGGAGGCATGATCTTGTACTAACAGTTTTTCTCATATATAAAAACTCAGGCCAGGTGCAGTGGCTCAAGCCTGTAATCCTGGCACTTTCGGTGGCCAAGGTGGATGATGACCTGAGGTCAGAAGTTTGAGACCAGCCTGGCCAACATGGTGAAACCCAGTCTCTACTAAAAATGCAAAAAATTAGCCAGGTGAGATGGAAGGTGACTATCATCACACCTACTTGGGAGGCTGAGGCAGGAGAATCGCTTGACCTTGGGAGGCGGAGGTTGCAATGAGCCGAGATCACACCATTGCACTCCAGCCTGGGCAACAAAAGCGAAACTCCATCTCAAAACAAACAAACAAAAAAACAAAAAACAACCCCCCCAAAAAATGTATATTATATGTCCCAATCATATGATTACTGTAGTTTTTGATTGATAATGCACGTATTTTTATTTGTTGTTTTGGTTCCGGAGTCTTCTGTCTTTTAGGAAGACTCTATACAACAGGTTTAATAATTAAACTAGACTTGGGTATAGACAAACAGTAACATGATTCTATCTGTCACTGTACTTTAGCTTTTGACTACTCCCCTGGCTTTTTCATCTCCACTAATGCTACATGAAATTTCAGTTAGGTTCCTTCAACTTTTAAGGTCATCTTGGGCAATAAAATGTCCCCCCTTCAGTCTCCTAGCTCAGCCTTTTTGTGTCTGGGAAACCTGCAGTGGGGAGTTGGCAGTGGATGATAGTGGCCTCCTTCCCTTTGTTTCTCCTTCCCTCCGTCACTCTCTGACTGTAATTTGGGTCCCTGCAGAGTTGGAAAGGATGAGGGAGGACAGGAAAGGTACACTTGACTGATGCCATTGGATTTACCATTGGACTTTCTGGGTGTGTGTTAATTCTCTCCCTTATGGGGGACTCTTGAGGGTTCTTTGGGCATCCCCTCCTGGTTATCAGGAATCCCTCACCTGAGCTTCCCTTGAAGTGGGCAATACCTCTTCCCCTCATGGCTTTTAGTGCTCTGCTCAGCTCCTATCCTGAAGTTCACCCTCTGTTGGGGTCATCCTGTCCCTGATGGAAGAACCCCTTTAGCAGGTCCACATCTGGCACATAGAGACCTCACTAGACTTTGCCCTGCCCACTCTGGACATACAGGCCATTCTGGTACAGTTCCTTCTCTGTGTGACAGACAGGTATGGGAGTGCAAGACCCTTTCTGCAACTCAGTCACAAGTGAGTCAGGCGCCTCGTTCCCTATGATGTTCTAACCCCAGAGCCACACAGAATACCCCCAGATGGCTTTTTCTTTTCTTTTTTTTTTTTTGAGACAGAGTCTCACTCTGTTGTCCAGGCTGGAGTGCAGTGGCGTGATCTCGTCTCACTGCAAGCTCCACCTCCCGGGTTCACGCCATTCTCCTGCCTCAGCCTCCCGAGTAGCTGGGACTACAAGTGCCCACCACCTCGCCCGGCTAGTTTTTGTATTTTTAGTAGAGACGGGGTTTCACTGTGTTAGCCAGGATAGTCTCTATCTCCTGACCTCATGATCTGCCCGCCTCGGCCTCCCAAAGTGCTGGGATTACAGGCGTGAGCCACCGCGCCAGTCCCAGATGGCTTTCTTCTAGTCCCCTCTCTTGCCCTGAGGCCCCCACAGGGAGTGGAGATATGGCATACTAACAAGTCTCTCCAGAGAAATTCTCCATATTCTTCTTAATCCATTCCTATGTAAGCAGACTGTCATAGGACCAATGCTGGCTGAAGAGGTTTGGCATCTCTTAGCATGTCCTGAGCATGGTATAGGACCTTAATGAAGGATGTTTGTGTCCTTGACATGTTTCATGCCTGTCTTGGCCTTTGTGATCTCTGCCAAAACTCTGAGCAACAAGATACAGCATCTTTTTTTTTTTTTTTTTTTTTTTTTTTAGATGGAGTCTTGTTCTTGTTGCCCAGGCCGGAGTACAGTGGCAAGACTGCAACCACCGTCTCCCAGGTTCAAGTGATTCTTGTGCCTCAGTCTCCTGGGTAGCTGGGACTACAGGCGTGCACCACCATGCCTGGCTAATTTTCATATTTTTAATAGAGACAGAGTTTCACCATATCGGCCAGACTGATCTCAAACTCCTGACCTCAAGTGATCCAACCATCTTGACCTCTCAAAATGTTGGGATTACAGGTATGAGCCACTGTGCTCAGCCTATGCAATGATCTTAAACATCCAAGGAAGTGTGAGCGCATTGCCCAACTCATCTGCCTCCTGAGATCTAGCACTGTAAATGCCCAAGAACTGATAGATTCTGCAGCTTTCGTTTGTAGCTAGGACACAAGTAAGGTCTCTGCCACCCACGTCAGAGCTGAATCACAATTGCAGTTCCTTTAATTATAAATATTTAAACATGGATGTAGAAGTGTAGAATGATAGAAAATGGAGACTAGGAAGGGTGACAGGGTTATAGGGAGGGCAGATAATGGGAAATTACCTAATGGATAAAATGTCTGTTATTTGAGTAACGGATACCCAAAAAGCTCTGACCTTACTATGCAACCTATGCATGTAACAAAATCACACTTATACCCCATAAATCTGTACAAATGAAAAAAAATTTAATAAAAAGTAAAAAAAAAAAAAAAACCAAAAACACCACTAATATTAAATTACTTTTACAAGTGTGTATCAAGGACTCTGTCTTCCAGCCAAATGAATTTTAACTGGGGAAAACTTACATTGACTGTCCCATGGGAATAACTGGAGTTTCAAATGCCTTTAATAAGGAGACTTTCAGAGGCTGCAACCTAGAAACTCAGCCTAGGGTTGGCAACAGGCAGGCACTTAATCAAGTTGTAAAACGTCTTCTAATGTAAAAGGAGAAGAATCAGCGGACAGCTGGCAGGGACGCTGTGCCCTGGCCAGGCTCTGGAAGGCCCTGCTGGGCACTTTTAACAGGTTGCCGCCAAGAAACAAGAAATGGGCCAGCGGTTGCTAGGAGAAGTGCTTGGGTAAACAGAATTCTGGTCCTCCCCACCTCTTCGTGACATCTTTTCAGCAGATGCAATTTCAAATGGAATGATTGATTCTACCTTTTCTCCCCCCTCCCCACTCTTCAGGCAGAGCCAGCCAACTAGTTTAGACATTTCTATTAGATTAGGAGCCAGGAAATGAGAAAAATCCTGTCTCACAAGGGAGCTCTTCTCAAGTCACATGCATGCCTGGCAGAAATGCAGAGAAATAAACAGGAATGTTTTGTTTGCGGGGCAGGGGACCGAATGAATGACCACTTGTGTAATTTCTCTGTTCCTTCTTCCACCTCATGCTCCCTGTCCCCCTTTGCAACCTTTCTATTCCTGCACAGCCATTCTGTGCAGTCTCTGAACACTGTAATGTTAGAATTATTCATAGGGGCCGGGCACGGTGACCCATGCCTGTAATCTCAGCACTTTGGGAGGCTGAGGCGGGCAGATCACCTGAGGTCAGGAGTTCAAGACCACCCTGGCCAACATGGCGAAACCTCACCTCTACCAAAAAATACAAAAATTAGCTGGGGGTAGTGGCACGTGCCTGTAATCCTGGATACTTGGGAGGCTGAGGCAGGAGAATCATTTGAACCTGGGAGACAGAGGTTGTATTGAGACGAGATAGCACCACTGCACCGTAGCCTGGGTTACAGAGCAAGACTCCATCTCAAAAAAAAAAAAAAAAGAATCATTCATAGGACCATTAAAGCAATGAATCTTAGAATCATAGAATGTGATATGCTTGATGTTGTGGAATTGAATTTAGCAGAAAGAAGGTAAGCTGTTCATTGGCTGGGTGAGTAGGAAAACTGTCTAGCCTCTCAAAGCCCTGGCTTCCTCATCTGTGAAATGGGAACAATGACCAGAATGATCAAACTGGAGAACACAGCCACCGCATCATATACCATAGTGGTTAGAATAAGAATTCAACAACCCCAAGCCCCTTTATTTTTTATTTTATTTATTTTATTTATTTAATTTTTAGAGACAGGGTCTTGCTCCATTGCCCAGGCTGGGGTGCAGTGGCATAATCATAACTAACTGCAGCCCCCAACTCCTGGGGTCAAGTGATCCTCCTGCTTCAGCCTCCTGAGAAGCTGGGATTACAGGTACATACCATCAAGCCTAGCTAATTTTTTTTAAAAAGTTTATAGTGATGAGGTCTTGCTGTGTTGTCCAGGCTGGTCTTGAACTCAGGGGCCCAAGTGATCTTCCCACCTCAGCCCTGCAAAACACTGGGATTACAGCTATGAACCACTTTGCCAGGACCCACATCCTTTTAAGCTATATTTTCACAAGCTTGAAATCCTGGAATATTAAAGATTAAGTAAACTAGACACTTGCTAATTCAATTTCCTATACCATTTATTAATGTCCTCTAAACAATATACAGGCTGCCTGTGTTATTCCTCTTAAATATAACATTTAAATTTGAACTTGTCCAGCCCATGCACAGTAAGGCAGATCTCTACACAACTAAGCATCAGAATAAAAAACCTTTGTTGAGCCAGTCAAAACCAATGAATCAAAGCCAAGTTCCCTGTTTGATATTCATGCAATTGCTTTTAGAACTAAAGTGAAGAAGTTTGCATTTATATCTACTACATTCCATCTCATCAGGCTTGGCCCATGAGCTCAGCCTGGAGGGATACTATTTCATACCCCTCTATACCCTTCCACATCCAGAGTAGGGAAAAGAATCTCGGGGAATTGCATTGTAAGCCATTGACCGGCTGCATTTGCTGAAGACCATTGAAAGTTCCTTTATCTGACCCATTTCTTGTTTTTTGGCTGCAACCTGCTAAAGGTGCCCAGCAGGGCCTTCCAGAGCCCAGCCAGGGCACAGCGTCCCTGCTAGCTGTCTGCCTATTCTTCTCCTTTTGCATTAGAATGCATTTTCCAACTTGATTAAGTGTCTGCCTGTTGCCAACCCTAGGCTGAGTTTCTAGGTTGCAGCCTCTGAAAGTCTCCTTATTATTTTTATTTTTTTGAGACAGAGTCTTACTCTGTTGCCCAGGCTGAAGTGCTGTGGTGCATCTCAGCTCACTGCAACCTCCACCTCCCAGGTTCAAGCGATTCTCCTGCTTCA
This sequence comes from Piliocolobus tephrosceles, assembly GCF_002776525.5. Classification (NCBI taxonomy): domain Eukaryota; kingdom Metazoa; phylum Chordata; class Mammalia; order Primates; family Cercopithecidae; genus Piliocolobus; species Piliocolobus tephrosceles. The sequence continues at coordinate 15,557,890 of NC_045441.1, read as the reverse complement.
GCCTTCCAAGTAGCCGGAATTACAGACAAGTACCACCACGCCTAGCTAATTTTTATATTTTTAGTAGAGATGTGGTTTCACTATGTTGGTCAGGTTGGTCTCGAACTCCTGACCTCAGGTGATCCTCCCAAGTGCTAGGATTATAAGCATAAGTCACTGCACCTAGCCTGAAATCCTCCCAATTAAAGCCATTTACAAAATAATATCCTAGTGGAGACCTGCCAGAAGTTATTTGACTTTCTGTGACACCTCCCTTTATCAATACTCTTCTGTCTCTGCTCTGGAAACCTGAAGGCTAGAAAGCAGTGTCCACCTCTCTTGCTTCTGTGACAAAGGGTGCAGGTGACAGCCAGCCCAAGGGGCCTCTGTGCCCCATTTTTCTTCCATTTGTCAGTAGTGTCTTGGTTCATTTGTGCTGCTATAGCAAAATACCACAGACTGGGTAATGTATGAAGAATAGACATTGATATCTCCTGGTTCTGGAGCCTGGGAAGTTCTCTGTTTCCAAGATGATGCCTTGTTGCTATATCCTCTGGATGGAAGAGATATAGCAGAAGAGAAGAGGAATGAGAGAGAGCCCTCCCTTCAACCCCCAGCCCTTTATTTATTTATTATTATTTATTAATTTCTGTGAGACAGGGTCTTGTTCTATGGCCCAGGCTAGAAAGCAGTGGCATGATCATAGCTCACTGCAGGCTCAAACTTCTGGCTCAAGCCGACTCCCAAGTAGCTGGGGCTACAAGCACATGTCATCATGCCCAGCGAATATTTGAAATTTTTTAGAGATGAGACCTTTCTCTGTCACTCAGGCTGAGTACAGTGGTACAATCATACTCACTGAAACCTCAAACTCCTGAGCTCAGACAATCCTCCTGCCTCAGCCTCTTGAGTAGCTAGGAGGACTACAAGTGTATGCAACCACACCTGGCTAATTTAAAACATTTTTTTCAGATATGGTTTCACTCTGTAAACAGGCTGGAGTGCAATGGTGCAATCTCGGCTCACTGCAACCTCTGCTTCCTGGGTTCAAGCAATTCTGCCTCAGCACTCCAAGTAGCCGGGATTACAGGCGTCCACCACCACACCCGGCTAATTTTGGTATTTTTAGTAAAGACAGGGTTTCACTATGTTTGCCAAGCTGGTCTAGAATTCCTGACCTCAGGTAGTCCAACCACCTCGGTCTTCTAAAGTGCAGGGATTACAGGTGTGAGCCACCGTGCCCGGCCAGCACTGACAATCTTAATGGATATGTCCTCTGATTCTCCAGTGGAACTGGCAGGTGTAGGAAACTGGACTCTAATGTGAAGAAGCTAATACCTAAGAATTTAGGATAAATGTTTTAACATGTGGTCTAGTAGAGCTTACCTGAGCTCTGAATTGGGGTCTAGGATCCAGGCCCAGCTATCCTTAGTCAGGTTGGTTTTCTTCTTCTTCTTCTTCTTTCTTTTCTCTTGGCTTTGTCCCTAAAGCGAGGACATTTCCTTCTGAAACTCACCATTGAGTTGGCATCGTTGTCTGGAGCAAATACCTGGGGTTCATCATGTTGCGCCAAGAACTTTAGGACAAGGACACACACAAGGAGTTTAGGAGCAGAGGGTTAATAGGCAGAGGAAAGAGAAAGGAGAAAAGCTCACTCTCTAGTGAGAGAGAAGGACTTCTGAAAAGGAAAAAGACCGGCCGGGAGGGGTGCCCCAGAATTACGGGCAAGCTCGAGGAGGGAGTGTCTGATTTACATAGGGCCCATGGATTGGTCTGATCAGGTGTTAGGTACACACAGTAGCTAGAAAGGTTGGCCATCCCACCCTAATCTTACTATGCAAATGGACTGTCCCCTTGACAGGCACCATCTTGTCTGCTTCTTACTGTACACATGGCTGGCAAAGGGAAGGGAAGATGGCTATTTTGAACGTGTCTAGTTCCAGGTACCTTTTTCCTACCATCACCCACATGTGCAAGCTTCCAGCTTGCTTGTCTCTGTCTGCAGCTTGATTTTACAGGCTGCTCTTTGTTAGAAAATGATTCTGAGGCTGCTTTTCATTAAACAGGGAAACCTTACCAAGGACACTTGCCCCTCACTATCTGCCTAAGTGATTTCTTAACTCCTATATCACCATGATGAGTGATTAGGGCATTGGACAAAATTAGATCATTCTTAGGCCCTAAACACCATATTATCACTATCAAATTCTCCTAGTATTGACCAGGTGCAGTGGCTCATCTGAGTAATCCCAGCACTTTGGGAGGCCAAGGCGGGTGGATCACTTGAGGTCAGGAGTTCGAGACCAGCCTGGCCGAAGAGGTGAAACCCATCTCTACCAAAAAATACAAAAATTAGCCAGATGTGGTGGCACATGCCTCTAATTCCAGCTACTCAGGAGGCTGAGTCACAAGAATTACTTGAACCCAGGAGGGGGGGGTTGCAGTGGGCCAACTTCATGCCATTGCACTCCAGCCTGGGTGATAGAGCGAGACTCTGCCTCTGAAAAAAAAATTATCCTGGTATTTCAACTCATTAGTGAATGGTCAAAGTCCTTACCAATGGTTGAACAAGGTAGTGTAAGTTTAGTTCGTATAGAATGTAGCCAAAGAATGACCCTTTGCCCCTTATAATTATGGAAACTTTGTTTTGGAAGAGACTTTTTCAGAAACGGACCTTTACCTCCCTTGAGTGATATTCTGTTTAGGTGATCATTCTCCATCTACTTGGAAATGGCTAATTATAGAAAGTTCACAATTGGTAGAAATCCCCATAACATCTCACTAATCCCTAAATTCAACTTTAAAAAGAAAAAGGGCTTGTATTCCTATAATTAGGAGTGTCAGATAATGCCTTCACTGCATGGAGCCATTTCAACTACTCCCTACTGTGTAGTAGACGACTTTATTGCATGTAATACATGCTCAATAAATGTGTGTTTAATCTATAAATTCAATGGTGTTGCTTATTGCCCTGAAGTCATGGTGAGTAATATTTATATAATTGGCCAATCATGTCAGGAGTTTTGAAAGATATATTATGTCAGCATAAGCAAACTATTTTTTTCTTCAGTTTTCTCCACATTAAAAAAAATAAATAAACCCTTCCTCCCAGGCATTATAAAAGATGCTGGAAAAAAATAAGATTAATAAATGTCCTTTGATGTTGAGGATCCTAAATTCTCAAGGAAAAGAGAAGGGATATGCACACAGCTGGTTACTTTGGCAACATGACTGAGTCATACAAAGCAATGTACCAAGTGTATACACCACAGGAGAGTGGGAAGCAGAGAAAATGTCAATACATAGACACAGAACCACCCAACACACAGAGGTCAAGGATGATACCACCCCAGTGTTGCAATTACTATAACCATGTGTGCTCACTTTACTATCACTCCGTTTCTGTCCTCAACTGTTGGCATAAGTGGCTCAGTGGTTAAAACCATGAAGCACCCTGATTCCCAGCTCCTTGCTTTCCTTGGTGTGGGTAGATACAGAGCCCAGGGCTATGGTCATTGTCAGGCCTGTCAGGCCTCCCAGCCCAAGTCTGCACACATACATTCAGATGGCCTAAGGCAACTGAAGAACCACAAAAGAATTGAAAATGGCTGGTTCCTGCCTTAACTGATAACATTCCGTCACTGTGATTTGTTCCTGCCCCACCTTGACTGAAATTCCTTCTCCTGGACAATGAATCTCAGAAGCTCCCCCACCAAGCACCTTGTGACCCCGCCCCTGCCCACCAGAGAACAACCCTCTTTGGCTGTAGTTTTCCACTACCTACTCAAATCCTATAAAACTGCCCCACCCCTATTTCCCTTTGCTGACTCCTTTTTCGGACTCAGCCCGCCTGCACCCAGGTGATTAAAAAGTTTTATTGCTCACACACAGTCTGTTTGGTGGTCTCTTCACACGGACACGTGTGACATTGGGTGCCAAAACCCGGGACAGGAGGACTTCTTCGGGAGACTGGTTCCCTGTTCTCTTCCTCACTCCATGAGGAGATCCACCTACGACCTCAGGTCCTCAGACCAGCCCAAGGAACATCTCACCAATTTCAAATCGGGGAAGTGGTCTTTTCACTCTCTTCTCCAGCCTCTCTCGCTACCCTTCAATCTCCCTGTCCTTCCAATTCCAGTTCTTTTTTGTTTGGTGGTCTCTTCACACAGACTTGCATGACAGTCAGCAAACCTGAACCTTGTACATTCTGGCCATTAGCAAACAAGGAACACCTCCTATGTTTCAAGCATGGAGCCACATGGAAAGGTTGGGGGCAAAGGGTTGTCACCAACAAAATCCTCGTCCTCAGAGGACAGAGTCTGGTCCTGAAGACCCACATAGAATTAAACATGTCAGACACAGAGTAATAAAACCAAAGCAGAGATATAGTCTCTTAATTTATTTTTTCCCAACTGTCAGTTTATTTATATGAAAACTATACAGTAGACACTATTTATTACCTCACCTACAGCCAATTCTCACTTTTTTCCCTAATGAAATCTCCATGCTGAGTGCAGGTAGTAGTATCTCATCCTTTGATCACAAGAAGGAATGTCTGCCACCCACAATGGGTGAATCACAATTTGTCTGTGCCAGTCATGGTGTGGTAGAGATGCAAGCTGCAACTGTAATCAGATCTACACATCTATTGCTATTGTTGTAGCAGACCTGAGTCCAACTTGGGACTACATTTTCCAGTCCTGTTTGACGAGGGTGGCCGTATGACTACACTCCTGCTGGTGGAACTGGAAATGAAGTAATATGTGCAATTTCTGCCTCATTTACTGAAAAGGAAATTTGGGGGTTTAAGCTTCCATTCTTTCCATCTTCACACTGTCAGAAAAGGTGATACTCAGAGTGACTTTTGAAGCCATCAACTTGAATTCTTAAGCTACTACATGGAGTAAAGCTTCCTGTCACCCTGTAATGCACACCTGGAAACTTCTATTACTTATTTATTTATTCTTGAGATAGAGTTTTGCTCTTGTTGCCCAGGCTAGAGTGCAATGGCACGATCTCAGCTCACTGCAACTTCCGCTTCCCAGATTTAAGCAATTGTCCTGTCTCAGCCTCCCAAGTAGCTGGGATTACAGGTGTCCATCACCATGCCTGGCTAATTTTTTGTATTTTTAGTAAACACAGGATTTCACCATGTTAACCAGGCTGGTCTCGATCTCTTGACCTGGTGATCTGCCCACCTCGGCCTCCAAAAGTGCTAGGATTACAGTGCCCGGCCAACGAAATCTCTTTAATACCCATCTCCTTAAATATCCCAAAGACACATAAGGGGATTTTTAGGATCAAAAAGTGATATGGGCTGGGCACAGTGGCACACGCCTGTAATCCCAGCACTTTGGAAGGCCAAGGTGGGCAGATCACTTGAGGTTAGGAGTTCGAGACCAGCCTAGCCAATATGGTGAAATCCCATCACTAGAAAAAATTCAAAAATTAGCCAGGCATGGTGGTGCGCACCTGTAATCCCAGCTACTTGGGAGGCTAAGGCAGGAGGATTGTTTGAGCTCAGGAGTTGGAGGCTGCATTGAGCCCTGATCACACCACTGCACTTCAGCCTGAATGACAGAGCAGGACCCTGTTTCAAAATGAAGAGTATCTTATATTTGTGACATTGTATTCTGTGTGTCTTTGTTTCACCATGATTTGAAAGTATTCATGAGTCCTCTAAGAGCTAGTTTTTCCTAGTGCTATTTAATAGTATGGATTTTTTCATTTACCGGAGTGCAGAAGAGGGATTTACTTTTTTTTTTTCTCAAATAAAAAATGCCTCTCTCCATGAATCAAGTGCATTCTTGATACATGAAAACAGTTTTCAGGCGCAATCCCTCTGCCAAGGATTCACAAGTTAATAAGTTTTGTGGCAGGCATAAGCATCCCCCTTGCCAGAAAAGTCCTGAGTAATCCTTTGGAGGAAGCAGTCGCTGACTTCGGAAATGCTGCCCTTCTGTGGGGTCAGGTGAAGAGAGGCGCCTGCATCAGGCTGCCTGCCACTGGCTGCCTTCAACTTCTGGCTGGCAGAAGTTGAAATTCTCAGTAAGTGACATCTTGATGTGCTGGAAAGGAGGTTAGCCGTGAGAACACCGGGACGAACAGGGAGGGATTCAGGAGGGCATTAGAAGGCAGCCTTCAGGGCCGGGCGAGGTGGCTCACATTTGTAATCCTAGCACTGTGGGAAGCTGAGGTAGGTGGATCACCTGAGGTCGAGAGTTCGAGACCAGCCTAGCCAACATGATGAAAACCCGTCTCTACTAAAAATGCAAAAAAAACTGGCCAGATTTGGTGTCAGGCACCTGTAATCCCGGCTTCTCAGGAGGCTGAGGCAGGAGAATTGCTTGAACCCAGGAAGCGGAGGTTGCAACGAGCTGAGATCGTGCCATTGCACTCCAGCCTGGGCAACAGAGCAAAAACTTCATCTCAAAAAAAAAATAAAAGAAGAAGACAACCTTCCAGTGGCAGAAGGGAGTGCAATGTTGAGAAGAAACAATTAAAGACAGCCAAGGCTGGGTTCCAGCCCCAAGGTTCAGCTGTGATGCCAATTTCTTGATGCAAAGTTTGCTGAGGCACTTGATGGGGTGGAGTAAGAAGGTAAAACCCAGGACCAGAACAAGGAGGTGGTGAGCCAGGTCAGATTTAGGAGATCAACAGGAAATAGCAAAAGATGGTGCACGCAGGTGAATATTTAATATTTTCATTTTATTTTATTTTATATTATATTTTATTTTTTGAGACAGGGTCTCACTCTGTTGCCCAGGCTGGTGGACAGTGGCACAAGCGCTATTTGGGAGGCTGAGGCTAGAGGATGGCTTGAGCCCATGAGTTCCAGGCTGCACGGCTCACTGCTGGCTCACTGCAGCCTCCAATTCCTGGGCTCAAACCATCCTCCAGCCTCAGCCTCTCAAGTAGCTGGGAATACAGGCATGCACCACCACACTCAGCTAGTATTTTTATTTTTTGTAGATCTGGGGATCTTACTATGTTGCCCCAGCTGGTCTCAAACTCCTGGCCTCAAGCAATCCTCCTGCCTCGGCCTCCCAAAATGTTGGGATTATAGGTGTGAGCCACTGTGCCCAGCCGAATATTTAATTAAAAAGCCCAAGTCTGAATATACATTTCTAAGGCAGGAATGGGTGGACATTAAACGGCCCAGTTAGAGGCAGGAACATAATCCAATGTGGGACTTACTGAGGCCTAACTCAAAGTGTGAACGCAGGCATAGGAGGACACTCTACTAAACAATTAGGTCAACAGGAGTAGGTTGCGGAAAGACAGTTTGGTCTGGGAATGGTTGCTCAGCGCAGGACCCAGGCAGGGCTCCTCAGCATGTGTTGGGTTGGTCATATCTTCTCTTCATACCTGAGCCAGCCTGCAGAACCGTGAGATCTTTTTTTTTTTTTCACTGAGTCTCCCTCTGTCTCCCAGACTGGAGTGCAGTGGTACACTCTCAACTCACTGCAACTTCGGCCTCCTGGATTCAAGGATTCTCCTGCCTCAGCTGCTAGTTTATTCCTCTGTTTCTGGTTCCTCTAAGTCTTTCTCCGGTATTGCATCCCTAGCCTTTGCTACCTAACAGGCCACCCCAAACATTAAGGCCTTAAAACAATTATAACGGCTGGGCTCAGTGGCTCACACCGATAATCCCAACACTTTGGGAGACTGAGGCAGGCAGATCACAAGGTCAAGAGATCGAGACCATCCTGGCCAATATGGTGAAACCCCATCTCTACTAAAAATACAAAAATTAGCTGGGCGTGGTGGTGGTGTGTGCCTGTAGTCCCAGCTACTCAGGAGGCAGAGGCAGGAGAATCGCTTGAATCTGGGCGGTGGAGGTTGCCGTGAGCCCAGATCACACCACTACACTCCAGCCTGACCACACAGCGAGACTCTGTCTCAAAAACAAAAAGGAAAACAAAATTACACTTCTGTGCATTGGGTACAGGTTTATTTTGGTGATTTTCCTGGGCTCTTTCATCTGGCTGTAACATTTTTCTTTTTTTAAATTGTGCTAAAATACACACAGCTTAAAATTTACCATCTGATAGGGGTTGGATGTGTGCATCCTCCAAATCTCATGGTGAAATGTGATCCCCAATGTTGGGGGACGGGTGAGATCTGGCAGGAGGTATTTGGGTCGTGGGGGCGGATCCCTCGCAAATGGCTTGGTGCCCTCCCCATGGTGATGAAAGAGCTCTCATTCTGTTAGTTCACCCAAGAGTTGGTTGTTTTGCAGAGCTGGCACCTCCTTGTCGCTCTCTCTTTCTTACTCCCTCTCTCTTTCCCTCTCTTGTACTCTCTGTCTCCCTGTGATGTTCCTGTCTGTTCTCTTTTCACCTTCTATCATGAGTAAGTTTCCTGAGGCCTCACAAGAAGCCTAGCAGATGCTAGTATCATGCATGTACAGCCTGCAGAACCATGAGCCAAATAAACCTCTTATTCTCTTTTTTTTTTTTTTTTTTGAGACAAGACCTGGCTCTATCACCCAGGGTGGAGTGCTGCAGTGATGGAATCATAGCTCACTGCAGCCTCAAACTCCCAGGCTCAAGCCGTCCTCCCACCTCAGCTTCCCAAGTAGCTGAGACTACAAGTGTGCACCACACCTGGCTAATTGTTGTGTGTTTTGTAAAGACAGGGTTTCACCATGTTGCCCAGGCTGGTCTCAAACTCATGAACTCAAGCAATCCACCAGCTTCAGCCTCCCGAAGCACTGGGATTGCAGGTGTAAGCCTCTTTTCTTTATAAGTTATCCAGCCTCAGGTACTTCTTTACAGCATGGCAAAACAGACTAACTCACCAGTTCTTTAGTGTACATTTTGGTAGTATTAAATACATTTATAATGTACAATCTTTATCACTATCCACTTCCATAATTCTTTTCATTTTAAAAACTTAAACTTTAGGCCTGGCATGGTGGCTCACGCCTGTAATCTCAGCACTTTGAGAGGCTGAGGCAGGCAGATCACGAGGTCAGGAGTTCGAGACCAGCCTGGCCAACATGATGAAACCGTGTCTCTACTAAAAATACAAAAATTAGCCGGGCATGCTGGTGGGTGCCTGTAATCCCAGCCATTCAGGAGGCTGAGGCAGGGGAATCGCTTGAAACTGGAAGGTGAAGGTTGCAGTGAGCCAAGATGGCGCCACTGCACTCCAGCCTGGACAACAAGAGTGAAACTCCATCTAAAAAATAATAAATTAATAAAATGAAATACATTAAACTTTATATACATTGAACAATAACTCCTTATTTTCCTGTCTCCCCTGTCCCTGGAAACTGCCAACCAACTTTCTGTCTGTATGACTGTGACTACTCTAAGTACCTCACATAAATGGAATTATACAGTACTCGCCTTTTTGGGACTGGCTTATTTCACTTAGCATGATGTCCTTAAGTTTCATCCATGTTGTATCATGTGTTGGAATTTCCATTATTTTTAAAGCTGAATGATATTCCATTGTATATACATACTACATTCTATTATTCATTCATGTGCAATGGACAGTGGGGCCATTTAAATAATTCTGCTATGAACATGGCTGCAGAAAGATCTCTGTGAGTCCATGCTTCCAGTTCTTTTGGGTATATAACCAGAAGTAGAATTGCTGCATCATATGGTAATTCTGTTATTTATTTATTTATTTATTTTTTGAGGTCAAGTCTCTCTCTGTTGCCCAGGCTGGAGTGCAGTGGCACAATCTCAGTTCACTGCAACTTCCGTCTCCCATGTTCTAGCAATTCTCCTGCCTCAGCCTCCTGAGTAGCTGGGGTTACAGGCACCCACTACCATGCCCGTCTAATTTTTGTATTTTTTAGTAGAGGTGGGGTTTCACCAAGTTGGCCAGGCTGGTCATGAACTACTGACGCCAGGTGATCCACCCACCTTTGCCTCCCAAAGTGCTGGGATTACAGGCGTGAGCCACCATGCCCGGTCAATATTATTTTTAATGTTTCCAGGAACCAGCACATTGCTTTTCAAAATGGCTGTAGCATGTTACATTCCTACCAATAGTTCACAAGGATTTCAATATCTCACACGGCTGTAATTTATGGGGGTATCAATTGCACAAGAAAGTACAAGTTGGCCTCACTCACAGGTCCAACAGTTAGTACTGGCTGTTAGCCGGGCACCTAAAATTCCTCAGTGGTGCCTGTGTCAGTCTTGGTATTCCAAGCAGATGCCAAGTCTGGATTTATTAGAGAAAACTCTAATAGGAGTGTATGAGATTTATTGGAGGAAACTCCTGCAAGGGAAAATGGGAAGGAAGCCAGAGGAGTCCAGGAGAGTCATCAGACCACAGTGCAAGTCTAGCACCAGGGGAGAAGGGAAAGATGGGAACACAGGGCACGGCAAGACTTCGCACGAGGTTCTGCAAAAGTTTCTGCAAAGCTGATGGGGAGCCCATGACAGGAGTGGTGCATTTCCTAGGAGTGGGCTTGCCTGAGAATCCTGCCACGCCCAATCACTGTCTGGGAGCAGTGAGGAAAGAGTGGCCTCGGTGGAAACACGGTGATTGGTAGATTTCTGAGAGCAGCAGCTGGGTCGCTGGTCAACTCATTCCCCTGTGCTCCAACATCTGAGGAAGAAAAGTAGGAAAGGGATGGGTATAAAGAACTGTGCTTGCTTTGTAACTTCATCCCATTCACAAGAAGGCAGAACAGCTTCTCTTTACACATAAATTATCACTGTGTATTGCAGTAGGCCCCTGCCAGGGATCCTTCCTCCCTGGCTATCTGCTGCACCCTCCAGTACCACTGAAGGCCACTATTCAAATGCCATCCTCTGCATAAGTCCTTCCCTGATGGCTCATTTAAAATGTGAAACACCTCTTCCCCAGCCACACTTCTTGCGCTACTTCCCTGACTTGTTTATTTCTATGACGGGTGTTGCATTCTATATATTATGATTCATGTTTGGCTCCTTCACTAGAATATCAGTTCTACAACTGCAGAGGTTTGTCAGTTTTATTCAGTGTTATATCCCTAGCATTTACAAGTGGGATGGCCAAAGAATGTGCTCAATGAAACTGATTTTTATTGAATAAAGAATAGTAGCTCATGTCTGTAATCCAACACTTTGAGAAACCAAGATGAGAGGATCGCTGGAGGCCAGAAGTTTGAGACCAGCCTGGCCAGTATAGCAAGACCCTGTCTCTAAAAAAGAAAAGTTTTTAAATCTACTAAGCATGATGACAAATACTTGCTGTAGCCCAAGAGTTTCAGGCTGCAATGAGCTATAATCACACCAGGGCACTTCAGCTTGGGTGACAGATGAGACTTCATCACTAAAAAAGAATAAACTAAAAAAGAATAAAAAGAGTCTGTGATCTATTATGCACTGTCCTGTGGACTCTATTCATGAATCTATCATCTATCTATCTACCTGTCTATCTGTCTATCTCTCTATCCATCCATCCATCCATCCATCTACCCATTCATCCGTCTATCCATTTATCCATATACATATCTAACATCTATCCATTCATCCATCCATTTATCCATTCATCCATCCATTTATCCATTCATCCATCCAACTATCCATCTAGCTATCTATCCATTCATCCATGCATCCATCCATCCACCCATCTATCCTTCCATCTATCCATCGATCCATCCATCCATCCATCCATGCAGTCATCCATCCATCCACCCACCCACCCATTCATCTATCTATCTATCTATCTATCTATCTATCTATCTATCCATCCATCCATTTATCCATCCATCCATACGTCCATCTATCTATCTGTTTATATATAGTCTTATGCAATTTATATATAATCTTATCCATTTATATAAAATCTTATACAATTTTTTCTCTATTGTTATCCTTCAATGACTAAGAATCAGAACAGTCACATAATGTGTATGGGATCACTCAATTGTGAGTGATGATGGACTTTGGATGGGAACCCAAGCCTGTCTCCAAATTTACTGTATTTCCCAGTAACATGCATGACCTCATTACAAAGATAAAGATAGAAAAAATGAGGAAGGGAGTGAGGGAGGAGGAAGGAAGCAACACAAACACATATACCTAATCCCTGCAAAATTCAAGTGGAGTATTAAGAGTCTCATAACTAGAAAACCATCTTGACTGTTTTATTGTTTTGTTTATCCACTGAAATGTCCAACACTTTAGCATAGTTTCAACAAAGCACATTTAACGATGTGCCTACATTATAAATGCACAGGGAGAATCTTCATGCATTTGAGTGATTTCTCCTTAGGAATCACACATCATCGTTATCCCCACCTGGGTGGCTTCTCTGAGCTGTAAATAGATGAAAGAACTGCAAGACTCTGCACTTGCTAGTCTGCCTGAGGGGAGAAGGCGAATGCTCCCCAGCAAATCGGAGCTCCTTACAATCCTTCCTAAGGAAATGCCTGATGAATGAGCCATTTAGAACACATGCCGGAATCCACATGCTTTCTAAGTGCGTTCTGCATAGAAGCAGGGATTGTTGGTAGCCAAGATATAAGGGCCTCTCTACACAGGATTCCTCTTCTTTTTCCAAAAAAGGGAGGAGGTGAGAAATGCGTCTTAGGGCTAAAGAGGCCTGAGAAACAGAGGTTGCTTTGAGAGAAGTATGAGTAACTGTAGAAGGTAAATAAATCTTGGGGTCCCTAAATCACTAAGCTAAAAGGAAAAGCCAAACTTGGAACTGCTTAGGGCAAACCTGCCTCCCATTCTATTCACATTGAGATCAGTGCATATGTGATCGCCTCCTATGGAAAGGCTAACCAGAAACAAAAACAAATTCAACCATTTGTCTCTTATTGACCTATGACCGGAAAGCCCCCTCCCCACTTGGAGTTGCCTGGTCTTTGCCTCGAGTTGTCCCACCTTTCTGGGCTGAACCGATGTCTATCTTACACCTGTTGATTGGTGTCTCAGGTCTCCCTAAAATGTATAAAACCAAGCTGCGTCCCGGCCACCTTGGGCATACGTCATCAGGACTGGCTGAGGCTGTGTCACAGGTGTGCGCCCTCAACCGTGGCAAAGTAAACTTTCTAAATTAACTTTCTAAGACCTGTCTCAGATTTTCAGTTCACATAATCTTCCTGCAAAAGTATTTGAATGCCTTTAATTCAACAGTTTTGATGTTTAGCAGCATAACCAACACTTCTCTTAGCACTATAAACAAGGAACTCCTTATCGAAAATAGAAAGTTAACTGAGATTCTGAAGTGCTTGTTTAGTTTGCAGACAAAAGCAAATAACCTATCAATATAACATTGACAGCACCTGAAGGCCCACTGTGTGCTGCTTTGGAATCTGCCTCATCGCTGGGTGACAAAGCATGCTCTGAAGAGACTCTGCAAGAGCGGCTTTTCTGTAAGTGGCCTGTGGCTTATTTATAGTCATTCTGCACGTGTGCTAATGAGCCATGCCAGCCTGGCAGACATAATTTAACTTTCTATGGCTCTTGGTTTTCTCATCTGTAAAATTACAAGGTTGGACAAGTTAAATTCTAAGAACTGTTAGCCTAAAACATTCTCTGCTCTCATGATACTCTGGTTAAAATAGTATGTTATTTTGACTTCTCAGTAATCCTGACTGTCCTTCTTCCCCACTGATTCTGGATGAGGATTTTCTGCCTGCTCTAACTTACCCAAAGCATTAGCACAGCTGATGATCTGACACGCTGAACAATGACTAAACTGTGACTGAGATAAGGCCACTTGCTGAATGTATGTAGGTAAGTGTTCTCAGCTCTCTAGGCCTCAATGCTAGTGTATGGAAGACACATTTGACAGCAATGACTTAAGCACACTCGTGAATAACACTATGGTCTAAGGAAAGGTGTGTTCAAAGTTCCGGCCAGGCGTGGTGGTTCATGCCTGTAATCCCAGCACTTTGGGAGGCCGAGGTGGGCGGATCACGAGGTCAAGAGATCAAGACCATCCTGGCCAACGTGGGGAAACCCCGTTTCTACTAAAAATACGTAAATTATCCAGGCATGGTGGCGGGTGCCTGTAGTCCAAGCTACTTGGAGGCTGAAAGCAGGAGAATCATTTGAACCCAGGAGGCAGAGGTTGCAGTGAGCCGAGATTGTGCCACTGCACTCCAGCCTGGTGACGAAGTGAGATTTCATCTCAAAAAAAAAAAAAAAAGGTCCAAGCTAAGGAATCCAGAAGTGGCCAACCTGAAGATTCACCGTTTATCTGTGAAGGACATCAGAATCCCCGGACCATCCCTTGAAATGCAGGCTCGGGGCTCTTCGTTTTGGGATACGTGGAGGTTGCTAGGTGGAGGCTGCTAAGTAACAAAGTATTATAACCTGCGTGCATTTTTTTTTTTTTTTTTTTTGATGGAGGTTCACTCTTGTCACCCGGGCTGGAGTGCAATGGTGCAATCTAGGCTCACCACAACCTCCGGCCCCCGGGTTCAAGTGATTCTCCTGCCTCAGCCTCCCAAGTAGGTGGGATTACAGGCATGCACCACCACACCCAGCTAATTTTGTATTTTTAGTAGAGACAGGGTTTCACCATGTTGGTCACGCTGGTCTTGAACTCCCAACCTCAGGTGATCCACCTGCCTCGGCCTCCCAAAGAGTTGGGATTACAGGCATGAGCCACTGCACCTGGCCCCTGTGTGCATTTTTTTAAAAAGTAGGGAGTCTCCTGTCCAGCCTGCCACTCCTGGTCTGCCCCATTTGTAAGTCCTCAATAAACCCTATTGACACAAGATTATTTGGATGCCGCTTTGCCAGCTGGAAATCTCTGTGGTTGGCAGCACCTCTGCCCAAGTTTCGCCCATGACCGCTGGGCTGGCTCTGCCCACTCAGCCCAGCAGGCTGTGCTGGGCTTGCTGTGCTGGGCTCTTGCTACCGACCCAGATCCCACAACTGCTGTGAGTGAGCCAAGTGCAGAGTGGTGAGGGGTGTGTGAGTGAGCAAGCATGGGACACAGCCAAGTGTGCCAGCTGCCATAGCAGGGCAGGCAGCTCCAGGTGCCAGCACAGGCGTGAGCTTTGTACAAGGCTGTGGCTGGACCAGATGTGCCTCAAGTGGCTTCTGCCTTGGGTTCCCCTCATCTGGATGAGGGGAACATGTTGGTGCCCCAAAATTCAGAGACACCAGCAACCATAGAGGCCTAAGTGGGTGTAACAGTGTATCACAGCTCTGGCTCAGGGAGTCCTAAGACCTGGGCCCCCAGAAGGGTTACTGCTCTTCCCTCGCAGTCCAGCAAATGAGAGCGTGTCACCACCCACAGCTTGGTGAGCCAGCCAGGAAAATGTTACAGCCCTTTTCACTCCTGCTGTTCAGCAGGCGGGTTCTTGTCCCGTGACATAAGGTTATGTGGACAACCGGAGCATGAGCAAGGTGGAGAAGAGTTTTACTGAGCAACATAACAACTCTCAACATGCGAGGGCAACTCAAAGTAAGCAGTGCCTTCCCCAAGTCAGGTAGTTCCAGTGTATGGCTGAGTCTGGGGTTTTTATGGGCTCAGAATGGGGGAGTGTGTGCTGATTGGTCAATGGGTGGGCCTGGAAAAAGCATCGTTTGATTGGCTAAAAAGCCATCGAGGACGTTCTCACTCCAGTCCTGGGCTGTAGTAGCTAGGTTTTCAGGCTTTGGGCTGTCTTTGGCTTGAAGGTCGGATTTCACCAGGGACCTGGCCCTGTCTGCTTAGGAATTTGTCTGCCTCCTGCCACTGACATTATATTGCCTTCACTGGCTCTGGGTCTCCTCTTTGGCTTCTGGGACATGGTGCCATCTCTGTAGGAGTCCACAAGGCTCCAGGACAATAGCTGGAAATTTGCAGAAGAAAAGAAAGTTGCTCAAGGATGGGTGAGGAAACAAATAATGAGGATGAAGCTAACAAAGAGCATTCTACTTCTCAAGATTTAAATGTATCAAAAATAGCAGCCCCAAATTATTGAAAGCAAACCACATTTGGTACAGAGCTGTCTCTCTGGGCTAGTTTGCCAGCGGGTCTGCGTGGTGGACCACATTGTCATCTGTCTTCCGTGCCCTTCTTTGGCACGATGAACTCTGCTGTGTGTGTCCTGGTGCTGGAACTGCTATTACCAACGAGCTAATTGAGTTTGCTGGCCTTGAAAATGCATCCCTGTAGGTAATGTGATGATGTAATGCTGTGTTCCTGCCGTCTGGATTTCCTCCCTGCCATTACAGAGGCCTTATTTATGGGACTGGAAACAAAAACAAGAAAAAAAACAGGATGGCCTTTTGATGTGACTTAAACAAGGCTGGAACAGAGCCCCAGGCTTAACGTTCCTTTGTCCTCACATGCCCCTGAGATGCCAGGACTCAAGTGAAACAAGGAAATCCCAGAAAGCAGGTGGGGGTCCATGAGAGTCTGCTGGACACAGGTCTAAGGAAAATAGGAGCATAGGTGTAGGGAGGATGCCTGGAAGAAGGGTGAGCAAATGGCAAATGCCGGATACACAAGTTCCACTTATGAACAGAATGAGGACAGGGCTAGGCAAGGTCAAACTAATCCAGCAGACACTGAGATGAGTTTGGAGAGAGGGAAGGCAGGACCCCTCTGATGTCTAAGGAAGAAGAGCATGACAAACTGCCCTGGACAGGTGGTATGCCCAACACAGGACAAGCTGGAGGCAGGCAGGGAAGTCCATCTGGGCCGTGCAAGGGAAAGCTAGAAACTATCACAGCCTGATACCACAGGGTGATACTACACCCTTGATCTGTGTCAGGGGTGGGGCTGTGGAAAGCCAGGCAGGGCACCTGCCCTCATGGAACTGACCTTCTAGTGCTGAAAATGAACTGATAGGGCATGAAGACAGACCCCACAGATCAATGGAATAGAATCAAGTCCAGAAATAAACCCTTGTATATGTGGTCAAATGACTTAGAACCAAAACCATTCAATGCTGAAAGGATTTGTTTTTTCTTTTCTTTTCTTTTCTTTTTTTTTTTTTTTTTTTTTTTTG
>NC_045441.1:15525688-15540887 GCF_002776525.5 Piliocolobus tephrosceles | reverse complement strand
ACGGAGTCTTGCTCTGTCGCCCAGACTGGGTGCAGTGGCCGGATCTCACTCACTGCAAGTTTCGCCTCCCGGGTTTATGCCATTCTCCTGCCTCAGGCTCCCGAGTAGCTGGGACTACAGGCACCCGCCACCTCGCCTGGCTAGTTTTTTGTATTTTTTAGTAGAGACGGGGTTTCACTGTGTTAGCCAGGATGGTCTTGATCTCCTGACCTCGTGATCCGCCCGTCTCGGCCTCCCAAAGTGCTGGGATTACAGGCTTGAGCCACCGCGCCAAGCCAACTTTTATATTTTTAGTGGAGACGGGGTTTCACAATGTTGGCCAGGGTGGTCTCCAGCTCCTGACCTCAGGTGATCAGCCCGACTCGCCCCCCAAAGTGCTGGGATTACAGGCATGAGCCACTGTACCCATCCTTGAGCTATAGAGTTTTCTGTTGCTCAGTTGCTGTAAGTCTAGGTGCTCAATTGCTGTAAACTTAGGTTCCTTAATCAGTCTGCTGCTTTTTTATTTTATTTTATTTTATTTTATTTTATTTTATTTTATTTTATTTTATTTTATTTGAGACAGGGTCTCACTCTGTCACACAGGCTGAAGTATAGTAGTGCAATCATGGCTTACTGCAGCCTGAAACTCCTGGGCTCCAGGGATCCTCCTGCCTTGGCCTCCTGAGTAGCTGGGACTACAAGCGTGCACCACCACACCTGGCTAATTTTTTTTTTTAAATCTTTTGTAGAGATGGGATCTTGCTATGTTGCCCAGACTGGTCTCAAACTGCTGGCCTCAAGCGACCCTCCCAACTCAGCCTCCCAAAGTGCTGGGAATACTGGTATGAGCCACTGCACATCGCTACTAAGGCTGCTTGAAGCTGAACGGAGACAATGAAATAAAGTGGTTAATACCTGGCAGACACAGGCCTCCAAGAAGATATACGTGTTACTTCAGTCTCTGTCTTTTGTCAAAAAGCCTTCTGATACAAGTCAAAATGAATTATGAATTTTCATTATGAATCCTCTCCTTCCTTCTCCTGATGCGGTGAACAGAGCCTCAAAGTTGCCCTTGGGGTATCTCTTATCATGCCGTTTTGCTCTTCAATATCTGCAACGTAATTAACTACTTTTTGTGTTGCCTTTCATTTAGAGCTATGCCTGGTGCAATGACCGCCCCCTAGCAAATACTGCAGCGCAATGAAGTTACAAAAAAACGCAAAAATACTTCCTGACTGAATAAACGATGATGATATTTGTAATGCAATGCACACATAGACACACACCATTTCCAAGGAACGGGATCATTAAAATATTTTTTAACCCATTTCACATCAATATTATCCATGTTATGTGAATCACTACTTGGCAAAATGAAAAAAACATATATGTCGTTCAATTGGACCGTGAGAGCTGAGCATAAACAGGTTGCAGATGAAAGTCCTGGTTTGTGAAGACAGGTGAAAGGAAAAAGTGCCTGCCTCCTAATGGAAAAGAAATTTCCCAGGAAGGGAAAAAATAAAAGGTGACCGGAAACAAAAGCAAGATGAATCACTTTCATTCTGAAAGGAACACAGTGAAACAATGTTGCTAAATGAGACACAATTTCTGACAAAGATCGTCTCTGTTCTCCAAGGACTTTTATTGTGCAGCCTGTACCAAGAGTTATGTGTTATCTTCCCAAAAAGAGTCAGTGTACTTTATTTCATGCGTGGTATCTCTCTTTGCCTCTTCTCCCCACTTGCTGCGATTTAAGCCTCTATTGTAGTGCCCTATCTCTGATCAGCACTAAAGATCTGAAAAGCCCTGAGTTTGCAAGAATAAAAAAAAAAAAAAAAAAAGCCTCAGGTTTGACAGTGACAGATCCTACAGTCCCCCAGGGATGACATTCCTGCACTATGAAGACCGCAGATCCTCCGATAACAAGCAGTAGCTCCTGTTTGCCTCATGCCTTTGTGTAGAGGTCAGGATACCTGCAAGGGAAAGGGCATTGCTGGGAGAGCCTGGGCTACTTTTGCCAAGCACAGCAGGAGCGACTTCATATTAGAGGCAACAAGTTTGGGTGAAAGGGAAGGCAGGGATACAGTCCTTGAACTCAAGGATGTCATAATGGAAAGCAAGGTTTAAGATGCAAAAAATGACCCTTTAGGCTGGGCGCAGTAGCTCATGCCTGTAATCCTAGCACTTTGGGAGGCTGAGGCGGGTGGATCATGAGGTCAGGAGATCGAGACCACGGTGAAACCCCGTCTCTACTAAAAATACAAAAAATTAGCCTGGCGTGGTGGGGGGCACCTGTAGTCCCAGCTACTTGGGAGGCTGAGGCAGGAGAATGTCATGAACCCGATAGGCAGAGCTTGCAGTGAGCCGAGATCGCGCCACTGCACTCCAGCCTGGGGCGACAGAGTGAGACTCCCTCTCAAAAAAAAAAAAAAAAAAAAAAAAAAAACGACCCTATAAACTTAAACCAAAATCCCTATAAACTACTTTCTTGATTTTATTTTATTTTTGGAGACAGGATCTCACTCTGCTGCCCAGGCTGAAGTGTATGCAGTGGCATGATCATAGCTCACTGCAGCCTCAAACTCCCGGGCTCAAGCGATCCTCCTGCCTCAGCCTTCTGCATAGCTGGTACACAACACAGGCGTGCACCACCAGGCCCAGCTACTTTTGTAAATATTTATTTTTTGTAGAGATGTTTCCCAGGCTGTTCTGGAACTCCTGGTCTCAAGTGATCCTCCCTCCTCGGCCTCTCGAGGTGCTGGGATTACAGGCATGAGCCACCGTGCCCACCTGGTATTCAGCTATTCTCAAGCACTGTGTCCTTGCCTCCCTAAACCTCAGTTTCCTCCTCTCTAAAATGGGATAACAGTAGCATCTGCTGCAAACGATTGCTGTAGGGAATAAATCATATCGTACATGCAAGGCTAGTATCACTGTAGTGACAGCTGGAGAAATACCACTTCTTCTTGTTGTTATTATTTGTATAGTGATTTATACCTTAGCATTCCTTGGTGTAGTGAGTGATTAACACCTTCTTACAGTTAATGAATGAACAATTAGAACACAATTAAGCAAAGAGAATTGCATTACTCTTCTGATTAAAAGCCTGATACCCAAAGGATGAAATTTAAACTATTTTGTGTGGCTTTCCATCTGGCCCCAGGCTCACCTACCGGCTTCCTCCCTGTCAGTACAAGCTCTGCTGAGCCACCCGAAATTATATACGCTCACTGAACATTCACCACATTTGAGCTTGACTTGTGTACCTGTAAGTCTGAACATAGCATGTGCTGAACATAGAAACATGGTCCTTTTCTCTATGACCAACAAATGTAGACGGGAGAGTGAGTTAGCATTCCTGTGTGAGCTTCAGTGCCCAACCTAGATGCCCCTTTCCCTGTGAAGCCATCCTTTGGCCTCCCTGAAGCACTGGTCATTTATCTCTCCTCTGGGCTCACACCATATTTTATGCCACTGCTTCTCAAAGTGTGGTCCCTGGACCAGAAGCAATAGCACCATCTGGACACATATTAGGCCAATATCACTTTAGTAAGGGCTGGAGAAATACCACTTGTTGCTGTTAATATTATTATAGTGAGCTTTTCGTACCTTAGCATTTGTTAGAAATGCAAATTACTTGGCTCTGTCGTGGATCCACTGAACCAGAAACTCTGGGGCTGGGACTCAGCAACCTGTGCTTGAAGAAGCCTTTCGCGTGATTCTGATGCACACCCACATTGGAGAGCCATAGCTCGATGCAAACTTTCACTTTACCCTGCCTCCTACACTTTCAAAACCACTTGCTTAAACATATGATTCTGTCCTATAACAGTTAGCTTTTAGCCAACTTCTTTTACCTTCCTGTGTCCTAATTTTCCTCATCTGTTAAAAATAGGAATGATTAGCTGGGTGCGGTGGCTCACACCTGTAATCTCAGCACTTTGGGAGGCTGAGGTAGGCGGATCACCTGAGGTTGGGAGTTCGAGACCAGCCTGACCAACGTGGAGAAACCCTGTCTCTATTAAAAACGCAAAGTTGGCCGGGTGTGGTGGCACATGCCTGTAGTCCCAGCTACTCGGGAGGCTGAGGCAGCAGAATTGCTTGAACCCGGGAGGTAAAGGTTGTGGTGAGCCGAGATTGCACCACTGCACTTCAGCCTGGGCAACAAGAGCGAAAATCCATCTCAAAAAAAAAAAAATTATCATATTACCTTACAGAAATGCTTAAAATTAGAATTAATAAATAGAAAATGTGATCTATGGTATCTCAAACACTAGTGTCCTCTAGATCCCTCCAACCTCATCTCCCAACTGTTTATTCATGATTGCCTAGCGTAATGGTCTTCATATAAAACTGCCCATTGCCTTGCCAAAAAGACCCATTCAAGGGGTATAATTCCAGGAAAAGAGTCTGTTGGGCTTTTGGGAACTGAGCTATCTATCTCAAGCATCAACAAGGAATGACTGAGCTATTACAAATGAGTGAATCACGAGTAAACTCTAGCATGAGGTAGAGATGGCGGGAAAGGGAAGAAAGATTATTTAAGGATGAGTCAAGCTAGGGTCAAGAAAGGGTAAGTTAGAGGGATGGATATAGAACTTTGCAATCAACTTGCTGCGATTGTGCTTTGGGGTGGCTGCTTTGGATGGGACTTTTCTCTCTGTCACTAAACGAGTACGCAAAAAAATCCCAGAAATTGCACTGTTTTGCCCATGAACTTGGTTCTATTCACAGGGAAGGGCCTACATGATGGATGACTGAAGGGAGGCCTGGTGGCCATAGTGATCACCTCTGTAGCTGATGTACCAGATAAGCATGTGTCACAGGCTCCATGCAGCTTTCCTGGTTGGAAGAGTTATGCCTATTTGGTGGTGCACATAATAAATGTTTTAGGAGTCAGGCAGGGCTTGCAGTAATCAGGGAAGATTTCCCAGAATTCAGCCATGGGTTTAAGTAGAGATCTGGGGTTCAGATAGGCAGAGAGAGGTCAGTGAACATTCCAGCCAGGGGAATAGCTGAGCGCCCCGCTCTAAGCTCTCTCATAAAACACCATTTGTTTCTCTCATAGAGCTTTTCACAATTTGTAATTATTGTTCATTTATTTAGGGTTGGTATCCTCCTTCTCCTGTACATGCTAGTAGGGCAAGGGTCACATCCAATCTTTCTTTTTCATTATTTCATCCTGAGCATCTTAGAACCGGGCCTAGCGTGGGGTAGGTTCTGAATATATGTCTTTAGTATTCATCTCAATGAACATTGTTTAAATGAACGAATGAGTCAGGCCAGCTGACCAGGTAAGACAGTGCCTCGTTCCAGAGGGCTCTGACATCTTGGCTGGAAAATTTTCTCTTAATATCATAGTCAGTAGACAATTGTGAGCTCCTAGAAAACAAAAAGTATTGGCCGGCCGCAGTGGATCATGCCTGTAATCCCAGCACTTTGGGAGGCTGAGGCAGGTGGATCACTTGAGGTCAGGAGTTCAAGACCAGCCTGGCCAACATAGAGAAGAAACGCTGTCTCTACTAAAATTACAAAAATTAGCCACTCATAGTGGTGGGCACCTGGAATCCCAGCTACTTGGGAGGCTGAGGCAGGAGAATCGCTTGAACCCAGGAGGCAGAGGTTGCAGTGAGCTGAGATCGTGTCACTACACTCCAGCCTGGGCAACAGAGTGAGACTGTCTCAAGAAAAAAAAAAGAAAAGAAAAGAAAAAAGGAAAACAAGAATTATTTCCCATTAAGTCAGTGAATTTATTCAGTAGTAGACTGTGACACTACACAAAGTTAAATCAGAGAGCACCCCTATGTTGAAGGAGATCAGACTCTGAACGTGGGCAGGGATTGGCTGTATACATAAGCAAGAATAACATAGAATAGGAAGAAATCGTGCTGCATGGGAGAGGCAGGAGTTCAGTGTGGAGCGATGGAAGGACAGAGAGCTTGCAAGTCCATCTAGAGACAACTTGTTGGTGTGGAGTTGGGGAGATCAGGAGAGAGCAGGTGGTTCAATTTGGCTAAATTCTCCCTGCCTTCCCCACAACGTTTAGCATAGTGCATTGCACACTGCTGGAATTTCATGACCATAATGTCTGTTGCATTATTATTTACCTCCATGATCAAAGAAGTGACAGGAGGCAACTGGAAATATTTTAAATACAACTTCATCTGAACTGGAACTTTTTTTTTCACCAACCCAAAGTAACATTCAATTTAAAGCAGTTTGTAAAGGTTGGACCATCAAAGGGGAATAGAAAGGATGGTTTGTGTGTGTGTGTGGAATATTATGAGTAGTCTATCATTGCCTGAGAATTTGTAAAAGAGTTATACAAAGGGCGGGCACAGAGGCTCATGCCTATAATCTGAGCGTATTGGGAGGCCAAGGTGGGCAAATCACCTGAGGTCAGAAGTTCCAGACCAGCCTGACCAACACGGAGAAACCCTGTCTCTACCAAAAATACAAAATTAGCCGGGCGTGGTGGTGCATGCCTGTAATCCTAGCTACTCGGGAGGCTGAGGCAGGAGAATCGCTTGAATCTGGGAAGCAGAGGTTGTGGTGAGCCAAGATCGTGCCATTGCACTCCATCCAGCCTGGGCAACAAGAGCGAAACTCTGTCTAAAACAACAACAAAAAAATGTCATACAAGTAGGCAAAGATGACCCATGCATGGGCTTACATTGTGACAAGGGGTTCATCCTAAAAGCAGCCTTCGGAAAGTTTAAAAGACTGGGGCATTTGGTGGGACCTGCGTTTTAGGAAGGTCACATTGCATGGTTTTTGAGTGATGGGTGGGTGGTAAGATTGGCTGGCCTTCTTCGCTGATCCTGTAGTTACTACACTTCTCCCCTCCCTCATTGCAAGCCTCTCCTGGGATGGGATTGTAATTATCTGCTCACGTGTCCTTCCCTCCCACCAGAGAGAAGGGCAAGTGTTTTGAGGTCATGGAGTGGGCCTTTTCTTAGAAATCTGTCAGTATTATATTAGCTCGCAAGATGGTAGGGAAGGAAAACAAATGACAAACAGTTTCAGTAGTTCAGGCAAGAAATGAGAGTGGCCTGAGCTAAGGTCACATTTGTGAAGTATGGAGGCCGGGCATGGTGACTCATGCCTGTAATCCCAGCACTTTGGGAGGCTGAGGTGGACAGATCATGAGGTCAGGAGATCAAGACCATTCTGGTCAACATGTTGAAACCCCATCTCTACTAAAAATACAAAAATTAGCTGGGCGTAGTGGTGTGTGCCTGTAATCCCAGCTACTTGGGAGGCTGAGGCAGGAGAATCTCTTGAACCAGGGAGTCGGAGGTGGCAGTGAGCCGAGATCACACCACAGCACTCCAGTCGGGCAACAGAGTGAGACTCCATCTCAAAAAAAAAAAAAAAAAGAATGGAACATGGGGAACAGAGATCTGCTACCCTTTAGCTGTAAAATATACAGGACTTTGTCACAGACGGTGGGGGTGAAGGAGAAGGAGGAGCCAGGGATTTGAATGACTTAGGTAGAGTAGAGAATGATGGGTGACTCTTTGGGACAGGACACAGAGGAGAAGAAACACATTTAGAGAAGCGTAGCACAGTTTCAGTATGGCACATGTTGTATTTAACAAACCGATGGAACTTTGAAGCAGTGATATCTAAAATGGGTTGGATTTGCATGTATAGGGTTCAGAGACAAAGCTGAGCTAAGGAATTCAATAACATGGATAGAGTGATAGGTAAAGACAGAGAAAGACATGAAGTCAGCCACCTCCTGTACAATATTTGGTATTACCTGTCTTTCTAATTTTTGTCATCTGAGCCATTATAAGACAGCATCTCAATGCTGTTCTACTTTTCATTTATTGAAGTATTTATCTATACTCTTTTCACCTACCAGAGCTCGTTCTTCTGTGAATTGCCTTGAAATATATTAGGCAATAGAAATAATTTTCTTTTTTTTTTTTTTTTGTCCTTTTTGTTGTTGTTGTTGTTGGTTTGCAGGATTTCTTTGTATATTCTAGAAATTATTCCCTTGACTGTTTTAGGCATTGGGAATACCTTCTCACACTCTGCCATCTGTTTAATTTGTATTTGCAATTTCTAGCTTATGCCAGGAGGAGGAACCCATTAACTGAGCCCCAGAAATACAGTGGAAGAAGCACATGTCAGAGTAAGATAAGGTTGGAGAGTGGACATATTGACTGAAGAGTGTAGGATTTTGACAGGCAAAGCCAGAAGAAGATGTGCCAACTGATGGGAGTGGCATGTTTTTAGGGGCCATAATACGATCTGGAGGTGTGCCAACACCCAAATCTCAATTTCAATTGTAATTCCCAAAGTTGGAGGTGGGGCACGGTGGGAGGTGAATGAGTCGTGGTGGTGGATTTCTCATGAATGGTTTAACGTCATCCGCTTGGCACTGTTCTCATGATAGTGAGTGAGTTATCGCCAGATCTGGTGGTTTGAAAGTGTGTAGTGCCGTCCCCGCTCCTCTTCCAGCTCTTGCTCCTTCTCCAGCCGTGTGAAGGGCCTGTGTCCCCCTTTGCCTCCCGACATTATTGAAAGCTCCCTCAGACCTTCCCAAAAGCAGATCCTGCCATGCTTCCTATACTGCCTGCAGAACCAGGAGCCAATTAAACCTCTCTTATAAATTACCCAGTCTTAGGTTATTTCTTTATAGAGAAGCGAGTATGGCCTAATACAGGGTGCAGTAACAGAAAAACCCAAGCATGGGGATGCGATGGGATGGAGAGCAGCAGGGAGCAAGAGGGAACATGAATGAGATGTTCATGCTGACAGAAAGCCAGGGGAGAGGGGTAAGGGGAGCTTGGACCACAGTCGAAAGAGCAGCAGGTGCCAGTCTTGGTCTTCATCTAGGGGTGGTGGATGTTAAGCAGAGGAGAGACCTGGCTAGAGATTTCCTTTAGTAAGCTGAGCCCGGAAATAGCATGGAAGGCGCTCAGAACGGGGGCAGACTAGAGTTGGGATGCCAATTTAGTGAACCTGGCAATAGGGTAGGGTGATGGTGAGTTTTATGTGTCAACCTGCTTAGGCTGTGATACCCACTTATGGAATCAAATGCTGATGTAGGTGTTTCTGTGAAGGTGTCTTGTGGATGTGATTAACAACTACAATCATTGACTTTACTTTTTATTTATTTCATTTTTTTTTTTTCTTTAGACAGCCTTGCTCTGTCGCCCAGACTGGAGTGCAGTGATGCAATCTCAGCTCACTGCAACCTCCGCCTCCCGGGTTCAAGCGATTCTCCTGCCTCAGCCTCCTGAGTAGCTGAGATTGCAGGCACACTCCACTGTGCTGGCTAATTTTTGCATTTCTAGTTGAGGCAGGGTCTCAACATGTTGATCAGGCTGTTCTCGAACTCCTGGCCTCAGTGATCCGCCCACTTCAGTCTCCCAAAGTGCTGGGATTACCGGTGTGAGCTACCACGCCTGACCAATCCGTCAACTTTAAAGTAGACTTAAGTGAAGTGGACTTAAATAAAGTCTGTGATATGGGGGAGCCTTTTTTAATCAGTTGAAGGCCTTAAGAATAAAACTGAGGGCCAGGCACGGTGGCTCACACTTCTGATTGCAGAAATTTGAGAGGCTGAGGCAGGCAGATGACCTGAGGTCAGGAGTTCGAGACCAGCCTGGCAAACATGGTAAAATCACCGTCTCTACTAAAAATACAGAAATTAGCTGGGCGTGGTGGCAGGTGCCTGTAATCCCAGCTAC
Source organism: Piliocolobus tephrosceles (assembly GCF_002776525.5). Lineage (NCBI taxonomy): Eukaryota > Metazoa > Chordata > Mammalia > Primates > Cercopithecidae > Piliocolobus > Piliocolobus tephrosceles. The sequence continues at coordinate 15,531,198 of NC_045441.1, read as the reverse complement.
TTGAGAGGCTGAGGCAGGAGAATCGCTTGAACCCAGGAGGCAGAGGTTGCGGTGAGCCAAGATCGCGCCACTGAACTCCAGTGTGGGCAACAAGAGGGGAACTCCAACAACAACAACAAAAATAAATAAAAAATAAAACTAAGGTTTTCTGGAGAAGAAAAAAATCTACCTCCAGACTGTAACAGAGAAATTCTGCCCCAGTTAGTTTCCAGCCTGCCCTTATAGATTTACGACTTGCCAGACCCCATAATCATATAAGCCAATTTCTTATTTTATTTTTATTTTTATTTTTTTTTGAGATGGAGTCTTGCTCTTGTTGCCCAGACTGGAAGGCAGTGGTACGATCTCAGCTCACTGTAACCTCTGCCTCCTGGGTTCAAGCAATTCTCCAGCCTCAGCCTCTCCTGTAGCTGGAATTACAGGTGCCCGCCACCATGCCCGGCTAATTTTTGTAATTTTAGTAGAGACAGCGTTTCTTCTCTATGTTGGCCAGGCTGGTCTTGAACTCCTGACCTCAGGTAATCCACCCGCCTTGGTCTCCCAAAATGCTGGGATTATAGGCATAAGCCACTGTGCCCGGCCCATGTAAGCCAGTTTCTTAAACTCTCTCTCTTTCTCTCTCTCTCATAACACTCATCCCCAGGAGAGAGAAAGAGATAAATAAATCCTATCAGTTCTCTGAAGAACTGAATGACACAGGAAGTAGGTTATTGGCCTTTGAAGCTTTTTGTTGTTGCATGCCATAAATTAAAAATAAAATAAAATTTTAAAGGACACATTACACTTCAATATATGTATATTTTTATTTAGAAACTATTTACATGTACCCAAGTACTAATATGTTGTATACATTACAAAACACAAAAATAGAAGAATTATAAAGGATGAACTATGGGCCCGACGTGGTGGCTCACGCCTGTAATCCCAGCACTTTGGGAGGCCGAGGCAGGCAGACCACCTGCAGTCAGGAGTTCCAGACCAGCCTGGCCAAGATGTTGAAATCCCATCTCTACTGCAAATACAAAAATTAGCCAGGTGTGATGGCAGGCACCTGTAATCCCAGCTACTCAGGAGGCTGAGGCAGAAGAATCGCTTGAACCCAGGAGGTGGAGGTTGCAGTGAGCTGAGATTGAGCCATTGCACTCCAGCCTCGCAACAGAGTGAGACTCCATCTAAATAAATAAATAAATAACTGGAACTCAAAGTTGAAGCATTTCCGTCCTGCGTTCACCAAGGCATCCTCACAGTTTTTGGAAATCAGCTGACCAAGGTGACAGGTGACAAAGGTCAAACTACAATGATTACAATATAATAAGAACTGAACCAGGATAAACAAAGATGAAAGTCTAAGTCAATTTTCATTCTTTTCTTTTTTTTTGAGACAGAATCTTGCTCTGTCCCCCAGGCTGGAATGCAGTGGGCAATTGTGGCTCACTGCAGCCTCTGTCTCCCAGTTCCAACAATTCTCACACCTTAGCCTCCCAAGTAGCTGAGTCTACAGGAAGGCGCCACCATGCCCGGCTAATTTTTGTACTTTTAGTAGAGATGGGGTTTCACCATGTTGGCCAGGTTGGTCTCGAACTCCTGGCCTCAAGTGATCTGCCCCCTTCGGCCTCTCAAACTGCTGCACTGCAGTGGCAAGATCTTGGCTCACTGCAACCTCTGCCTCTCAGATTCAAGCGATTCTCCTGCCTCAGTTTCCCAAGTACCTGGGACTACAGGCCCCCACCACCACCCCCGGATAAATTTGGTATTTTTAGCAGAGACATGGTTTCGCCATGTTGGCCAACCTGGTCTTAATCTCCTGACCTCAGGCGATCTGCCCGCCTCTGCCTCCCAAAGTGCTTGGATTATAGGCATGAGCCACTGTGCCCGGCCCCAGCCAGAATAATTTTCAGCTTAACGTTTGCTTATCTATGTTTGAAATAAGAGGTTTCCCTGAAACAGAACCTTTCAATCTATTTTTCCAGTTTTCCTCAAAATTGTGAGCGTACAAACACAATCAGAAATTCTGCACATCCCCAAATAACCAGACTGTTAGACTTTTTAAGCCTAATGCCAGGTTTACATCAAGATCCTCCTTACCTATCTTGGTGAGACAGGCTCATGTTTTAAATAACTCCTGGCACTTGAACAGTGATTTTGCTTCCAGAGCAATTTCATTAACCTTGACTCAGCATTGCCTCACAACAAAGGCTGGAGGCAGGAAAGTTTGGAATGGCATCTCTTGTTTTGTAGATGGGTCTTATTAACAATGACAAAAAAAAAAAAAAAGTCCAGCTTTTTGGAAATGAAAAGTAGAATGACGGTTGCCAGGGGTAGAGAGGAGGAGGGAGAAAAAGTTGTTTAATGGGTTTAGCGTTTCAGTGTTGCAGAACAAAAAAATTCCAGGGATTTTTGCATAATACCATGCTTATAGTTAATGCTACTGTACACTTAAAAATGGTTAAGATGCTCAGGAGGCTGAGGCAGGAGAATCACTTGAACCCGGGAAGTGGAGGTTGCAGTGCACTCCAGCTTGGGCAACAGAGTGAGACTCCATCTCAAAAAAAAGAAAAAAAAAAAAAAAAAAAGGTTAAGATAAGTTTTATGTTATGTGTTTTTTTCTTTTTATTATTTTATTTTACATTCTAGGATACATGTGCAGAACGTGCAGATTTGTTACACAGGTATACATGTGCCATGGTGGTTTGCTGCACCTATCAACCCGTCATCTAGGTTTTAAGACCTGCATGCATTAGGTATTTGTCCTAAGGCTCTCCCTCCCCTTTCCTCCTACCCCCGACAGGCCCCAGTGTGTGATGTTCCCTCCCTGTGCCCATGTGTTCTCATTGTTCAACTCCCACTTGTAAGTGAGAACATGCAGTGTTTGGTTTTCTGTTCCTGTGTTAGTTTGCTGAGGATGATGGTTTCCAGCTTCATCCATGTCCCTGCAAAGGACATAAACTCATTCTCTTGTATGGCTGTATATTATTCCATGGTGTGTATGTGCCCATTTTCTTAATCCAGTCTATCATTGATGGGCATTTGGGTTGGTTCCAAGCCTTTGCTATTATGAATAGTGCTGCATTAAACATACTTGTACATGTGTCTTTAGAGTAGAATGATTTATAATCCTTTGGGTCTATACCCAGTAATGGGGATTTCTGGGTCAAACGGTATTTCTGGTTCTAGATCCCTGAGGAATTGTGAAGCCATGTGCATTTCTTTAGTATAACAAAAAATAACTAAACTGGGATTTGGGGAGGTTAAACAAATTGATCAAGGTCACACCATTGACCAACAGATAGAAACAGGGTAGGATTAATGTCATTTGGGGGCCAGTTCATGTTCTTTCCGTTATATAGACTATGCAATGTATAAAAAGAAATTTTCCTTCCCTTCCTGTCTGTGGCATATAAATTTGGAGCAATCTAGACTATCTTTGCGATAACAGACACTTAAGTAGATTCCAAATATTTCTTTTTTTTTACCTTCGTGTACAACATTGACTTTTCTAATCAGTAGTTACAATAAATCTCAAGGATTTGCCGGATTATTTGTGAAATGCAGCAGGGAGCACTGCAACTTATCAGTAAATACACAGGTGCATAAAACGAAAGGAGGAAGAGGGGAGAGTCAGTCCCAACTCCTGGCCACCATCCAGGTCTGTGATTTGACTTTCAAACAACAAATCAATGACACGCGGTCATTCCGTAGCTCCCAAATCACTCCATCACAGCAGAAGACACAAACGCTGCAACCCACCGGCACAAAGAACACTCACCCAGCAGATCCAGACACTCAGGTGAGATCTCCGGGTTAGAAGACCCCAGGGAGCAGTGCAGCTACTAGGGAGGAAAGAGTTTAGAGGAGGCTGCTTTTGAGCTATTCAGCTGGTCCTGATCATTCCTGGAAATAGGTCTCTTAGTGGCCTTGATTGATTGATCGATTGATTGATTCATTGAGACAGAGCCTTACTCTGTTGCCCAGGCTGGAGTGCAATGGCACACCACCACACCTCACTGCCTCCTGGGTTCAAGTGATCCTCCCACGTCAGCCTCCTGAGTAACTGGGACTACAGGCACCCGCCACCCATCACACCTGGCTAATTTGATTATGTTTTTGTAGAGAAGGGGTCTCACTATGTTGTCCAGGCTTGTCTCAAACTGCCAGCTGGGCTCAAGCAATCCTCCCGCCTCAGACTTCCAAAGTGCTGGGTTTACAGATGTGAGCCACCTCGAGGCCCTTATTTTTATTTTTATTTAACTATTTCAGTGAATTTCTCTCAGCATCATATAAGATGTGTATTGAATACATACTACCACAGAGAGAGATTACAAATCTTACAATACTCATTGTATTACTCTGCTAGGACAGCTGTAACAAAATACCACAGACTGGGTAGTTTAAACGACAGAAATGTATTTCTCCCAGTTTTGAAGGCTGGAAGTCTTAAATCAAGGTGAAAGTAAGGTTGCTTTTTCCCAAGGCCTATGTCTTCGGCTTGCAGACTGTCCTCAGATGGACTTTGCTCTGTGTGCATACCCCTGGTGTCTCTTCTTCTTTGTTTTGTTTTTTTGTTTGTTTGTTTGTTTTTTGTTTTGACAAAGAGTTTCGCTCTTGTTGCCCAGGCTGGAGTACAATGGTACCATCTTGGCTCACCGCAACCTCTGCCTCCTGGGTTCAAGCGATTCTCCTGCCCCAGCCTCCTGAGTAGCTGGGATTATAGGCCCCCGCCCCCACACCTGGATCATTTTGTATTTTTAGTAGAGATGGGGTTTCTCCATGTTGGTCAGTCTGGTCTTGAACTCCCGACCTCAGGTGATCCACCCACCTCAGCCTCCCAAAGTGCTGAGATTACAGGCATGAGCCACTGCAACCGGCTTCTTCTTCTTCTTATAAGGACACTAAGTCCTGATACCCTTAGAGCTCCAACCTTATGACCTCATGTAAACTTAATTACCTCCTCGAAGACTTTATTTTTGCCAGGAGCCTGTGGCTCACGCCTGTAATCCCAGCACTTTAGAAGGCTGAGGCCAGCGGATCACTTGAGATCAGGAGTTCAGGACCAGACTGGCCAACATGGAAAAACTCCATCTCTACAAAAAAAACACAAAAATTAGCCTGGCACAGTGACGTGTGCCTGTAGTCTCAGCTACTTGGGAGGCTGAGGCAGGAGGATCGCTTGAGCCTGGGAGACAGAGATTGAAGTGAGCCGAGATGGCACCACTGCACTCCAGCCTGGGTGACTGCAGTGAAACACTGTCTCAAAAAAACAAAACAAAAAAACAAAAAACAAAACCTTATCTCCAAATACAATCACGTTGCAGGTTAAGCCTTCAACATCAGAATCTTGGGCAGGGGACACACATCACTCTGTAACACTTATTTGTGTACTTTCTCTCAAGGCCTCTTTCCTTGGCTTGCATACTGTGTTCTCAGATGGTGTTTTCTCTTTGTGCATGTCCCTGGTACTTGGCGTTCTTCTTCTTCTTCTTCTTCTTCTTCTTCTTCTTCTTCTTCTTCTT
>NC_045441.1:15505517-15525678 GCF_002776525.5 Piliocolobus tephrosceles | reverse complement strand
TCTCCCAATCTGGAGTACAGTGGTGCAATCTCAGTTCACTGAAACCTCTTTCTCCCAGGTTCAAGCAATTCTCATGTCTCAGCCTCCCAAGTAGCTGGGATTACAGGCATACGCCACCAAGCCCAGCTAATTTTTGTATTTTTAGTAGAGACAGGGTTTCATCATGTTAGTCAGGCTGGTCTCAAATTCCTGACCACAGGTGATCCTCCTGCCTTGGCCTCCCAAAGTGCTGGGATTACAGGTGTGAGCCACCATGCCTGGCCTTTTTTCTTCTTATAAGGACCCTAAGCCTATTGGATTAGAGCTCTACCCTTATGACCTCGTGTAAATGTAATTACCTCCTTGGAGACTTTATCTCCAACTACAATTGCATTGCAGGTTAAGGCTTCAACATCTGAATGTGCAGGGTATACAATTCACTCTATAACACTCATTTTTCTGCTTTATTTCCCGTACCTTTACTTGTATACGCCTTACAACAGTCAATGTCATCTATATTGCCTTGAGGCAAATTAGATTGTTTCAAGAAAAATGTAAATAGAATCCAAGATCAAAACTGTCATTTTATAAAACAAAACTCTTTAGGTGGGGGTTATTTTTTATTTTATTTTATTTTGTCTTTTTGGAGATGGAGTCTCACTTTGTTGCCCAGGCTGGAATGCAGTGATGCCATCTCGGCTCACTGCAACCTCTACCTACGGGATTCAAGTGATCCTCCTGCCTCAGCCTCCCGAGTATCTGGGATTACAGTCGGGAGCCACCACACCTGGCTAATTTTTATATTTTTAGTACCGACGGGGTTTCATCATGTTGGTCAGGCTGATCTTGAACTCTTGACCTCAGGCGATCCAACTGCCTTGGCCTCCCAAAGTTCTGGGATTGCAGACATAAGCCACCTCACCTGGCCTATATGGTTTTTTTTTTTTAATTGAAAAAGAATAATTGTACATATTCATGGGGCACATAGTAATTTTAAAAAATGTTTATATATTTAAGGGTCATAAGTGTAGGTTTCTTACATGCATATATTGCATAGTGATGAAGTCTGGACTTTTAGTTCAGCCATTGCCAGAAGAGTGATTTGGGTACCGTTAGTAATAGTACCCAGGCCAGGCTCAGTGGCTCATGCCTGTAATCCCAGCACTTTGGGATGACAAGACGGGGATCATGAGGTCAGGAGATCAAGAGCATCCTGACCAACAGGTGAAACCCCGTCTCTACTAAAGCTACAAAAATTAGCTGGGTGTGGCGGTGCATGCCTGTAATCCCAGCTACTTGGAAGGCTGAGGCAGGAGAATCACTTGAACCCGGGAGGCGGAGGTTGTGGTGAGCTGAGATTGTGCCATTGCACTCCAGCTTGGCGACACAGTAAGACTCTATCTCAAAAAAAAAAAAAGGTACCCAAATAGTAATAGTAATACGTAATTTTTCAATGCTTACTCCCCCCCATATACCCACTCACCTTTTTAAGTCTTCAGTGTCTATTATTCCACATTTATAAAACAAACCTCTTAATTTGTGTGTTGGGAAGGGAGGGGGTGAAGACATATTTACGTCCATGTGTGTAAGGACACAAATATGTCCTTACACACATGGACACACATACATCTTATTGAGATTATTGAGAACAAAAAAAGACACCTAAAAGCAAAAGGAAAAGACTTCCCACACTTTCAAGCACCTTTCTCAAGACTTCCCTGTATGACCAAGGCGGGTAGATCACTTGAGTCCAGGAGTTCGAGACCAGCCTGGGCAACATAGCAAGATCCCATCTCTAAAAAACAGAAGAGAGAGAGAGAGAGACAGAGACAGAGAGAGAATTCCCCTATATGATGTTGTTTTGCTAAAATGAGGGAGTGCGTTAAGAAAGTGGGAGGTCTGGGATTCCCAAAACAGAGAATCTAACATCAGAGAAAGATGAATGCTTTCACCAGGGTGATGAGGAAAGAGGAGCTCAGGAGACAGCCATGCCATAGGCCCCGCGATCTGCTGGTGCAGATGGGAGCAGCTCAGGAGGGAGACTCTAGCCTCAGGTACACAGACGTAAGAAGGAGGAAAGTCCCCGAGGAGGAGCGAAGTCACTTGTGCAGACATCCTGAGCTATCGAGTTAAGCATATGGAAGAGCACACGGAGGCTCATGTTGAGAAATATTTCACCAGAATGCTTTGGCAGAAAACAAAGAACCCCACAGAGCCTCATAGCCACACCTGAGACAGTTGCCCAAATGCTCCCAAAATGTGAGAAGAACACTACAAAGCCAAACATTAATATGCATGTCTAATTAAATGTTTACAGATCTTTTTCTGTTGTTGTTGAGATGGAATTTCACTCTTGTGGCCCAGTCTGGAGGCTGGAGTGCAGTGGCTCTATCTTGGCTCACCGCAACCTCCACCTCCACTGATCGATTCTCCTGCCTCAGCCTCCCAAGTAGCTGGGATTACAGGTGTGCGACACCACGCCTGGCTAATTTTGCATTTTTAGTAGAGATGGGGTTTCTCCATGTTGGTCAGGCTGGTCTCGAACTCCCAACCTCAGGTGATCCACCCGCCTTGGCCTCCCAAAGTGCTGGGATTACAGGTATGAGCCACCACACTGGCCCTTGTTTACAGCCTTGTTTACAGATCTTAAGGTGACAACCCGACTGCAACCCACTGACCTATATACATACACACGTGTGTGTGTGTGTGTGTTTATTGCAAGATATGGTACATTTTTATGTATTGTAAGACGAAGCTTCCAAAAATAAGTTGGGTTGGGGGCAAGAGGAAATCGTTAATGGTTACAAAAATATGTAGAACAAATAAGACCTAGTATTTCATAGCACAAGAGGGTGACTATAGTCAATAATAACTTAAGTGTATATTTTATAATAGCTTAAAAAATGTGGCCTGGTGCAGGGGCTCATTCCTGTAATACCAGCACTTTGGTAGGCTGAGGTGGGTGGTTCACCTGAGGTCAGGAGTTCAAGACCAGCCTGGTCAACATGGCAAAACCCCATCTCTACTAAAAATACAAAAAATTTAGCTGTGCATGGTGGCACATGCCTGTAATCCCAGCTACTCGAAAGGCTGAGGCACAAGAATCACTTGAACCCAGGAGGCGGAGGTTGCAGTGAGCTGAGATCGTACTGCTGCACTCCAGCCTGGGCAACAGAGCGAGACTCCGCCTCAAAAAATAAAGGGGGGGGGGGGAGAAAAAAATTGCCTGATGTGGTGGTGCATGCCTATAGTCTCAGCTATTTGGGAGGCTGAGGCAGGAGGAGTACTTGAGCCAGGAAATGTCGAGGCTGCAATGAGCCGTGATCATGCCATTGCACCCGGTCTGGGTGACAGAGTGAGACCCTGTCTCAAAAAAAAAAAAAAGAAAAAAGAAAGAAAAGAAAAGAAAACAAAGTCCATTCGTTTAGGAAAGGAGTAGTAGCAGGGGTGGATTTTATGTCTAGGAATCAGCACACGGTGTTAGGGGAACCTGCATGTGAGTCCAGGCCAGAATATAGTCATTGGCTCTATGGAATCTTCATCTTCCCCAGCAAGCGCTCTTTCTGTTTCCTGGTTTCTTCTTCTGAGCATTCCCGCAGTTTCCATCTCCTGAGGGTGTGAGGGAGGTCCAGTGAGATAATGGGAGTAGAAGTGCTTTGAAAAAGATAGCGTGCTGTCCAAGGGCATGGCCAGCATCTCCATATTCAATCACCTCACACCGGTTGCTGGAAGGGTTGGGCGGGGTAATGGACGTGGAAGGCCCTTGTAAATTACAAAACGGGAAAGAGATGGAGAATGATTAGTAGCAAGGAGTGATTATCTATGTGGTTCCGATAACAACACCATTTTGCCACCTGCTGCCCAGACATTTCTATAATGGCACGACTTTTCAAAGACACGAACTGTGCATGCTGGGGTTTGCCCAGCTGTAAAATGAGATATCTCCAGGGATGGCAAACACAGCCAGTTCTCATGGATCCATGGAAATGTTTATCCCCGGAAATGAGATGCGGAGGGGCAGGATCTCAGGCTTTAGAGAGGATATGAAGCCCTGCCAAGTAGAAGAGCGTTGGCTCAGAGGATGGAAACAGCAGCCGGATTCAGTGGATGTTTTATAGAGGCAGATTGGGCTCAGGACATATCTTAATTACTTAATCACTTAAAACACCTCATTAGCTCCCTAAACCCCTTCTGCTTTTAAACGTGTTTCCTAGACCGGGTGCAGTGACTCACGCTTGTAATCCCAGCACCTCAGGAGGCTGACGGGGGCGGGGGGTGGTGGCGGTGGGTGGATCACCTGGGGTCAGGAGTTCAAGAACAGCCGGACCAACATGGTGAAACCCTGCCTCTACTAAAAATACAAAAATTAGCCGGGTATGGTGGCAGGCGCTTGTAGTCCCAGCTACTCAGGAGGCTGAGGCAGGAGAATTGCTGAAACCTGGAAGGCAGAGGTTACAGGTAGCTGAGATTGGGCTATTGCACTCCAGCCTGGGCGACAGAGAGAGACTATGTCTCAAAAACAAAAACAAAAACAAAAAAAATGTGTTTCCTCTTTTTTTTTTTTTTTTTTTGAGACGGAGCCTCGCTCCGTGTTTCACCGTGTTAGCCAGGGTGGTCTCGATCTCCTGACCTCCTGATCCGCCCACCTTGGCCTCCCAAAGTGCTGTGATTACAGGCATGAGCCACCGCACCCGGCTGTGTTTCCTCTTTTAACCCTCTTAGCTGCTCTGGGAGATCATGTCTTTTTTAATCATTCCCATTTTACAGTTAAAGATACCGAGACTTGAGGAATTATGTCGAAGTTTCCAGCATTGAATGTGAAGCAAGCAGGATTCGTTGGCACCTCATGAAAACTGCAAAGCCCACGCTTCTACTGCAGTGTTGCATTTGTATGGTAAGCACCACAGTTGTGCAGGTGTTGTTTTCTGTGTGGCTTTATGAATGGGTGTTTTCCATCATGCCAAGTGTATAAGTCCAGGTAATATGGTTTGGATCTGTGTCCCTACCCAAATCTCACGTGGAATTGTAGTCCCCATTGTTGGAGGGGGGCCTGGTGGTAGGTGATTGGATCATGGGAGTGGATCCTTCATGAATGCTTTAACACCATCCCTTTGGTGCAGTTCTTATGACAGAGTTCTGAAGAGATCTGGTTGTTTAAAAAGTGTATAACATCTCCGCCCTCTCTCTCTTGCTCCTACTTCAGCCACGTGAAGTATCTACTTATCCTTTGCCTTCTACCATGATTGTAAGTTTCCTGAGGCCCTCCCAGAAGCTAAGCAGATGCCAGCGCCATGCCTCCTGTACAGCCTGCAAAACCATATGCCAGTGAGACCTCTTTTATTGCAGAAGTGTGAGGGAGAGGCCACATTGAAAATACTAGTGGATCCCAGCACTTTGGGAGGCCAAGGCAGGAGAATGGCTTCAGGCTACAAGCTCAAGACCAGCCTGGGCAACATAGCAAGATCCTGTCTCTATAATTTTTTTTTTTTTTTTTGAAAATTAGACAGTCGTGGTGTACACTGTAATCCTAGCTACTGGGGATGCCAAGGCAGGAGGATTGCTTGAGGCCAGAAGTTCAAGACCATCCTGGGAAACATAAGAAGACCTTGTCTCTAGAAAAATATACAAAAGTTAGCCAGGCATGGTGGTGTGCACCTGTAGTTCCTGCTACTCCGGAGGCTGAGGTGGGAGGATTGCGTGAGCCCCGGACGTTGAGGTTGCAGTGAGCTATGATTGCACCACTGCACTCCAGCCTGGGTGACAGAGTGAGATCCTGTCTCAAAAAAAGAAAACAGGTTCCCAGATCCCAGCTCAGACCTGCTGCATGAGAATTGCAGAAGCAGGAGCCCATGAATATATTTTTAAAAAGTTCCCTGGGTGATACTGCTGAATAATCATAAAAAGAAACTGCTGCCCTCCAGCATCTAGTTAGCAAAATGCAGAACACCTGGACCGTTCTTAGACTATTTGTTTCTTAATGATTGATGTATCAATCTAGCAGCAACTCACATTTTCCCCAGGCCAGTCACACCTGCCTTGAAGCTGGAATGGTGGCGATACCAGCTCAGGCTCTGGAAACCCAAGAGAGCCCTCCCATCCTGCCACCTCCCCTAAGCGGTGCGATCAGTGCACAAGTGGCTGTCTCACATGAGCTGGTGGGTGACCATCCTCTTGGTGACTACAGAGTGTTCTTTCCCAGACTATTCTCAGCACTAGCTGGGTTGCAGCCTGTTTGCCATGGGGCTCCCACTGCCACTCCAGAATCAGCTGCGTGACTCAGCACCAGGCTTGCCATTGGACGAACATGGCACTCACTCTCAGAAGCCATCACAGCAAGGGCTGCTTCGGCTTTCTCTGCCTTGCATGCGAAGTCAAGGGTATCTGCTCCATATGGCACTGCATAATTTACAGCACAATTTAACTCCTGCTTATATAGCCTAGTCTATGCAAAGCTTCCATTTGCATATTTATTAATTTGCAAAATTAATGCCATTTTCTTAGTCCCTTACAGGATGTGTTGCTCGTCCCTGTCTTTGAATTAATTTTAATCTAAGGTGGAAACATTTGTTAAGGGAGTTGGCTCAGGCCAAAGTAATCAAATGCTTGGTGATCAAATGCAGGTAGGGGGTGGGGAAGAGGGAGCTAACGTTTATTGAGTGCCTAACTCTGCCAGGCTCCAAGAAAATTAATGGTGCACAATGCATGTCTCCAGAAACATCCTCGTAATGTGATATTATTGCTGTTTTATGAATAAGAGTACTGAGACTCAGAGAGAATAAGTAGCTAGCCCATTATCACATGACTGGTAAGAGGCAGAGCCTTTGATGACCACAAAAGTCAAGAAGCAGAGTTTGGGCCAAATGTGGTGGCTTACACCTATAGTCTCAGCACTTGGAGAGGCAGAGGCAAGAGGATTATTTGAGCCCAGGATTTCTAGGCCAGCCTGAGCAACAAAGCAAGACCTCGTCACTACAAAAAATAAAATAAAATGAGTTAGGCATCATGGCATGCGTTTGTAGTTCTAGCTACTCAGGAGGCTCAGGCAGGAGGATTGCTTAAGCCCGGGGGTTCAAGGCTGCAGTGAACTGTGATCATGTCACTGTACCGTAGCCTAAAAATAAAAAAAGGAGAAGCAGGGTTTTCACCTGCACTGATTTTCTTAATTGAGAAAGGCCATTTCTCTGCATAATTAATTTTTTTCAGAGAGTACTCAACACTCTAGGTATTCCAATACTCATAGATATTACATATAATATCACATAACACAAGACTTTAGGCCGACAGGAATGGGAGATGTATTTTGAGAATCTTACTCCACTTATTACCAGCATTTGAGCAGATTTACCCAAGAAAAACAATGATTTTGTCAAAATTCCCACCTGATGGCACTGGGAACATTTCAACAGTAAGGCCAGTCACTTTTTTTTTTTTCTTGAGACAGGGTCTCACTCTGTTGCCTGGGCTGGAGTGCAGTGGCACAATTTCAGCTCACTGCAACCTCCATCTCCCAACTCAAGTGATCCTCCTACCTCAGCCTCCTGAGTAGCTGGGACCACAGGTGTGTGCCACCATGCCCAGCTAGTTTTTGTATGTTTTGTAGAGACAGAGTTTCACCATGTTGCCCAGGCTGGTCTGAAACTCCTGGGCTCAAACGATCCATCTGCCTTGGCCTCCTCTGGTGTTAGGATTACAGGTGTGAGCCACCGCACCCAGCTACTTTTCATTTTTAAAAATTCCTATTCTCAACCCTTCCTGTCTTTCAAGCCATTAGCCTAAAGGTTAGTTATCACCATTAGCTAGCTTCTTAATATCATTTTCTGAATTACTATTATCTATCCCTCAGTCTGTGACCATGGTCTTTATCCTAACAGTGACATGGCCTGCCTTAACCACCAATATCCTTTCTCACTGTCTGTAGATTAGATCTCTCCAAGGATTTTATTACCTTTCACCACTCCTTCTTTTTTTTTTTCTTCCTTCCTTCCTCCCTCCCTCCCTTCTTTCCTTCCCTTTCCTTTCCCTTTTTCTTTCTTTCTTTCCCTTTCTTCCTTCCCTCCTTCCCTTTCTTCCCTCCCTCCGTCCTTCCTTCCTTCCCTCCTTCCCTTTCTTCCTTCCTTCCTTCTTTCTTCCTTCCCTCCCTCCCTCCTTCCTTCCTTCCTCCCTCCCTCCCTTCTTTCCTTTCCCTTTTCTTTCTTTCTCTTCCTTCCTTCTTTCTTCCCTCCCTCCCTCCCTCCCTCTTTCCCTTCCCTTCCATTTCTTCCTTCCTTCCTTGCTCCCTCCCTTCTTTCCTTTCCTTTCCCTTTTCTTTTCCTTCCTGCCTTCCTTCCTTCCCTCTTTCCCTCCTTCCCTCTTCCCTCCCTCCCTCCTTCTTTGCCTTCCCTTCCCTTTCCTTCCTTCCCCTTCCTTCCTTCCTTCCTTCCTTCCTTCCTTCCTTCCTTCCTTCCTCCCTTCCTTCCCTCCTTCCTTATTTTTCTTTTGAGGCAGGATCTTGCTGTGTCACCAAGGCTGGAGTGCAGTGATACAATCATAGTTCACTACAGCCTCGAACTCCTGGACTCAAGTGATTCTCCTGACATAGCCTCCCAGGTAGCTGGGACCACAGGTGCACATCACCACACCAGATACTTTTTTGTGTTTTTTGTAGAGACGGGATCTTGCTATGTTGCCCAGACTGGTCTCAAACTTAGTGGCTCCAGTGATCCTCTCACCTCAGCCTTCCTAAGTGCTGGGATTATAGGTGAGAGCAACTGTGCACGGCCTCACCAGTTTCTCATTCAAGTTTGTCTACTCCCATTTTTCCCCACCACACACTCTCCGTCTTGTTCCTTCCTTTCTGAGTGCTATTTACTATGTTGTCATTTCAAGCTCCTCCTCCTCACCCTGCTTGGAGAAATTCCCCTGTGACATATAAATCTGTATCTTGAACCCTGCCTGAGAGGATCTTGAACATCTGACAACATCCAGCTGTCTACCAGACATATTTCTGTAAGAACGCCAGGCACAGCTAATTCAACATTTCCAAACCCTCCTTATTCTTTCTGCTGAAAACTTATTTTCCCTTCTGTATCACCTATCTTGGTATATTGTGTCATATATCTCTTCCTTACAACTCAAGACCTTTCTCACTTTGATGGTCCCTTTATCCCTAACCTCCAGTGACCAACTGATTATAAAATATTATCAAATTCTTCCCAATGTACTTCTGAAATCTAGCTCTGAACAACTTCCAATTCTATCCCCTGGTTTTGTTCCTCCCAATCTGCCTCAAGTATTATTATTATTATTATTATTATTATTATTATTATTATTATTATTGAGATGGAGGCACGCACTATCACCCAGGCTAGAGTGCAGTGGCATGATCTCGGCTCACTGCAACCTCTGCCTCCTGGGTTCAAGCGATTCTCCTGCCTCAGCCTCCCAAGTAGCTGGGATTACAGACGTGGAGCACCATGCCTGGTTAATTTTTTGTATTTTTAGTAGAGATGTATTTTTAGTTTTGAACTCCCGACCTCAAGTGATCTGCCCGCCTTGGCCTCCCAAAGTGCTGGGATTACAGGCATGAGCCACAGCACCCAGCCTATTATTTTTTTAATACAGACAAAGTTTCACTATGTTGCCCAGGTTGGTCTTGAACTTCTAGGCTCAAGTGATCCTCCTGCCTAGGCCTCCCAAAGTGCTGGGATTACAGTCATGAGCCACCATGCCCAGTCAAATATTCTCTTCATTGTGTCATTGCAATGGGCTCTCCACTTCTAGGGTCTCCTACCTCTAGTCCATCCTCCACACCAGCATCACTGACATTTCTAAAACACAGCTCTGGGCCAGGAGGGGTGGCTCATGCCTGTAATCCCAGCACTTTGGGAGGCCGAGGTGGGCCTCACTTGAGGTCAGGAGTTCGAGACCAGCCTGGCCAACATGGTGAAACCCCGTCTCCAACATGGTGAAACCCCGTCTCTACTGAAAATACAAAAATTATCTGGGTGTGGCGGCAGGCGCCTGTAATCCCAGCTACTCGGGAGGCTGAGGCAGGAGAATCACTTGAACCCGGGGGAGAAGGTTGCAGTGAGCCAAGATCACGCCACTGCACTCCAGCCTCGATGATGGAACAAGACTCTGTCTCAAAAACAAAAACAAAGAAACAACATCAACAACAACAAAAAACACAGCAGTGATCGTGTGACCATTTTGCAGGACATTTTCTCTATTAACTCTCTGATACCATTAGAGGGATGCGAGCTCCTCTGGGTTTTGTAGGAGGAATCTACACTCTTTGAAGCAAAAACAAGTCTTCTTATTTACACACCCACAGCTCTTGGGACAGAAGACAGAATAGAGGCTGGAAAAATTGCTTGTTGGAAGAATGAATCATGGGTCTGCTATTATAAGAAACTTCTCGACTTCTAGCCTTATCTCTCACCACTCCTTCCTCAGATCCTAAGATTCAACCATCCCTGACATCAACACACCATGTCCTGTGCTTTGTACCACTTGTTTAGCTTTGTACATGGCATTTCCACGTGGTGGGACCTTGCTCCCATACAACCTATTATACTTGGAACACCCTTCCTTTATTCTCAAAACTTAATTCCCTTTGAGAAAGTTTCTCTGATGTTTTCGTGACAATGAGCCAATCCTTCCTCCCCGCAACCATTCTTTTGTCTCCAGGTTAGAGAGAAAAATATATATGTATGTATCTATATGAGTAAGCTAAGATTCAGTTTCCAGAATCCTCAACCAAGCACACACAAGACTTAAGTCATTTTCATGAAACAGAGAAAAAGTCCAGGCTAAGTAACATTTTATTGCTCTTTGAAACTTTTGTTCTCAAGCAGAAGCATAGCCACCAAATAAGTTGAGTCAGAGATTTTATGTGTCGCCAGGATGTGAACAAAGAACCAAGGCTTGGCCAGGCGTGGTGGCTCACGCCTGTAATCCCAGCACTTTGGGAAGCTAAGGTGGGTGGATCACGAAGTCAGGCATTTGAGACCAGCCTGACCAACATAGTGAAAACTCATCTCTATTAAAAATGCAAAAATTAGCCAAGGATGGTGGTGTGCGCCTGTCCCAGCTACTCGGGAGGGTGAGGCAGGAGAATCACTTAAACCCAGGAGGTGGAGCTTGCAGTGAGCCGAGATCATGCCACTGCACTCCAGCCTGGGTGACAGAGCAAGACTGTCTCAAAAAAAAGAACCAAGGATCGGTAGCCACTGTTGCCTCTTTCCCAAAGGACTCCAATTCTGGAGTCAGAAGACCTCATCACTCTGGGATGAGCCAAGCCAATGACCGATGAATCAGCTGGGCATGGTGGCTCAAGCCTGTAATCCCAGAACTGAGGGAGGCCAAGGCTGGAGGATCACTTGAGGCCAGGAGTTTGAGGCCAGGAGTTCAAGTCCAGCCTGGGTGACACAGCAAGACCCCATGTCTAAAAAAAAAAAAAAAAAAAAAATTCTTTTTCTTGCCACGGGGAAAAAGTTTTTTTTTTTTTTTTGAGACGGGGTCTCGCTGTGTCGCCCAGGCTGGAGTGCAGTGGTAGGATCTCAGCACTTCAGTCTCTGCCTTCTGGGCTCAAGCGATTCTCCTGCCTCAGTCTCCTGAGTAGCTGGGATTACAGACACACACCACTACACCCAGCTAATTTTTTTGTATTTTTTAGAAGAGACAGGGTTTCACCATATTGGCCAGGCTGGTCTCGAACTCCTGACCTCAAGTGATCTACCTGCCTTGGCCTCTCAGAGTGCTGGTATTATAGGCATAAGCCACTATGCCTGGACATCTACAATAAATTTAAAAATTAGCTCCATGTGGTGGCCTGCACCTATAGTTCCAGCTACTTGAGAGGCTAATGGGAAGGATCCCTTGAGCCCAGGAGTTCAAGGCTGCAGTGAGCTATGATTACAACACTGCACAAGCCTGGGCAACAAAGCCTGTCTAAAAAAATTAAAATATAATTTTTAAAGACATAAAGGAGTGAAAATATTTCTCTAGAAGACCTGGAATAGCTGGCCTAAGTGCCCACACCAAGCTGTTCTTTGCCCCTGGTTCTCACTTTACTGGACAACTAGCCTTCCTTTTTTTTTTTTTTTTTTTTTTTTTGAGATGGAGTCTCGCTCTGTCACCTAGGCTGGAGTACAGTGGCACAATCTTGGCTCACTGCAACCTCTGTCTCTCGGGTTCAAGCGATTCTCCTGTCTCAGCCTCCTAGGTAGCTGGGACTACAGGTGCACGCCCCCACGCCTGGATAATATTTTGTACTTTTTAGTAGACACGGGGTTTTGCCATGTTGGTCAGGCTGGTCTCGAACTCCTGACCTCAGGCGATCTGCTCGTCTTGGCCTCCCAAACTGTTGGGATTACAGGCATAAGCCACTGTGCACGGCTAGGCACCTGGCTTTCTAAAGAGAAATGGTGGGGGCGATGACAAGTCTCTTTCGGCCCAAATAGGAGATGGACTTCGTGCCCCAGAACCAAACACGAAGCAAAGAGGAGAGAATCCAAAAGCATAAAGTGTTAATGGAGAAAAAGCTTCGGAAGCCAAGGTTTATCCTGATTCTTGACATTGATCCCTTCAGTCATCTGTCCCTTCATTCCACAAATATTTACTGAGTATCTGTGAGTTGACTCTTGCCTTGGACCTGGGCCTACAAGATGATGAGGTCTTGAGCTCCCCCTAGAGGCCAATAGTAATTCCGAGGAGGGGAAAGCGGAGAGGAGGCAGCAGGCCAATATAGAAGACAGTCATTATTAGATCATTGCCCTGGAGAGGGAGGGCGAGGCTGCGCGAGGACCCGGAGAAAGGAGAGGGGGCTCTCTCAGGTGCATCAGTCCAGGAGGTCCCTTCATCTTGTAGAAAGAAGGGTGTTGCAAAGTTATTAGAGCAAAGCAAACCATGAGGGCTGTGAATTGCATATTTCATCATTAGAAGATAGACTGGAGGAAAGGAGAGAGGAAACTGCCCTTTCCTGAGTGTCTGTTTTCTGCTGCTGTGTGTAGCATGTTTTAAACCCATTAATCATCATTAAAATGCTTACTGCTGGCTCAGCACAGTGGCTCATGCCTGTAATCCCAGTACTTTGGGAGGCCAAGGTTGGCAGATCACTTGAGGTCAGGAGTTCAAGACCAGCCTGGCAAACATGGCAGAACCCCATCTCTACTAAAAATACAAAAGTTAGCCGGGTGTGGTGGCGGGCGTCTGTAATCCCAGCTACTCGGGAGGCTGAGGCAGGAGAATCGCTTGATCCCCGGAGGTGGAGGTTGCAGTGAGCCGAGATTGCGCCACCGCACTGCAGCCTGGGCGACAGAGCAAGACTCTGTCTCAAAAAATAAAATAAAATAAAATTGGCCGGGTGCGGTGGCTGACGCTTATAATCCCAGCACTTTGGGAGGCCGAGGCGGGCAGATCATGAGGTCAGAAGATCGAGACCATCCTGGCTAACACGGTGAAACTCCGTCTCTGTTAAAAATACAAAAAAAATTTAGCTGGGCATGATGGCTGGCGCCTGTAGTCCCAGCTACTCAGGAGGCTGAGGCAGGAGAATGGCGTGAACCCGGGAGGCGGATGAGCCGAGATCTCCCCACTGCACTCCAGCCTGGGCAACAGAGTAAGACTCTGTCTCAAAATAAATAAATAAATAAATAAATAAAATAATGGCCTAGACTTTGGCCTGTAATCTCAGCACCTGGGGAGACTTAAGCAAAAGGATTGCTTGAGACCAGAAGTTCAAGACCAGCTTGAGAAACATAAGGAGATCCCATCTCTACAAAAAATATTAATAAAAAAAATCAACTGGGCATGATGATGCACATCTGTAGTCCCGGTTGCTTGGGAGGCTGAGGCTGGCGAATCGCTTGAGTCTAAAAGTCTGAGGCTGCAGAGAGCTATTATTGTGCCACTTCACTCCAGCCTGGGTGGCAGAGCCAAACTCCACCCCCTCAAAAAAGTTAAAGAAAAGATCGCCTAGAGAAAGGTAGATCCAGAAAGGCCACACACACAGTGAACTCAGACTTTCCAGGCACAGAAACCAGCTGAGCACAGGCTTGAAGGTGCAAGTGTATTTGGAAGTGGTGGGTGTTGGATGCAGGTGGCAGAGCCTGGAATAGATGAAGCAGAGGCAGAATTGCACCACAAAGTATTTGATCAGAGCAAAAGTAATTTCGATTTTTGCCATTACTTTTTCTGGGGGAGTCGAGGTGGGGGAAACAGAGTCTCCCTCTGTCACCCAGGCTGGAGTGCACTGGTGCGATCTCAACTCACTGCAACCTCCGCCTTCCAGGTTCAAGAGATTCTCCTGCCTCAGCCTCCCAAGTAGTTGGGATTACAGGCATGCGCCACCACGCCCAGCTAATTTTTGTATTTTTAGTAATTTTTGTATATTTTATTGTTGACTAGGCTGGTCTTGAACTCCTGACCTAGTGATCCACCTGCCTCAGCCTCCCGAAGTGCTGGGATTACATGCGTGAGCCACTGCACCTGGCTCATGCACCAAAATATTCAACCTTAAGAGGGAAGGGAATCTTCTGGGCATGGTGCCTCATGCGTGTAATCTCAGCACTTTGGGAGGTCAAGACGTGGTAATTGCTTGAGTCCAGGATTCTCTACAGATTTTTTTTTTTTTTTTAAATTAACTAGGTGTGGTGATGCACGCCTGTAGTCCCAACTACTCAAAAGGCTGAGATGGGAGGATTGCTTGAGCTTGGGAGGTTGAGGCAGCAGTGAGCCAGGTACCCCTGCACTCCAGTCTGGGCAGAGAGCAAGACTGTCTCGGGGGGAAAAAAATGAGTAGCTGGACGTGGTGGCATGCACCTGTGGTCCCAGCTGCTTGGGAGGCTGAGGATGAAGGATTGCTTGAGCCCAGGAGTTCAAGGCTGCAGTGAGCTATGATCGTGCCACCGCATCCCAGCCTGGGCAAAACTGTGAGACCCTGACCTTAAAAAAAAAAAAAAAAAAGAAGAAGAAGGCAGGGGAGGGAATTTTGTCACATGCCACAACATAGGTGAACCTCTTGGACATTATACTAAATGAAATAAGCTCATCACAAAAAGACATAGACTGTATGATTCCACCTAGATGAGGTACTCAGAGTACTCAAATGTAGAGAGCCAGAAAGTAGAATGATACTTGCCAAGGGCTGGGGCAAGGAGAAAAAAAGAGAATTTGCTGTTTAATGGGTAGAGTTTTAGAGTTGCAAGATGAAAAATTCCTGGATATCTGTTTCACAACAATGTGAATATATTTAACACTAGAAATGGTTAAGATGGTGTCTTTTATGTTACATGGGGTTTTGGTGTTTTTTTTTTCCCCACAATTAAAAATAAAGAGTTCACTTTGGGAGACAGAGGCAGGCAGATCACCTGAGGTCAGGAGATCGAGACCAGCCTAGCCAACATGGCGAAACCCCATCTCTACTAAAAATACAAAAATTAGCCGGGCGTGGTGGTGCGTGCCTGTAGTCCCAGCTACTCGGGAGATTGAAACAGGAGAATCACTTGAACCTAGGAAGCGGAGGTTACAGTAAGCTGAGATCGCACCAATGCACTCCAGCCTGGGTGACAGAGTGAGACTCCGTCTCAAAATTTAAAAAAAAACAAAAACAACAACAACAAAAGAGTTAATGGGCTTGGAAACTAAGGCAGCAGCAGTGGGGAAGGGGATGGGGGGCAGATAGGGGGAGGCTGAAAAAGCAGAAAGCAAGGATCTTTTGTGGCACACAGGCATGTACACTCATTCAGACATGGCACTTGGCCTCTCGCTGGCCTGACTTGCTCCCCATTGCTTCTGTTCCTGCCATGTTGCTGCTGTGCAGCATCACGAGGCTCCGATCACCCGTCCCCGTGAATAGTGTCATAAACGCTCGGTCCTGGGCTGTCAGCCGGGGGGCTGGAGTCCTCTTACCCGAGTCCACTCAGTGTGGCGTCTGTTGCCATATGTCGGGCCACCCTGTTCATTAATCACACCTCCTGAAAAGTCTCTTAATTACATTATGTTCACAATCCATAAAACATAATTAAAATATGTAAATCCATTATATTCTTTAATGAGCACATGGAGACCTCAAAATTTTAAATTAGATATAAAATTGATGTGGACCTATTACTATTGATTACTCAGGGTAATAAATCACCTTCAATTTGGGTCAAGACAGCATCCCTCCTCCCCACTGGCTAAAGGTGTTTTATGCATGCTTTTTTTGTTTTTGTTTTTGTTTTGTTTTGCATTTCCTACAACGGTTTGAAATTACATCCAATCTTTCAAGGATAGCATTCTCTAGCTTTCTGTCACTTGACAACATGGGCAGCAGCTGCAATAACTGATGTTTGCCTGGTGCTCTAAAGCCGGCACAGGTTTTGCAGGAAACATTTTCTCATTTACGCTCCAGCAGTATTTTCGTTTTCATTTCAATATAAATATACCTATTTTTCATTCTCATGGAAAATGTCGGAAGCATCACTGCAACCTGTCTCTTTCTATCCCCGCTTCTCATTCCGTAGTCACATTTCACCCTTCCACTCGCACAAGTCAATTACGATCAGCCACACACACACCATGTTGTTACCTGCCTCCGCGTCTCTGTGTGGGGTTGTCCCTCTCTTTGCTTTGGGTGTCTTTCTCTTACCTGTCTGCAGAATTTCCAGGAATTTATCTTGACCAGCTCAAGGATCTCCTTACTTAACCCACCCTGGCAATGTGAGATACTTCGTCTTAAGGCCTGCAGCACCACTCCGCTTTTTATTTTATTTTATTTTTTGAGATGGAGTCTCACTCTGTCACCCAAGCTGGAGTGCAGTGGCGGGGTGTCGACTCACTGCAACCTCGCCTCCCGGGTTCAAGCAATTCTCCCACCTCAGCCTCCCGAGTAGCTGGGATTACAGGCACTCACCACCATGCCTGGCTAATTTTTGTATTTTTAGTAGAGACGGGGTTTCACCATATGGGTCAGGCTTGTCTCAGACACTTGACCTCAGGTGATCCACCCACCTCAGTCTCCCAAAGTGCTGGGATACAGGTGTGAGCTAAAGTGCCAGACTACTCGGCTTTCTAAGAACGGCTTCTGTGGGTACCATTTTTATGTGAGCTATAATTTTTTTCATTGGACTCTTAAAATGGCCATGTAAGACAGTCATTAAAGGTATCGCCCTCATTTTACAAGCCATATGCTCCTAAAGCTCATAAAGGTTAATTGATTTGTCCAAGGCCCTGCAGCCTGTAGGTGGGGACTCTGCGAGGACCCAGGGCCACAAAGGCTTGAACCTTCAGCTCTCTGTTCTAGAGGCTTCCTTCCTTTAGTGTGTCTCTCCCAAAGGGCCTCTCTCACTGCCCCGGCACATCTGCTATCAATATGCAACAGAAGCTTTCATCAAGAGCTTTCTTCCTCTTCTGATTCACTTCCATCCCACTGTGGCATAAGGGTTTTCTTCTATTTTCATAAGCTTAAGGTTGGTTCCATAGTTGAAGCTACAGGTTACACACACTGGCTTTAGAGCCACACACAGCCTGAACCTGAATCCCAATTTGCTCAATTACTAAATATGTGGCTTTGGCCAGTTTTCTGAATCTCTGTCTTGATACCTTCATCTCTGATGTGCAAGAAATGAAAGTGACTTCCCTCCAAAGATTGTGAAGATTCTGTAAAATAGCACAAGTCAAGTGCCTGGCACTCAGCCTGTGATCACTAATTGTTCACTTTATTATTACCATTATCATCTTTTTCTTTTCTATTTACTTATTTATTTCTGAGACGGAGTCTAGCTGTGTTGCCCAGGCTGGAACACAGTGCCACAACCTCGGCTTACTGCAAACTCTGCCTCCCAGATTCAAGCGATTCTCCTGCCTCTGCCTCCCGAGTAGCTGGAATTACAGGCCTGTGCTACCACGCCCAGCTAATTTTTGTATTTTTAGTAGAGATGGGGTTTCACCGTGTTGGGCAGGTTGGTCTCAAACTCCGGGCCTCAAGGGATCCACTTGAGGATTTTATATGGATATATTGGGTAGTGGTGAAGTCTGAGCTTTTATTGTAACCATCATCACCAGTATAGTGTACCTTGTGCCCGTTAGATAATTATCTCATACCTCACCTCCCTCCCTACCACTAGACCAGCATCTTGACTACTGATGCATTTCCAGTGCCTGCTACAGGGCCTGGCACACAGCAGGTGCTCGGTAAGTGCTTATCGAATAACAGCACAATTAATCTAATTTCTCAAAACAAAATTAGGTCTTTGGAACAAATTCCAACTCGAGTCACTGAAATGCCACCTTCCTCTTAGAAAGGTGGTTCTAAATTGTCACGTTTACCAAAATTGCCTGAAGGGCTTGTTCAAACACAGATGACTGGGCACACCCCATGGAGTTTCTGATTCAGTAGGTCTGCAGTGGGGCCCAGGAATTTGCTTTGTTTTTGTTTTTTTTTTTATTATGTTTTTCAGAAACAGAGTCTCTCTCTCTCTCTCTCTCTCTTTCTGTCTCCCTTGCCCAAGCTGGAGTGCTGTGGTACAATCCTAGCTCACTGCAGCCCACAGCTCCTGGGTTCAAGTGATCCTCCTGCCACCTCACCCTCCCCAGTAGCTGAGACCACAGGCATGTATCACCACACCCGGCTAATTTTTAAAATCTGTAGAGATGGGATCTTGCTCCATTGCCCAGGCTAATCTCGAGTTCCTGGCCTCAAGTGATCCTCCAGTCTCAACCTCCCAAAGAGTTGAGATTAGAGGTATGAGCCACCACGCCCAGAAGGATTTGCACTTCTTCCAAATTCCCAAGTGGTCTCAGTGCAACTGGACTCAGGACCACAATTAGAGAAACTCTGCTCTCAAGGGTGGTAGAGAAGTAGATTCAAGTAGCTTCAGTTCTTGAATCACCACACAAGAAAGGCCAATCAGCAAACACCAACCTTGGGCTCTGAGTGAGAGACCAGCCAGCATGTGTTTAACCTCTGAGATTTGGGAATTAACTATTACAGAGGTTCGAATTACCCAACTAAGGCAGAAGAAACGATAGTTGTCTCAGTTCAGAAGAGGAAGACATAGAGGAAGACCTCACGAGGCTTCTGATTATTATTCCTTGGCTTAAAATACAAGACTCTTTAGGGCCAATTGCGGTGGCTCATGCCTGCAATCCCAGCTACTCGGGAGGATGAGGCAGGAGAATTGCTTGAACCTGGGAGGTGGAGGTTGCTGTGAGCCGAGATCACGCCATTGCACTTCAGCCTGGGCAACAAGAGTGAAACTCTGTCTCAAAAAACAAAACAAAACAAAATACAAAAAAACAAGACTCTTTAGACCCTAAGCTTCTACGCCAAGTCTCCCACCAGCCCGCACACTCTCCAAATTCTAATTTCACAAGGCTGCAGCGGGAACACTGAGAAAAGGGAGCAGAATTGAAGTTGCCTGAGTCAGCCAAAAGACAGCCTTCTGAAAGCTAGCTATAAAATCTGAATATTGCAAACCCAATAATTTATGTATTCTTTAATTATTGAGATAACTGTAGATTTGTATGCAGTTATAGAGAATAAGTCAGAGATTCCATGTAACTTTTACCCAGTTACTCCGATAGAAATTTCTTGCAAAACTACCGTACAATAACAAAATCAGAATATTGATATTGATACAACCAAGATAAAAACATTTCCATCATCACAAGGATCCTTCATGTTCCATTTTTTATAGCCACGCCCACTTCCCTCCAACCCTCTTTTCTATTGGCTTGTTTTAGCAAACTACCAAACTGGTTTTCCAACTTACATTCTTATCAGCAGTGTGTAAATGATCTAGTTTCCTCACATTATCGATAGCATTTGTTATTACTTTTTTTTTAATTTTAATCATCCTTATAGGTGTGGGATTATATTTCATTGCCGTTCTAATTTACATCTCCCTAATGGCTAATGATGTCAAATATCTTTTCCTGTGCTTATATGCCCTCTGTATATCTTCTTCAGTTAAATGTCTCATTCATTTTTTCTCTCTGTCTTTTTATTTATTTATTTATTTTTATGAGACAAGGTCTTGCTCTGTTGCCCGGGCTAGAACACAGTGGCATGATCATGGCTCACTGCAGCCTCTAACTCCTGGGCTCAAGCAATCCTCTCACCTCAGCCTCCTGAGTAGTTGGGACTACAGGCGTGAGCCACCATGCCTGGCTCATTCTTTTTTTTTTTTTTTTTTTTGAGACAGAGTCTCACTCTGTC
>NC_045441.1:15467907-15505417 GCF_002776525.5 Piliocolobus tephrosceles | reverse complement strand
ATTCTTTTTTTTTTTTTTTTTTTTTGAGACAGAGTCTCACTCTGTCGCCCAGGCTGTGGTGCAGTGGCCGTATCTCAGCTCACTGCAAGCTCCGCCTCCCGGGTTTATGCCATTCTCCTGCCTCAGCCTCCCAAGTAGCTGGGACTACAGGCGCCCACCACCTTGCCCGGCTAGTTTTTTGTATTTTTTTAGTAGAGACGGGGTTTCATCATGTTAGCCAGGATGGTCTCAATCTCCTGACCTCGTGATCCGCCCGTCTCGGCCTCCCAAAGTGCTGGGCTGGCTCATTCTTTAAACATTTTTTTGTATGGTGTGTGCCTGTAATCCCAGCTACTCAGGAGGCTGAGACAGGGTAACTGTTTGAATCCAGGAGGCGGAGGTTGCAGTGAGCCAAGATCATGCCAGTGCACTCCAGCCTGGGTGACAGAGCAAGACTCTGTCTCAAAAAAAATTTTTTTTTTTTTGTAGAGACAGGGTCTTATTACATTGCCCAGGCTGGTCTCAAACTCCTGGGCTTAAATGATTCTCCCACCTCAGCCCCGCAAAATGCCAGATTACAGTGGGGAGCCACTCATTCATTCTTTAAGCGATATTTGCTGTGTGCTGACAGTGGAGAGACACTATTCTAGGAAGTATAGATGCAGTGAGAGGCAAGTTACCTAAAGGATCAGAGCAAAAAGTCACACGGTCATTGCTGGGGTACTGACTGCCTCCCAGACAGGAGCAAGACTAACCATGATCCAAGCGAATGAGTTAACAATCTCAAAAATAACAATTCTCTTTTTAACTAAAAGGGGCAGTTGTTGGTCAGTGTGACAAAGATTCAGAGAGGCATCTTTTGTCTTGGTGATATCCCTCACCAGAAGAGAGAGAGAGAGCATCACAGCCCTTTCACTCTTCTTATTAGGCAAAAACATACCTCAAGCTGTCTGATCTGAGAAGCCATCTTCCGTGCACCTATGTAGAGAGGGAAAAGGTGCTGATATGATACTATAAACACCCTACATTTATAGGGATCTCAGTGGGAGGTAACATAGGCTTTCTGGTTATACATCAGTCTACTGAGAGTTGGGTTCGTGTTAGTCTTTCTGAAGATCAATCCCCCTGAGAGTGCATTGACAATATCAAGTTTCTAGGCTTGCCCAGCGGAGGGACATTTCACTGACCACGACCCCATGCAAAGCCTCATGACAGCAAATGTGTCAAACTTCCTTGGTGACCTTCCACCTTTACCACAGGACTTTCTTAAAGTATTAACCCAAATTGTTG
Organism: Piliocolobus tephrosceles; assembly: GCF_002776525.5. Taxonomy (NCBI): domain Eukaryota; kingdom Metazoa; phylum Chordata; class Mammalia; order Primates; family Cercopithecidae; genus Piliocolobus; species Piliocolobus tephrosceles. Next base: position 15,504,148 of record NC_045441.1, on the reverse strand, counting down.
GCAGTTTCATTCTTCTCAGGCTTTGTGTATGTTCATCTGTCTGCCTGGAATTGTCTCTCTGATTTGTTTACCTGGAGAATGCCTACATTTCCCCCCAAAACCCAAATATCCCCTCTATTGTGATGACTCTTTTTTAAGTGTTTTTGTTTTTAATTTTTTTTGCAATTACCATTGTACTTTGGATGTGCCTTTGTTTTTAATCACCTATTAAATACCTGTTGAATATAGGCTCTGAGTTTGCTATTTTGTGTATTTGATCCTCACACAAACGCCTTCTAGAGATTTTTTTTTTTTTTTTTTTTTTTTTTTTTGAGACAGGGTCTTACTCTATCGCCCAGGCTGGAGTGCAGTGGCATGATCATAGCTCAATGCAGCCTCAAACTCCTGGACTCAAGCAACCCTCCTGCCTTGACCTCCTGAATAGCTGGGACTATGGGCTTGTACCGCCATGCCTGATTAATTTTTTAAAAAGCTTTTTGTAGCGATGGGGCCTCCCTACGTCACCCAGGCTGGTATTGAACTCCCAGTCTCAAGAGATCCTCCTGCCTCAGCCTCCAAACTGAGGAAAAAGAAACTACCCAAACTAGGGGGGCATCCAAAGTGCTGAGATTACAGGTGTGAGCCACCACACCTGGCCAGAGACAGATGTTTTTATGCATATATTATAAATGACAGATTTAAGCCTCAGAAAGTTTAAGTCCAAAGCCATACAGTCAGTAAGTTTCCTAGGCTCAAATTCTGATTCAGATGTGTCAGCTGCAAAGGGGGGCCCTTTTAAGAACCTCATTCTGATCATAGCACTTGGCTATTTATTTGCTTGTCTACACCTTCACTAGCCTGTGATGTTTATAGGAACCATGACTATGTACCACACACAATCATCGCCTTGCACTGAGCGTGCCATGCATGTGTGTTGAGTGAATAAGTGGGTGAGTGAATGAATGAAGAAGGAATGAATGAATGAATTTTTCACATGGCAGAGATATGGTCATGTGTAACAGATTTTGAACAAATATTTTATTTTGCTGTCTTTAGCTTTCTGCCTTGATTAACTGCTGTTATCTTCTCTTGATCTGCATCATATATATATATATATTATATATATATATATATATTTTTTTTTTTTTTTTGAGACGGAGTCCAGCTCTGTTGCCAGTGCTGTGGTGTGATCTCAGCTCACTGCAACCTTCACCTCCCAGGTTCAAGCAATTCTCCTGCCTCAGCCTCACAAATAGCTGGGATTACAGGCACACGCCGCCACGCCCAGCTAATTTTTGTATTTTTAGTAGAGATGGGGATTCACCATATTGGCCAGGATGGTGTCGATCTCCTGACCTCATGATCCATCCACCTCAGCCTCCCAAAGTGCTGGGATTACAGGCATGAGCCACCACACCTAGCCCTCCATCCTATATTTTAAAAAATTCCACTGAGATATTCAGGGGATGATGTTCCTGCCAGTCCCTTCTGGGGAATTGTCCAACCACACAGTACTAATTTCATGCAACTTAAACGGCCCAGACATTTAGCTTACCTCTCTCATTTATATTACAGTACAAATATGGGATGTGCTTGTTTAAGTGACAGAAGGAGACAGCCTCTAATCTACACATGATTTCTTCTCAACTGCTCTCTCTGTGTAATGGCAGATGGTTCGCAGGCCCATCCTGTGAATGTTATGGTACTTAATGCATAAGTAGAGTCTGGGAGGGGAGGAGAGAGAGATGGAGATGAAAGACAATTACCATTTGTTCATATTTCAAATCCCACTTATAGAGGAGGAGTTGCAGCTCAAAAATGGAAGGTGGAGATGGGGTGGGGAGGAAGCCGGTTACATACAAGGTAAAATCCGGGGGATTAGGTGGATGTAGCTAACAGACAGCAGAGATGTTTATTTCATGCAAGCATAGCCTTGATTTCTTCTAAACTGCTTGCTTAAATATCAGGTCTTCGGGAAGGCAACCTCCATATTTTACACGAAAAAAAATTTGCAGTTAAAATGATTATTAACATTTTACAACAAATATAACAAATGATTAGTGTATTTAATATTTAATTATCTTCTACAGAGCAAATAAATAATTTAAATAACACTTAGAGGTCCACTCATAAAACAAAAAACACAAAGACATTTCTAACAAACTTTTAAAACAATATGTAGCCACAGCAGAAATGGGAAAAAAAAAAATACAGTAAAGTAGGAGGTCCTTTTCTGTCTGTGAAATTAGCAAAGATACAAAAATGATGATCCGGGCCGGGCGCAGTGGCTCACGCCTGTAATCCCAGCACTTTGGGAGGCTGAGACGGGCGGATCACGAGGTCAGGAGATCGAGACCATCCTGGCTAACACGGTGAAACCCCGTCTCTACTAAAAAAATACAAAAAATTAGCTGGGCGTGGTGGTGGGCACCTGTAGTCCCAGCTACTCGGGAGGCTGAGGCAGGAGAACGGCGTGAACCCGGGAGGCGGAGCTTGCCGTGAGCCCGAGATCGCGCCACTGCACTCCAGCCTTGGCCACAGAGTGAGACTCTGTCTCAAAAAAAAAAAAGATGATCCGAATTGTGACAAATACATAATGCAATGTGCAGCCTCATATACTTTTGGCCAGAAAATGAATTAATTCCCTCTTTTCAGAATTATCTGTAAAGATTAGTAAAAGTACACAGAAACATTATCTCTAAATTCTGGTTCTGAAAACTTAGCTTGAAGCAATAATTCAAGATTGGTGAGGGAAGGAAAGTTTTATACAAAAAGACATTCGTTACACTCTTGTTATTACTGGGGTAAAGTGGGTAAAAAATTAACTAACTTAATCTAGAAATCTGGTTTGGTCACAGTATAGTCCTACAACAAAATATGTTGCTTCTTTCACCCATTGGTTTTGTTTACATCTGTAGATAAGCTAAACAGTCAGTTGTATTTTTTTCTAGATTTTTATTTTTATTATTTTTTAAGATAAAAGTCTTGCTCTGTCACCCAGGCTGGAGTGCAGTGGTGCAATCTTGGTTCACTGCAACCTCCCCCTCCCAGGTTCAAGTGATTCTCTTGCCTCAGCCTCCCAGGTAGCTGGGATTACAGGCATGTGCCACCACCCTCAGCTAGTATTTTGTATTTTTAGTAGAGATGGAATTTCGCCATGTTGGCCAGGCTGGTCTCAAACTTCTGGCCTCAAGTGATCCACCTGTCTTGACCTCCAAAGTGGTGAGATTATAGGCATGAGCCACCACGCCTGGCCTGATGTTCTTTTTTCTTTTCCTTTTATTTTGAGAATCAGGGTCTCAGTCTGTCACTCAGGCTAGAGGGCAATGGTGCAATCATAGCTCACTACAGCCTCCAACTCCTGAGCTCAAGCAATTCTCCTGCCTCAGTCCCTCGAGTAGCTGGGGCTACAGGTGTACACCACTATGCCTGACTAATTTTGTGGTTTTTGTTTTGTTTTGTTTTGTTTTTGTTGTTATTGTTTTTTAGGGTTGGGGTCTTGCTATGTTGCCCAGGTTGATCTCAAACTCCTGGCCTCAAGCAAATCTCCTGCCTCAGCCTCCAAAAGTGCTGGGTTTACAGGCATGAACCACTGTGCCTGGCCCTCATTTCTTCCTTCTAACCCTTTGTTCTATATAGATGTTATTTTAACGTCTGATATGAAGACTCAGAGGATATGGATCCACATCCTGTCTTTGCCATCAGCTATGTTACTTTTGATTGTTAGAAGCAAAAATGACCTCACCTACCATACAGATTGCTTGTGAATCTGCTGTGAGTTGCTGCACACAGAATTAGTGAGATCTGTTTTAATCGGCTTCCCTAGCGCAGGGACAAGTGGCTGCTGCATGTCACCCCATCTATCAGGAGACTGATAGAGAGTAAGAACTGGGGCCTGGAGCCGGGTGCGGTGGCTCACACCTGAAATTCCACACTTTGGGAAGCAAAGGAAGGCAGATCTCTTGAGGCCAGGAGTTCAAGACCAGCCTGGCCAACATGGCAAAACCCCATCTCTACTAAAAATACAAAAATTAGCAGAGCATGGTGGCGGGTGCCTGTAATCCCAGCTACTTGAGAGGCTGAGGCATGAGAATCCCTTGAACCTGGGAGGCAGAGGTTGCAGCGAGCTGAGATGGTGCCAAAAGTAACATAACTGATGGCAAAGACAGGATGTGGATCCATATCCTCTGAGTCTTCATATCAGACATTAAAATAAGATCTATATAGAACAAAGGGTTAGAAGGAAGAAATGAGGGCCAGGCACAGTGGTTCATGCCTGTAAACCCAGCACTTTTGGAGGCTGAGGCAGGAGATTTGCTTGAGGCCAGGAGTTTGAGATCAACCTGGGCCACATAGCAAGACCCCAACCCTAAAAATCAGTAACAACAAAAACAAAACAAAACAAAACAAAAACCACAAAATTAGTCAGGCATAGTGGTGTACAGCTACTTGAGGGACTGAGGCAGGAGAATTGCTTGAGCTCAGGAGTTGGAGGCTGTAGTGAGCTATGATTGCACCATTGCCCTCTAGCCTGAGTGACAGACTGAGACCCTGATTCTTAAAATAAAAGGAAAAGAAAAAAGAACATCAGGCCAGGCATGGTGGCTCATGCCTGTAATCTCACCACTTTGGAGGTCAAGACAGGCAGATCACTTGAGGCCAGGAGTTTGAGACCAGCCTGGCCAACATGGCGAAATTCCATCTCTACTAAAAATACAAAATACTAGCTGAGTGTGGTGGCACATGCCTGTAATCCCAGCTACCTGGGAGGCTGAGGCAAGAGAATCACTTGAAACCCCATCTCTACTAAAAATACAAAAATTAGCCGGGCGTGGCAGCGTGTGCCTATAATCCCAGCTACACGGGAGGCTGAGGCAGGAGAATCGCTTGAACCCGGGAGGCAGAGGTTACAGTGAGCTGAGACAGTGCCACTACTTCAGCCTGGGTGACAGAGCAAGACCCTGTCCCCCCAAATAAAGAGAGAGAGAGAATAAGAACTGAAATAGTTGGAGAAATCTATGTGGAAAAAGCAATCCTGAATCACATATTAAAAATAAGGGCCAGGCTCAGTGGCTCACACCTGTAATCCCAACACTATGGGAGGCGGAAGTGAGCAGATCACGAGGTCAAGAGATCAAGAGCATCCTGACCAACATGGTGAAACCTCATCTCTACTAAAAATACAGGAGGCAGGCGCCTGTAGTCCCAGCTACTCGGGAGGCTGAGGCAGGAGAATGGCTTGAACCCGGGAGGCGGAGGTTGCAGTGAGCCAAGATCATGCCACTGCATTCCAGCCTGGGTGACAGAGCGAGACTCCATCTCAAAAAAAAAATAAAATAATAAAATAAAATAAATAAATTTATTAAATAAATAAAGTGGAAGATTTCCACTTCTAGCCAGGGAAAAAAACAGGGATCAGAGTTCACTCCAGCCTTAAATGACTAGAACATCAGATAAAAGGAAATTGTTCAGAGATTGAACACTAGACAACACAGGACATTGATCCCTGCAAGAAGACCAGCTAGTGAGGTGAGCTGTAGGAGTGCCCCAACTCACCACCTGCAGAGAGGTGCTATGGCTAATCCCGACGGCCAGGGAGCACAGCAAAGCCTTGCAGAATGAGGGGACAGAGTGTGGTTCTAGGGCAGGAGGGCAGGAGGCTGGAGTTTGCATGGATGTTTCCTGGAGATAAGGAAGCCCAGCCAGAGAGATCCAGAGATTCGTAGACCAGCCTCGGCAACATGGCAAAACCTCGTCTCTACTAAAAATACAATAATTATCCAGGCATGGTGGTGCACACTTCTAATTCCTGCTACTGGGGAGGCCAAGGCAGGAGAATTGCTTGAACCCTGGTGGGTTCAAGGTTCAAGGGGTGGAGGTTGCAGTGAGCTGAGATCCCGCCACTGCACTTCAACCTGGGCGACAGAAGGAGTGAGTCTCTGAATCTTTGAATACGGCTCTGTGCGTGTGTATGAAGAAACTACCCAAACTGGGAGGCAGGGGGCAGGGGGGGCATCCTTGTGCTTCCCAAGCTGGGTCACTATTCTAATGGTAGAGATAGAGGATGATTCTAGCTAACATTGAAGTGGTGATCAACGTCCTCCCTTAAGTGTCCCCCTTTAGTGATATGCATCTACTCCCCTACTCACCAGCAAACTTTTATTTACTTGAAACACCAACCCCAGATCTTTTTATTTTTTTCTTTTCAAACTGGGTCTCCCTCTGTCACCCAGGCTGGAGTACAGTGGCATGATCAGAACTCACTGCAGCCTCGACCTCCTGGACTCAAGCGATCCTCCTGCCTCAGCCTCCTGAATAGCTGGGACCATAGGCATGCCTTGCCATGTCCAGCTCATTTTTAAAAATTAGTTTTTGTAGAGATGGAGTCTCCCTATATTGAGAAAGCAACTCAAGGTCTTGCTCTCTCACCCAAGCTGGAGTGCAATTGTGCAATCATAGCTCACTGCAGCCTCCAGCTCCTGAGCTCAAGCAATTCTCCTGCCTCAGCCTTTCAAGTAGCTAGGATGACAGGTGTGCACACTATGCCTGGCTAATTTTGTTTTTTGTATTTGTGTGTGTAGAGATGGGGTCTTGCTCTGTTGTCCAGGTTGATCTCAAATTCCTAACCTCAAGCAATCCTCTCACTGAGGCCTCCCAAACTGCTGAGATTACAGGTGTGAGCCACCGCACCTGGTCTGAGCCCAAATCTTCCGGTATCTATACTGCTTTCCCTACAAATGCAAGAACCTGAAAATACTTTAAACTCAAGGCTACATCCCTGTCACAAATACATAAAAAACCACCTCAAACACAACTATGGCCTTCTTCATTCACTACCGGGGACTGAAATATTTGTCATTGTTGTATATATATATTTTATTTGTTCCTAATAATGCTGTGAATGAAGGATGGTAAATGTGCTTTGCCTGCTTTAAGAAACCCAATACCCAGAGAGGTTTATTAACTTTTCCAAAACCACACAGAAAGATAATGGAAGAAGTGGAACCGGGGTTGAGGTTATCTAGTACTTAAGTTGATTCTTCTCATGAAATAAAAAATAAATGTGTAGGCCTTGCACAGTGGCTCACACCTGTAATCCCAGCACTTTGGGAGGCCGAGGCGGGTGGATCACCTGAGGTCAGGAGTTCGAGACTAGCCTGGCCAACATGGTGAAACCCCCGTCCCTACTAAAAATACAAAAATTAGCCAGGTGTAGTTGCACGCTTCCAGCTACTTGGGAGGCTGAAGGCACGAGAATTGCTTAAACCTGGGAAGCAGAGGTTGCAGTGAGCCAAGGTTATACCACTGACCTCCAGTTTGGGCAACAGAGCAAGACTCCATCATAAAAACAAATAAATAAATAAAATAAATAAGCACATCCATTAAGATCCTTCTTAGTGTTCATCATCATTTCCTACATACCTGGAAAGTAAGGAACTCTACCTTTTCTGTGCATGAAACCAAACTCTGCAATAAGAACCTCCCTTCTTGAGTCTAAATTTATTAGAAAAATCTGCATTTATAACACTCTGGTTGTCTGGAGAATGTAACTTTGAGTCCAGATAAAAATATGGTGTGACAGCAAAATCATGCTATGAAAGCAAGATCATATTTCAGGCTGCATGTAACACAACCAAATATTGAAAATAAATGGTTAAGAACAAAACTGTATGCTGGGTTTGAGGACTGAATCTGCTACTATCTTGTTCAGAGACTTGAGAGAGTTATTAAATCTCTTAAAGTTTCTATTTACTCGTCTATAAAATGAGGCCAATAACACTCAACTCAATGGGGTTACTGTGAGGGTTAAATGAAGTAATTCAAGTAAATGTGTTTTGCCTTGAATACAGTAAGAGCTCAAAACAGCATTCAATGCACACTTATACCTGTCTGCTGATTCACTACCTTTGGCCTCCAATATATTCTCAACAACCTCTCTGTAACTTGTTGGAGTTCTGAGCTATCATTTCTCAAACGACACGATCTACTTATGTGACTTAATTGCATAGGAGGAATTTGCTCCAACAGTCCTAAACAGTCTTCCTCATCATTTAGTTCATAAAACTCAAGATATGTGAATTCAGTCAAGAAAAATTGCCATGTCTTCTCTCCAAAGGAAATTCATAAAGGAAATTCACCATTTGAAGGTAGAGGTAGAATTCTTTTAGAATTTTCTTTAGAATTTCTAGTACTTAAGTCAATTCTTTTCATGAAATCAAAGATAAACTTGTAGGAAATATCGAAGTTCAATCATTTTTACAACTTAGACATAGAGCAAAGAAATTTTGCTCCCCCTCACCCCAATCTGACCTTTAAGAATCAAGCTCCAACACCTTTATTCCTGGCAGTTTATTCCTTTCAATGCTTTAGCTCAAGTAGACATTTAACAGATGTGAAGGGGTGTTTCTGAAGACAAGAGTTTGATTCATCAGATGGTCTGTTTCCTGTAATCTTGGTGCATAGGATGAAGTTATAGGAATAGAGAAATTTTTTTTTTCTTTTTTTACTGTTGCCTGGGCTGGAGTGCAGTGGCATAATCTTGGCTCACTGCAACCTCCACCTTCTGGGTTCAAGTGAGTCTCCTGCCTCAGCCTCCCAAGTAGCTGGGATTACAGGTGCCTGCCACCACGCCCAGCTAATTTTTTGTATTTTTAGTAGAGAGGGTGTTTCACTATGTTGGCCAGACTGGTCTCAAACTCCTGACCTCGTGATCTGCTCGCCTCGGCCTCCCAAAGTGTTGGGATAACAGGCATGAACCACTGCACCTGGCCAGAGTAGATACATTCTAAATGAAATTCTAGAGGAATTCTACCTCTACCTTTATACGGTGGCATGTAACTGCCTGTTCTTTCTCTGCTTTTTCACACAGATATTTTCCCCTAATGGATTTATATGGTTTGGCTCTGTGTCCCCACCCAACTCTCATCTCAAATTGTAATTCCCTTAATCTCCATGTGTCCAGAGAGGCAGCTGGTGGGCGGTGATGGATCAAGGGGGTGGTTTTCCCCATGCTGTTCTTGTGATAGGAAGGGAGTTTTCACAAGAGCTGATGGTTTTATAAGGGGTGCTTCCTCTTCACACGCTCTCTCTCTCCTGCCGCCATGTAAGACATGCCTGCTTCCTCTTTAGTCATGATTGCAAGTTTCCTGAGCCCCCCGCCCCTGCGAGCCATGCAGAACTGTGAGTCAATTAAATCTCTTTTCTTTATAAATTACCCAGTCTCAGCAGTTCTTTACAGCAGTGTGAGAATGGACTACATGGATCTCCTCATAAAAATACATGGTTCTCCTAAAAAAAAAAACCTTTTGATTCTCATGGTCCCTAACAATGAAGGAAACCTTAATTGTACACACAGACTCCATATGGCAGTGAAAGTCATCATATTCTAGGTGACCTAGCCCATACCTTCTCTAGAAAACTCCTGGAATAAGCAGGAACCAACAACTAAAATTATAGAAAAATCAAGAGGAATGACAAAGTGCATTTTCTGTGGGAAATATGTATTATTTTTATAATAAGAAAATTACAATAATCGTCAGCCTGTGCGAGGAATCTCATCTCAGCCGTGGCTAAACACAGAGCTAGTTTTAATCTCACAGCTGCACTCTGTTCTGAAACTTGAACCACTAGAATAAACATCATATTTTTTTGCTCCTTTCGCACTTAAATCTTAGTCCAGTCCAATGATTTCTGCAATTCAATCTGGTTATAAAAATCTGAGGTTCTCTCAGAAAAACATTCAGTGAAATTCAAGTTCTGTTCATTACTTCAGTCATTTATTTCATTCTAAATTCTCTGTCTGGACCTTCTCCCACTACTATGCCTACCTTATTGTACAAATTCTGAAGCATCCATACCGCTGCTGCTTAGAGGCTGGTATAGGGGCAAAAGGGAATTTTCCTTCACCCTCAAAAGGTTCACTGAAAAATCAGTTTGCAGAGGCAGATTAATTGGAAAAAAGGCAAACAAATTTATTTAATGTGTTTACACGGGAGCCTTCAGAATGAAGATTCAATTCCCCAGTGGGGTGCAGAAACTTGTAAACCATCTTGAGGTTACAGAAACAATGGGGCTTGGATCTTGGCAAAACAGGGTATAGGAGGGGAAAAAGAGGAGTTTTGTTGAGGGGAAATAAACGATTATTAGAGAGATTTCAACGGGCTTGAAGAACATACAATGGTCTGTGACAAAGTCTGCTGGGTCTGCAGAACAGACAACGGTTTGTGACGAAAATCTGTCCAGGTTTGTTGACCTTAGCCATTCCTCCTGCCATATAAGTTTAGTTAATGAAAATCAGGGAAGGAACCATATTAGAGGTAATTGTTTTCTTCTTTGGTAGGGCTGAACTTTAAGCAGATAAGGGAATTTCAGAAAATAACTTCGCCCTATGCTTTGGGAGACAGGGTGGTGGGGTGTGGAAGGTGGACAGAATGTCAGAGAGACCTTAAGCCTCCTTTTTCAGTTCAGCATGTACAAAGTGACATTTTTTGGCATATCAATTTCTGAGCCCCGAATTGGTATGCTGGCATAAGGAGAGAAACACAAAACAGCTCCTAGACAATCAGAACACTCTGAATGTGTTTCTTTCCGAGTCATCTTCTCATGGCTCCCAGAGAGGCAGACAATCAAATAACTTTGCTCCGGAATCCGGAAACAGACTGACATCTCACACCAGGAACCAGGGCCCTGTCGAATGTGGCGTTTGGGAATATAGCAAGACATTCTCAAAATCATGCTATCTCCACTGGTTCTTTCAATATCCCAAGATTGAGGGACACACACAAAAAACTATGATACCTTCATGGGGTTAGTATTTAAATTTTTTTTCTTTTTTCTTTTTTTGAGATGGAGTCTCACTCTGTTGCCCAGGCTAGAGTGCAGTGGCGTGATCTCGGCTCTCTGCAACCTCCACCTCCCAGGTTCAATCGATTCTTCTGCCTCAGCCTCCCGAGTAGCTGGGATTACAGGCGCCCACCACCATGCTTGCCTAATTTTTGTATTTTTAGTAGAGACAGGGTTTCACCATGTTGGCCAGGCTGGTCTCAAACTCCTGACCTTGTGATCCACTCACCTCTGCCTCCCAAAGTGCTGGGATTACAGGCACAAGCCACCACACCCAACCCCTATTTTAATATTTTTATGAGCTTTAACCTATTAGTTGCAGGGTATCTTCTCATTCTCAAAAAGCATTCTAGCCTGTTCATTCTCTGCTTCCTACATGTTTTTTCCTAAGACATCTCATCAAGGTCTCCAAAGGCTAAGGATCCAGTTTTCAAGGGATCTGTCATTGAAGAAGTTATTTAAAGGACTTTACATACATATGTCCATATGTCCATGTACATACAAAGAAGAAATTCTTTAGCCATCCATCTATTCTGGTAACATACGACCTGCATATTCTAACCACCCACTTAGAGGATAACTCTTTTCCATTGATCTAGTAACATAAAATCATTTTCTAAATCACTATTACATTTATCACTGCAGTTAACATTGATCTAAACCTCACCAACTTTTATTTATTATCATGTCTTATTAATTTCATAGTAAGCTATAATAAACACCATCATGGACAACTGTAGACTTGGTGTCTTCAAACAAGCCGGAATCTAAACAAAACACACCAGAAAATAATTTCTCCTTCTCAAGATTGGTTCAAATTGTTTATGTGCTGAGTGCACAGAATATTAAGGCAAGGGCTTGCTTAATAAACTTACTCTTGAAGCAGACTGAGCACATACATGCAGCACCAGCAAAAGGACACCAGCCAACACCAAGAGATTAACAACAGCTCACGGCCAGGCGCAGTGGATCACACCTATGATCCCAGCACTTTGGGCAGCTGAGGTAGGTGGATCTCTTGAGGTCAGGAGTTCAACACCAGCCTGGACAACATGGTGAAACCCTGTCTCCATCAAAGATACAAAAAATGGCCAGGCGTGGTGGTGGCTGCCTGTAATACCTGCTACTCGGGAGGCTGAGGCAGGAGAATCCCTTGAACCTGGGAGGTAGAGGTGGCAGTGAGCCGAGATCACACCACCACACTCCAGTCTGGATGACAGAGTGAGACTCCATCTCAAAAAAAAAAAAAAAGTTCATCCATTATTTTCTTTTAGAGATGGAGTCTCACTCGGTCACCCAGACTGGAGTGCAGTGGTGCAATCATAGCTTGATGCAACCTCGAACTCCTGGGCTCAAGTGATCCTCCCAACTCATCCTCCCGAGTATTTGGGACAATGGGTGTGCACCACCATTAACAGCAATTTTTTTTTCCTTTTAGGTATGGAGTCTTGCTATGTTTCATGTTTTTCTGGCTGCTTCTCTAACACCTGGGCCTTCTAAAGTGTTGGGATTACAGGCATGAGACACCATACCTGGCCAACAGTTCATTTCTGATGAATTTCATGCAAAGCATTTACTCAAAATATCTAAAATGAAAAAGTCTGTCAACATCAAGAGTAAGCATATGTATACAACAAGAAGAACTGCTATACACTGCTAATGGGGATGTAATTGATGTAACCCCTTTAGAAAACAAATTGGTAATAGTTAGGAAATGTGAAGATGCACATATCCTATAACTCAGTGATTTTTCTCTTAGGAATTTACCCTACAGAGTTCTTGCACAGGTGCACAGTTTTACACATATACAAGAAGGAATGCTCATACCAACATTGCTCATAATAGCAAACATTTGGAAATAAACTCCACCCCTCAGTAAGAGAATGGATAAATCAGTTGTGGTATATTCACGTAAGTGAGCACCATACAGAATTAGCCAAGTGAACTCAGAGGTCATCGATGTGAGTCACTCTCAAACCTGCCTCTACATCAGAATAACCTGGGGAGCTGAGATAAAACAGATTCTGAATCAGTATCTCTGAATATGGAGCCTCATGCACCTGCTGCTACATGAGTCAATATTTGGAAAACACTGATGTAGCTTATTTAAAAATTGTTAAAATTATGGCATGGGGGTGGGGGTGGATTAACATGTCTGTGGTAACCCAGCTGGTAAAAGGGTGAGTGGGGAACTGACACAGGTTCTGCTGTCTCCTGGTTTAGAGATCTCTCCGGCATATCACATTACCTTTCTACAGGCCAACAAAAAGAACAGGTACTTAAACTAACCAGTTAGTCCATCAAGATTATTAAACTGCATATATTGGTTATACTGAGAGCCCAGACTTCACCACTAGACCATATATTCATGTAGCAAAACTGTACTTGTACCACCTAAATTTATACAAATAGAATAATAATAATAAAGAGCTTGATTTCACAGAGCATATCATCCTTCTGGTCTGCTCTTTGGGACCTCTTGATCCTGCTAAATACTCTGAATTTGTGGTTTCTCTCTTAAATAGAAAGCTTGAATGTGCGGGGATCTAGAGAAACAGAGATAGACACAGACCTACACATAGCAACAGAGATAAACATAGAAATAATAGATGTAGATATAGGAAATATGGAGAGTAATGTTTTCTTTCTCCCCAGCCAACAGGAAAGAATTCTGCATGGGAGTCAGAACACTTGTGTTAAAGACCTGACTTTACTGGGCAACATAGCGAGACCTCATCTCTACAAAAAATAAAACTAACCATGCTCAGTGGTGTGCACCTGTAGTCCCAGCTACTTGGGAGGCTGAGGTGGGAGAATCACCTGAGCCCTGGAAGTCAAATGTTATTCTTTCCTTCAGCATGACAAGTTACCAATTACACAGGACCAAGGAAAATAAAGCCACGTATGTAGGGTAATATATTATTTTTTTGAACTTTAGCCAAGTGGAACATTTTTGTTTTGGGGTGGGAAACACATCTTTTGCCTTAGAGCATAGATACAAGGTCTTTGGGTTGTAGTAGATAAGGCCTGGGCTAACTTGGCTGCTTCAAGTAAAAATAAGGGTGTGCTTCAACATAAACGGATTTCCACTTTCCCCACTGAGGGCTTGAGACAGAAAGCCTTTGGGCCCATTTTGCTCAGAAAAGGAAGGAGATGTGAAAGTTTGAAAGAGAGGACCAGCCCAGCTACTGGGCAGGAGATCAGGAGCCTTAGGACAGACAGTTTTGTACGGAAAAGATGATACAATGGTAGAAATGGCTGTAGAATTTTAAGAACAGTGATGCATTAAATACAATTTTGAGTATTCCTTGCTTGGTGCTATTGACCTCCAACACCACTGTCAAAGCCTCAAAAAAGATGTCATTGACAATAGCATTTATCCATTCATTCACGCAACATCACTCTAAGCCCCATGGATACCATGATGTATGGAACAGATAAAATCCCTAGTTTCATAAGATTTATATTTTAGTACCATCTTTGTGGTTGCTTAAGGAATGGATATGGTGGGTTATATTCACAAAAAAAAAAAAAAAAAGCGAGGACAGGTAGACCCTGGTCATGCTTTGGATTTGTGGGATGAGCCTCTGGCTACTGTATTTGGATACTAAAGGAAAGCATGCTGGAGGATTTGGGGGTACCCATGTTATATCTGCAACAATCTATATTTCATTACTGCTCAGTATCTTTAATCATCCGTATAATAACTCTCTACCTCAATGACCATTTTCTGTTCTTTAAAAATTGTCATCTCTGCGCCGTGCAAAACCCTTTCCCATTTTTACTATTATTATATTTTTTGAAAAGGCACATTGGACAGCAGATAGCCTGAGACCCTGAAGAGTGTCTATATGGGCCTTGACAAGTGCTATACAACTAGATGTTTAAATATTAATAGTGCCAGAAAGAAAATCTGAAGCTGATCTGGTTTTAACTCCTCTGAAAGGAAATGCTTGCTTGTTTGAAGCTTACAGGATTGTATTTCTATCCGTTAAATTTCAAATCTTTGCAAGAGATTTGTCTGGTTTATTTGAACTAATTTTGTCCACCTAATTTCTCATCTTTGGATTTTTTTTATAAGTTCTGGATTTTTTTTCTTCCATATCAGTTTTAAAGATAAAATTTTAAACTAGTTATTTTATTTCAGGGGGAAAAGGAATCTTTTCTTATTAACAGATTGGATCTTTTTATTCTAACTTCTATATCCACCATCTTCCTTTTCAAAGTAAAAATAAAAGGATTGAATTCTTACAACATATCCATTTAACTTTCTGCACATTCTTTTCAATTATTTTTAAAGTTGTCTTCTATAGTCTGGAGATATTTCTTCGATATAAATCTGAACATGTTTTGTAGCTTATTCTGCATACTATTTACTTTCTCTTTATCGGCTTCATTTCTTTATCATTTAAAGCCTAGGCTCCTCTTATTTAAGAGATAGTGGTGCCTTTTTTTCCAAACAGAATAGAAAACTTCCACTTTCAAATTTTGTTCTGTTTCATGAAATAAGTTTTTATTTTTTGAGGAAAATGTTATATCTGTGGTGTGTGTGTGTCTCTGTGTGTGTGTGTCTGTCTGTGTGTGTGTGTGTGTATAGATTTTTCTAGTTATCCCAGTTTGTTTATGTATTCTCTGCCATTTCCCATGGTTGACCCAAAGGATGCAACTGAAAAATTTTATGAATATTAAACTTTGTTTAATCTGTTTTTCTATTACAATAAAGCAGGTGGTAGTCATATACCAGGAATAGATATGGCAAGTATTACTGGCACAGAATTATATTGTTTCATTAGCAAATACAAAATTTAAGATTATTTCAGTAGCTATGGAGGGAAGGGGAAAAACTTATTCTCCTCCCCATCACCATGTCCTTGGCCTTGCTCATTGATGCCACACTTGAGATAGTTTACTGCAATGGAAGCCCTTTCATTTTGGCTTATAAACTGCTCTGCCAGACTTTCTTGTGCTTCTGGAGTGATTTGCTCTATGCCTATATCTAATTCACAGCCATTTCAATAAATGCCTATATACCTTCAAAACCCTGTATACCCTCATACTCTATATACCATGCCTATGTGCCTTCAAAACCCCACAGATCCCACATTAAGGGTGCAGCACACCAACATGGCACATATATACATATGTAACAAACCTGCACGTTATGCACATGTACCCTAGAACTTAAAGTATAATAAAAATAAAAATAAAAAAAAGAAAATTAAAAAAAAAAAAAAAGAATTCTGTTTAACTTCATAAGGGTGTGAAGCATTAATTTTAGGAAGGATGGTACATTGTCTTCTTCCCTCTATTGTCATCAAATATTCTTGTCTTCTTGTCATCAGCTTTCTTTTTTGTTCCTATTGTGTTAGCTACCTGTGGCTGCTATAATAAGTTACAAATTGTTGGCTTAAAACAACAGGTATTTATTCTCTCTAGAGACCAAAAATCCAAAATCAGCATTGCTACACCAAAATCAAGGTGTTGGCAGGGCCGCTCTTCCTGCAAAAGCTCTTGAGGGGGATCCATTCCTTGCTACTTCCTGTCCCCTGTGGCTGCTGGCATTCATTGGCTTGTGGTCACATCACTTCAATCTCCAAGGCCAGCATCTTCAAGTCTCTCTCTGCTCTGTCTTTACATTGCCTTCTCTCTTTATGTGTTAATTTCTCTCTGCTCCTCTCTTAAAAGAATGCTCGTGAGCATTTATGACCTAAAGAATTATCCACAATAATCTCCCCATTTCAAGATCCTCAACTTATTAACATCTGCGAAATCCCTTTCTCCAAATCACATAACATTTGGAGGTTCCAAGGATTAAAACCTGATACCCTATATCTGTAGGTGACCACTGTTCAGCTTAAAACACCTTTCAGAAACGACTCTACCAAGACCCACGACCCAGAGAAATAATTTCTCTGAAGACCTCTTTCTGAAACATCTGCATCTGTTGTTGTGTTAGCTTTGTTTGAAAAGCAATGATCTGTGAGTTGTGTGGAGGAATTTGGTGTTGAGCTGAGGCTGGAGAGCATCCCAAGTGTAGGTGTAGGTCTCTGAGCCCATGAGCAGAGCATAGTTACACATAAAGAGAAACACCCACGTCTAGAGCCATGCCACGGGGAATACATCCACCCTCTGTGGCTTGTCCTATTTGAGCTCTGGCTGGAGAACAAGTCACAGAGAGGCACCTTATTTCTTATTTTTTGGAGTCTGCATCTGTTTTTGTTTTCACTTTGGGTTCAGAGGTCCAAATATGCGGGCTTGTTATATAGGTTAACTGCATATCATGGAGATTTGGTGTTCAGATTATCTTGTCACCCAAGTAATAAGCATGGTATCCAACAGGTAGCTTTTCTTTTTCCTTTTTTTTTTTTCTTTCTTTCTTTTATTTATTTTATTTATTTATTTATTTTTTTGAGACGGAGTCTCCCTCTGTCACCCAGGCTGGAGTGCAGTGGTGTGATCTCGACTCACTGCAAACTCTGCCTCCCGGGTTGGTGACATTCTCCTGCCTCAGCCTCCCAAGTAGCTGGGACTACAGGAGCCTGCCACCACGCCCAGCTAATTTTTTGTACTTTTTTAGTAGAGACGGGGTTTCACTGTGTTAGCCAGGATGGTCTCGATCTCCTGACCTCATGATCCGCCCGTCTCAGCCTCCCAAAGTGCTGGGATTACAGGCGTGAGTCACCGCACCCGGCCGCCAATAGATAGTTTTTCAATTCTTTCCCACCTCTCATTCTCCACCCTCAAGGAGGCCCCAGTGTCTGTTATTCCCTTCTTTGTGTCCATGTGTACTCAATGTTTAACGCCTACTTTTAAGTGAGAACATGAGGTATTTGGTTTTCTGTTCGTGCGTTAGTTTGCTTGGGATAATGGCCTCCAGCTCCATCCATGTTGCTGCAGAGGACACGATCTCATTCTTTTTTATGAGAGCCTGTATCTTGTTATTGGCACCTCCTGGTGGAAATCACCAACTGGTTTTAGAAATACTATTTATTCAAGAGAACTACTGCGACCAAGATCTGAAGCCTAATGAATAGGCTTCCACCTTTTTTTTTTTTTTTTTTTTTTTTTTTTTTTGAGACAGAATCTTGCTCTGTCACCCAGGCTGGAGTGCAGTGGTGCCATCTCAGCTCGCTGCAGTCTCTGCCTCCCAGGTTCAAGTGATCCTCGTGCCTCAGCCTCTGGAGTAGTTGGGGTTACAGCACACACCATCACGCCCAGCTAATTTTTGCATTTTTGGTAGAGACGGGGGTTTCGTCATGTTGGCTAGGATGGTCTCGATCTCTTGACCTCGTGATCCACCAGCCTCGGCCTCCCAAAGTGCTGGGATTACAGGCATGAGCCACCGTGCCCAGCTGGAACTTTGAACACACATTTCCTTAGACCTTAGTGTTATTCTCAGGGTGTGCTTAAGTTATTGCTATCAAGTGTGTCTTCCACTATGGCACTATTTCAGGGACAGCCCTGGTTCTGCATTTATTGTGGCCATTGCTAATAAGAGTGGACTCTGACTCTGTCTCATCTAGAAGAATGGGACTGAGTCGAAGACGTTTGTGGGATTGCTCCTCATGCCGCTGTCTTCCCTGAGATCTACTAGGTGCATTTTTAAATTAGTAAACTGAAAAAAAAAAAAATGTGCCTGGATATTTTATGCATCTATGAAAACAGTAATATTTAGGCTAGGCGTGCTGGCTCACACCTATAATCATGGCACTTTGGGAGGCTGAGGCAGGAGGACCAATTGAGGCGAAGAGTTCCAGGCCAGCCTGGGCAACATGGCAAGATCTCAGCAAAAACTTAAAAATTAAAAAATTAGTATGGCATGGTGGTGCGCATCTGTCGTCCCAGCTACTGAGGAGGCTGAGGTGGGAGGATTGCTTAAGGCTGGGAGGTTGAGGCTGCAGTGAGCTGTGACCACATCACTGCACTCCAGCCTGGGCAACAGAGTGAGACCCTGTCTCAAAGGAAACAAAACAAACAAAACTAAAACAATGGTGTTTAAAAATATTTTAAAGGCAAGCAATTACTATTTGTTTGCTAGGCTTTTTCATTTGTATTGTTCTGTGATTCTAAGGCTAGAGGCCGTTATGAGTTATACATTTTCGTGAAAATCAAGGCTGCCCTGGGGTATAAATTCTCTTATCGCTATAGTACTTCAGCTGCTTCTCATATCTCTAATAATTCCAAGACTTATTATATTTTTAGTCCTTATACTTTCAGTAGCCACTTAAGTGCTAAATCAACAAGATAAAAAAATCTTGGTAACATTAAAAGACTAAAACACACCCACACTCATTACTATTATAGTAACTGTTGCTCTCCCTTTTTGTACACTCGTGAGTTTCACCGTGGAAAAATCCTGGGTCTGAAAGAAACATCTAAAAATCTCGATTATTCCCAAACAAAAGAAGTCATCATGTTTAAGGTTGCTAAAGTGTGTTTGGCATTTCCAAATAAGCCTCCTTTATCTCAATAAGCAACAATACTCCAAGTTCTTATTTTAATTCTAAAGTACTGAACTTTAGTCCTTTAAGCCTGAAAGCAAGTTTGCAATGTGGAAGTCTCTATGAAATATTTCCTCCGTAGTTTCAATAACCTATTTTCTGAGACAGAGATTGAGTGACAGTTTAAAAGAGTACAGATTACAAACCCATTTAAGAGTGTCGCATTTTTTGAATTTGTCACAAATGGGAAGGAAAAGCCAGGGTGACACAGGCAAGGCTCAAGTGCCAACATGTGTCTTTCTGTTTATTCATTATTCAGGGCTCAGACCCTCAACCAGGGCCAGAGAGACATGACAAAAATAAATACATATCAGTGCAACAATCTGCAATTTAAAATAATGAAAAGCAAGATTCCTATTCATTTTTATGGCACAAACCTGACATCATTTCACTCTAATTTTCTATAATGGAACCAGCTGGGTTCTGGGAGGAAACTAGTAATAGGTTTTAATGGACAAAATCTGCCATTGAAACTGGCCATTTTCTCACGCGATCTCAGGGCTTGGCACCCAGCCCATCATGAGGTATCATGCTCTCTGCAGTGCTTCACGAGTGCAGGAAACCAGAGAGATGTGTGAGTGGGAGGACCGCTGAGCCCTTGGGAGAGACGGATGAGAAGTGACAGTCTCTCGTCCCTCCACCAGAAAAGAGTTCTAAGCGCCAGATCAGGGTTCCATAACCCCAACTGGACACATCCCTGGAGAAGACCCAGGGGAATGTCAACGTCTTTACTAAAAGTTTGCAAAAGTCATGGAAGCCAGGTTGAACAGACAGGCAGAGAGGGTCGAGATGAGTGAAGAAAATACCATCATTTCAGTGCAAGCCCGTGAAACAATTTCCAGTTACATTTGGTTGCAATAGACACAACCAGGTTTTACCAGGTCTGGATTAATGGTCGACAAATGTTTCTCTCTCTCTCTCTCTCTCTCTCTCCCCCCTCTCTCTCTTCCCCTCTCATTTCATTCAACTATTCTTCCTCCCTTCCTATTCAGCTCTCAAACTGCTGTTAACATATGAAAATAGCATGCAAAGAATGGAATGGGCTGACTGCCATGGAGATAAAAATGGGATGTTCATTCTAATTTATTTCATGGCACCATGCCCTCTTGCTGCCTCTGTTGTCTTTGCTAGTCGGCTTGATTGCCTCTTTGAGAATATGACTGGTCTGGCCCCAGCCTTGTTTTGAGCCACGGCTGAGGTTAAACAGGCAGCCAGCCTTCGGAGGTTGAACACAAATCTGATCAAAGTCACCCTGCCTAGGTTTATCTGGGCACAGAACAATGAGGCCTTTTTGTTTTTTGTTTTTTGTTTTTTATCTTGCAGCAGATTTTTCAGCTAAACGATCCCTAATGTTCATTTTGGTGAAATGCTGCAGGTTCTAAAAATGAATGATGTTTTCAAATAATGCATACTCACTTTGCTTAAAGCATGTTCTACAACTTCTGTTCCAACTGTCTCATGGCAGTAGTCCTGAGGCAGGGATAAATGATTTAAAAGGAAATTCTAAATGCTTTTTTTTGGGGGGTGGGGTGGGGGCGGGGGGAGCAGGGAGGTAAAAGGCATGACCCAAATAGAAAATGTAGGTGCATGCAGCATGGTCTCTTTCTAAGCATTCATGTGTCTTTGCTAAGACTAGCTCATGTTATGACCGTGTGTGTTTCTGCCGGCTGCCTCCCTGGAATATCTCTGGCCATGGTTCCCGTGATGAGGTTGTGTTATCATGGGGAACATCAGTGACCAAACAAACAAACAAAAAAAGACAAAAGAAGCCGGGTGCGGGGGTTCACACCTGTAATCCCAGGACTTTGGGAGGCCGAGATGGGTGGATCACCTGAGGTCAGGAGTTCGAGTCTGACCAACATGGTGAACGCCTGTCTCTACTAAAAATACAAAAATTAGCCCGGCATGCTGGTGCGTGCCTGTAATCGCAGCCACTCAGCTGTTGAGGCAGGAGAATCGCTTGACTTGGGAGGCAGAAGTTGCAGTGAGCTGAGATCGCACCACTGCACTCCAGCCTGGGGGACAGAGCAAGACTCCGTCTAAAAAAAAAAAAAAAAAAGGAAGACAAAAGGAAACTTGGTTGAGTAGACATTATGTTGCCCAATAAATTAGCAATTCTAAATTCTAATCCAGGGTGAAAGAAACTGTAATTTGAGATTGGCACAGAAACTGCTATGTTGCCTTCTTTCCACTCCTGCTTATGAAGCTACTGACTCTGCAGCTTCCTCGTCCAACTCAAAGTGCTGCTTGATGTTTCCAACCTCCCCAGCATCTCCCTTCCCACCCTTGCCCACCATTCACACTCCATTCTAATCGCGTCCAACTGCAGGCAGCCTGATCTCCCAGGTCTGCTTGCAGGCACTGCCCCTGTTGAATTTCTGCTCCTTCTGCAAGACATTGTTCAGCGGCTCCAGGTAAAGTTGCTTGCTCTCTTCTCACTATATATTTATATTTCCAGCTATCAACTGCCTGCACCCCTTTAAGAGTCTATCAAAGGCCCAATATCCCATGTGAAGAATATAGTCTGACTCATAGAAGGTGTTTAAAAATGTGTGTGATATGAACGGATGAAGAATGAATGAAAAGTAGTATCCTTATAACCTCCCAATGAATGACATTTTCTTTTTCCTCCACACGCACTAAAAATACAAGAATCGGGACATGGGTTTCCCACTTCGTGTTGCTTGCTGTTCTCTGGTTTTATATCTTTCTGATACAGTCAACTCTATTCTGCATATTAAAGGACGATGGCAATGTTATGAATTTTTTAAAAAGATACATCAAAGATAGTTTATCTTTGATATGCCTAATAACGAGTTTTAAAGCAGTTTTTCTTTTCAACTAAGCATGAAGGGAAATATGGTAGAAAGCACTCCGAACCTACATACAAGACAAGATTTATCTTTCTTGCTTTGTTACTGTAGTCAACTCCTTTCTTCTCTTTAAGCCTTGAGTTTTTAATCTCTAAAATGGGCTCAGGCCAGGTGCGGTGGCCCATGCCTGTAATCCCAGCACTTTGGGAGGCTGAGGGAGGTGGATCACTTGAGGCCAGCAGTTCAAGACTAGCCTGGCCAACATGGCGAAAACCCATCTGTACTAAAAATGCAAAAATTGGCCAGGTGTGGTGGTGCACACCTGTAATCCCAGCTCCAGAGGCTGAGACACAAGAATCATTTGAACCCAAGAAGTGGAGGTTGCAGTGAACCACTGCACTCCAGCCTGGGTGACAGAGCAGGAGTCCATCTCAAAAAATAAATAAATAAATAAATAAAATGGGCTAATTTTGGTCCAAAATGAGTACAATCATATGATTTTTAAGGTCCCTTTCAGCTCTGTGGTGCATTGTTCCCAAACATAGCCACCAGTAATGCCTCTCACCCATGAGCATCATAGCACCTATATTAGTCAGCGTTCTTCAGAGGGACAGAACTAATAGGCTATATGTATAAATGAAAGGGAGTTTATTAAGGAGCATTCACTCACCCAAACACAAGGTAAAGCCCTGCAATAGGCTGTCTGGAAGCTGAGGAGGTAGGAAGGCAGTAGAGGCTCAGTCCGAGTCCAAAAGCCTCAAAAGTAGGGAAGCTGACAGTGCAGCCTTCAGTCTGTGGCCAAAGGCCCAAGAGCCCCTGGCAATCCACTGGTATAAATCCAAGAGTCCAAAGACTGAAAAACCTGGAGGCTGATGTCCAAGGGCAGGAATCTTCCAGCATGAGAGAAAGATGGAAGTCAGAAGACTCAGCAAGCCAGATTATCCCACCTTCTTCTACCTGTTTTGTTCTAGCCACGCTGGCAGCCGATTGGATGGCATCCACCCACATTGAGGGTGGGTCTTCCTCTCCAAGTCCACTGACTCAAATGTTAATCTCCTTTTGCAACACCTTCACAGACATGCCCAGGAACAATCCTGTACCACCTGTCTAGGCATCCTTCAGTCTAATCAAGTTGACACCCAATATTAACCACCACAACACCCACCCCCCACAAGTGTCAGTATGTTCCTCTTGAATCTGGGTTGCAAGATCTCTTTTTAAGATCTTCAAAAGATTTAAGTGGTGGTGGTAGACTCTTCAAGCTAGATGATAGACTGTCCAAGAACCTTAAAGATGTGTCCCACATCAGCCTGACAGATCTCAAGTAGAGAGAAGCATGTTTTAGAGGGAATTATGGATATGGCTTTGGGGGTAAGGATTGAACTCCTTAAGATTCATAGGAAACATACAAAGTTTTAAAACAATTGTACCAGCAAAACAACCCCTGCTTGTGAAACCACCTTTGCAAAGATTATGACAGACAGAGAAGTCTACCATGGCTGATTCCATCTCACTTCTAGCCTCATGGGCTAGCTGTCCTCACTCATTCCTGGATGTAGGCCAAGCTAACCATGGAGGGAATTTAGTTTATAGTTTAACTTTGAAGCAAGGATGATAGTAGTCCCTCCCTAAAACCAACCTCTTTTTTTGCTTGGGACCAAAACTGACCTTGTACAACTAATAAAAGCCCACAAAGGTAGGATTATGGAAGGGGGCTGAATTCTGAAAATGTAGGCAAAGCTTGCCTTTCTAGAATCATTTACTGAGCCAGAAGTCACAAGATTTGTAACTTTCTCATTGTTACTGTAGACAGCATCACTATCATAGAACCCAAGATTGGTCTTTTGAGATGTTTTTCAAAATTCTGCATTGTGGTGACCAACTAACTCCACCCAGATCTGTGACTCATGACTCATGACTTCTGTGGGCCCCACTCAGAAGCTGACTCAGTGCATAAGGACTGTTTTCCACAACCTTATGATATCATCCCCAACCAATCAGTAGCACCCATTCCTTAGCCCCTGCCTGCCAAATTATCCACAAAAACTCTAGCCTCTGAGTTCTTGGGGAGGTTTATTTGAGCAATAATCTCCCATCCTTTAGCTTGGCTAGCTCTGCATTTATGAAACTCTTTCTCTACTGCAATACCACTGTTTCAATAAATTGGCTCTATCTGTGCAGCAGGCAGGAATAACCAGTTGGGCAATTACATTTGAACTGAAATGAGAGATTCAGAATAACAACATATTGGCAGGAAGCAGGCTGAGAAAGCTACTCAGCTGTAAGCACGGGCTCTTTCTTGTGCAAGAAGAAGAATGATTCCTAGGGCAGAGCCAAGGGCTCTGAGAGTAAAACTCACAGCAGAGAATCATGGATTAGGGAACCACTCCCATAGTGCAGAACTAAGCCCTAATAAAGAAACATTTCCTGCCCCACAGTTAGGGAAACTGATGACAGACACTTTTTCAACAGGGGTATCTTATTTCACCATGTATGTTGAATGGATTTGTAGGTTAGGGGGAGTTGATAGCTTGGAGAGTGGTTATTGTTTTGATTTCCAAGTGTCCAGATCAAGAGGAACCATATCTGAGTAGCTCCATCCGTATCCAGCTACATCCAAACTTGAATTAAATCCTGGCTTTTGGGCCTGAGCTTGAGGCACTGTTTGGTTGAAACTGAGTGTCTTTGGGTTGGATGGGTAAAATTTGGAGTCACATAATATGTCACAAAATATGGAGTCACATAAATTGTTGTGGCTATAGGAAGACCAGTAGGTTATCTCCAAAGGTGACCACAAATAACTCTCTCCATGTCCGATTCTTACATCCCTGCATGCATATGCAACTCTTCCCATTAAGAGGTAGACTCTCCCTCTCCTTTCCTTGAATCTTCCCTGGACTTTAACTCTCTTTGATCAACAGAAGGCAGTACAGGCTGAGTGTGGTGGCTTATGCCTGTGATCCAACACTTTGGGAGACCGAGGCGGGAGGACGACTTGAGCCCAGGCATTTGAGACAAGCCTGGGCAACATAGGGTGACCCTGTCTCTACAAAAAATCAAAATGTTAGCTGGGTATGGTAGCATGCACCTAGAGTCCCAGCTACTCAGGAAGCTGAGGGAGGAGGATCACTTGAGCCTGGGAATTTAAGACTGCAGTGAGCCATGATTGCACCACTGCACTCCAGCCTGGGTGACAGAGCCAGACCCTGTCTCAAAAAATAATAAAATAAAAGAATTCAATGGAAATAACATTGTACTAACTCTAGGCCTAGTCCTTAAAAGTTCTAGCATCTTCAGCTTTTATTCTCTTGAACCCCCGTTTAAGAATCTAGGTATCTTGGTGGAGAGAGGGGACCCACCAACCACCAGCCATTCAGGCTACACCGTATGTGCTCCCAGGCATGTGAGTGACATACATCAGCATGAATGTTCTAACCCCAGTCAAACTCCTGATGAATGCAGCTGAATACATGACTCTAGCCAGTAGGGCATGGAGTGGAGGAAATGTCCAGCTGAAAACAAAACCACGAGAAATTATAAATTTTAGGCAATTAGGCTTGGGGTATTTGTTACACAGCAATAAATAACTGATACAAGCTCTCACGATTTTTTTTTTTTATAATTGTAATTATATAATTTGCTTAGACTCACAACAACTCATGGTTTAAGTGAGCAATTCAGAAGCAGAAAAAAGCGAGGTTATCTGCTTGGTACTAAACACAAGTTGTAGATAACTCTCCCATGAATGACTAAGAGTTTGTTCTATTTTATGTTTTACCCTTACTTATTGTATTAGTCCATTTTCGTACTGCTATGAGGAAATACTTGAGACTGGTAATTTATAAAGAAAAAGAGGTTTAATGGAATCTCAGTTCCACATGGTTGGGGAGGCCTCATAATCATGGCAGAAGATGAAGGAGGAGCAAAGGCATGTCTTACATGGCAGCAGGCAGGAGAGCATGTGCAGGAGAACTGCTCTTTACAAAACCATCAGATATCATGAGACTTATCCACTATCATGAGAACAGCATAGGCAAAACCTAACCCCATGATTCAATTATCTCACACTGGGTCCCTCGCACCACACATGGGTATTATGGAAGCTACAGCTCAAGATGAGATTTGGGTGGGGACACAGTCAAACCATATCATTTATCTCTGTGTTATTCCATATTTACATTCTGCCAAGGCATCTGAATTCAAGTGGAAACATTTAGCCAATGGTCTACTACTTATTTTGTGTGACACAAAATACAAATTAAGAGAGACTTTGATCTTGAGGACAGTCTATAGTAGGCCCCTCCTAAGGAACATGAGGTCCCCAGAGATGTAGTGGGAAGTTCATATTTGTAGGGCAAGCTATTGGTATTTGGGGAAGGACTGAATACGTGATTGATCAGATGTTTCACTTTTCATTCCAGGTCCTTAGTGGAAAATAGAGATATCTTAATTTTCTGGCTTATGAAATGCATCTGGCAAAAAAAGTACAGTACTTTACTGGAGTGTTTTGTAAGACTCACTTATCCATTGATGCAAAACACCAGAGAATCTTATATGAACATTTGAGACAAACTCACATTATTATTAAGTAGCCCCCATTTGGACTCCATACAAGGTTTGGTTAAAGAATGTTTGTAATATCCTCATGATAACATGCCTTCACCTTTAGGGTGTTACCAAAATCCTAAATTCAGGAGACAATGAAGTAGAGGTATTATTGTATCAAATTGGATTAAAAGGATATACAATATGATGTATACACACACACACACACACATCAGTGACCCAAAGACAAATTTTAGAAATACACCTTTGATTATTTGGACTCCTTTCCCCCTATTCAGAGGTATGACTCCTGTCTGATTCAACCTTTAGCACATTCAAACTCTTCAAGAATTTTATAATTGAGCTCTTGCTGGTGGAAAGTATTTGAGAAATAGCTCTGCTTCTGGGTTTCCATGGAGACCACTTCTCACCTAGTGGCTGAAGGTAACCTCTGTCAACCATGGCTGGGGGTACTTATCAAGCTGTCACTGGCAATTTTCCCCCTCATTTACTAGAAGCAACATTCCAGAAAGAAGATAACGGGATGGCATGGTGAGAAGACACTTTTACTTTGAGACTGCAATTTTGGGAAGACTTGGACAGTTGGCTGCAAGATCCTGGTCCCAGAGGGGATATGGCCAACCCATAATCTGAGCAGCGGAGTGAGTAGGGAAAATAGCTCTGGCCCGGCTGAAGAAGATTTCTATTCCTGCCGTAATATCTGTGAGAACTTGGACATGTCAGATCAGTCACAGAGCCATCAGTTCCTTCACTCCTTTGTTCCTTCCTTCCTTCCTTCCTTCCTTTCTTCCTTCCTTCCTTCCTTCCTTTCTTCCTTCCTTCCTTCCTTCCTCCCTTCCTCCCTCCCTCTCTCTTTCTCTCTCTCTCTCTTTCTTTCTTTCCTTCTTTCTTCTCTCTTTCTTTTCCTTCTTTCTTTCTCTCCTTCCTTCCTTCCTTTCTCTTTCTTTCTCTCTCTCTTTCTTTCTTTCCTTCTTTCTCTCTTTCTCTCTTTCTTTTTCTTTCTTTCTTTCTTTCTTTCTTTCTTTCTTTCTTTCTTTCTTTCTTTCTCTCTTTCTTTCTTTCTTTCCCCTTCCTTCCTTCCTTCCTTCCTTCCTTCCTTCCTTCCTTCCTTCCTTCCTTCCTTCTTCCCTCCCTCCCTCCCTCCTTCCCTCCCTCCCTCCCTTCCTTCCTTTCTCTCTCTCTCTCTTGCTTGCTTGCTTGTTTGCTTTCTTTCCTTGCTTTCTTTCTCTCTCTCTTATTAATGCAGATAGTGGGTTTTGCTCTGTTTATTTCACAAGTTTCTTGTAACAGTCCAATGAGATAATAGGGTTAAATGTGCTTGGTAAATTGCGAAATGCTGTACAGATGTGAGGCTTCAGTCTCATGTCGGACTTTTGAGTTCTGCCTTTCAGAGTCCGTTAGATCCTTTGGATTTGAGAACCCAATATTATTTTAGTTCCCTACAAATAAAGCCTAGGTGTGCATCTAAACTCTGCTGCCTAGTATTAGGTGTTAGATTTAAGAGCAGCCGGGGAAAAATGAGAGAGCAATTCATGGTGTTTTCCAGGTCAGATTCATAGATACCCACATGGAGTCTATTAATTGTATGGACATCTGTGAAAGGAATGAACTCACTAAAAGAAAAATTGATTCCCTCCACCTGGAGAAATAACTGTAATATTTTAAACCGTGCAAAGGACAGATCTAATTTATATATGTTTCCTGAAAACACTGGCACTTTATATATTTTAAATGCAACCAAAATTTGGCAAGAGGTTGTAGGAGAAACAATTTTACAATAAAAAAATTTTTTTGAAAAGAGGCTTTGTACTTTTAATGTGTTTTGATTCTCAAACTGTCTGGGCTGAATGAACAGGTGAAAACGGATATTTGACATTTGCAGCCTATTTTCTACTCAGTAATCTCACTCTACCCCCAACTCTTTTTCTATTGCTAAGGAAATGAGATTTCTTGGTGCTTTACTTAAAACTGAGTCTAAAGGATATTCACTGAACTAGAAAAAAAAAATCAGTTAAATAATAATTTTTTCTTCTGTTTCAGGTCAATGAAATAATTCAGTGACATCTAATTGAACATACATTTATTAAGTGACCACTCTATCCTGGGTAATGTGGCAGATGCTAGAAAAACAAACCACTGAAGTCATGAATTTGTTCTTAAGAAAATGACAGTTTGGTAAGTAATTATAATTTAATGTTTTCAGTGCAATAGTAAAATCACCTACAGAGGAAAAAATAATCAAACTAAGAAATAAATTGATTTTCTGGGTTAAATAAGAAAGATTCTCTGGAGGGATAAGTCTCAGATCTATTTTATTTATTTATTTGTTTGTTTGTTTGTTTTTTAATCTATATATTTAGGGAGTACAAGTGCAGGGTTCTTCTATGCAAATATCATGTAGTGGTAAAGTCTGGGCATTTAGTGTGCCTGTCATCCAAATATTGAACATTGTACCCAATAGATAATTTTTCGACACTCACCCTCCTTCCAGCCTCCCACCTCCATTATTCAGCTCTCATTTATAAGTGGGAATACGTTGGATTTGACTTTCCATTTCTGAGTTATTTCACTTAAGATAATGGCCTCCAGTTCCATCCATGTTGCTCCAAAAGACATAATTTCATTCTTTTTTATGGCTAAGTAGTATTCCATAGTAGATATATACCACATTTTCTTTATCCAGTCCTCCCTTGAGGGACATGTAAGTTGATTCCTTATCTTTGCTATTTTGAATAGTGCCATGATAAATATAGAAGTGCGGGTCTTTTTGATAGAGTGATTTCTTTCCCACATCTATTTTAAAGGATCCTACAGGATATGTCAGTTTTACAAAGTCAGGAGAGGCGGATATTCAAGGCCAAAGGAATGGCTTGTACAAAGACATCATAGCATTGCCTGGAAAAGTATGTTGGAAGAGCTACATGGTATTTGTATTGCTGTCAAAAAAACAAGGCAGAAAAGAGTGGTAGCTGGGACTACAAAGGCAGTCAGCTAAATCTCGGAGGCTCTCCATCATTTGCCATTATCATGGTGTCCCCATACTGTACTTAACTTGGTCTTTATCCCACAGATCTGCAGCATCCAATATGGACTACTTTAGCCACATATGGCTATTTACATTAAAATTAATTAAAAATGTTTAAAATTCCATTTCTAATTCTAGCCAACCAGTCTTGACATCCTCAATAGCCACGTGTGGCTGGTGGCTACCATATTGAATGACTCAGATACAGAACATTCCCATCATCATTGTCTATTGGCAGCACTACCATGGATGTTTGGGAGCCTTAGAATTCGCATACGTGGGAAAATGCTATGTGACTATTTGCACTTTAGAAAAATAGCTTTGGCAGGAGGATAATTTGGGCGAAAATGAGAAAAAATAGCATGCAAAACTACACAAGATTTCACAAAACTACAAGAGCAATGAGGATGGGATGGAAGAGGCAGATGTGAGAGAGTTGGAGGTAGAGGAAACCGAGCTTTATCACCGTGTTGACCAGTTAGTTGTATGACTAAGCTGATTCAGGGTGACAATCCAGATGGTCATCGAATAAATAAATGTGTGTGTGTAAAGAAGGGTTCAGCTATTTTGTTTGTATATGGGAAGTGAAGTAGGGAACTTATGGAAATAATAGGATGGCAAGAATTAACCAGTTTCTATGACTCCATTTAGACCATGAAGTTGGCAGCCTGAAATTTTCATTTTCCAGCAATATTTTTGACATTTTTGAAGCCACAGGTATATTCAGCTTCACATCAAAGGATTAAATCAGCTGTATAAATCTTTGGGATACAGAGAGGCAGGTTTAGAAAATGAAGTTCTCACAAAAATCTTACCAGGAGATACGGTTCAACTTTTCCAATCTCTGACCCCTTAGTAATGTCTTTGCCCATTGTAACAACTCTGAGTCTGACGTCTTCTGACTCAATAGTTAAGCTAAAGCCCAATTGATGAGTGGCCTAATTAGTCGAGGGAATATTCAAGGTTTCTGTCCATTGCACCATTTGTTCAAAAACGGAAGCCACATCATTTGGTCGTCAATTATAATCAGAAGAAGGAGGACATGGCTAAGAGCCTAAATGACTAAAATTGGAGATGGGGGGATTTTGCTTCCTGGAAAAATTGTAAAGTTGGGACATTATTTCTCCTAAGGAACTACTCTCTCTTCGCTTTCCTCTCAACATTTCTCTTTTCTGACTTTTTCTTCCCATATACCCCTAACATAAATCTCCTAAATCTAATAATAATAATGATCATAGCTAGAATTGGTTGAGCACATATTATGTGCCAGCCCTGTGCTAAATTCTTCTGAACACTATCTCCTTACATTACCCCAGTTACGAGTGGTTGAGTCAGGATTCAAACTGAGGGTTGGCTGGTTCCAAAACTATGGTCATAACTGCTCTATGCTGTCACTTCTCTGGAGAATGCTGTGAGTCTCATTGGCTCCTTCATGAAAGAAATGCTAGTAGAACCTGGCACTTGGGTGTCATTTCCAAAGCCAGAGGAATGGCTTTCTTCTTCTCCTCCTCCTTCTTTTTCTTCTTCTCCTACTCCCATCCTCCTCCTCCCTCCTCCTCCTTCTTGTCCTCCTCCAATCTTCCTCCTCCTCCTTCCTCCTCCTCCTTCTTCTCCTTCTCCTCCCTTCCTCCTCCTCCTTCTTCTCATTCCTTCTTCTCCTTCTCCTCCTCCTCTTCAACTTCTCTTCTTCTTTCTCTTCTCCTCCTCCTTCTCTTCTTCCCTCTTCCTTCTCTTCTTCTTCCCTCCGCCTTTTTCTTCTTCTCCCTTCCTCTTCCTCTTCTTCATCTCTTTCTCCTTCTGCCGTCTTCTCCTCCTCCTCCGCTTCTCTTTCTCCTCCTCCTCCTCCTCCTCTACTTCTTCTTCTCCTCCTCCTTCTTTTCTTCTCTTAGTGAGTCACACAAGAAAGGAACAGCAACAACAACCAACAGCCTACAGAGATGGAGGAAAAATGGCAGTTTGGTTCCTGTGACCCCAAGAAAGATTTTTTCTTTTCTTCCTACAGGATCAAATACATTCACTATGACAAGACTAATCTGGGAAAATGGTAATGGATGAACTCAATGTGGATCTAGAATAAGGCATGGGTGTTTTGTCAGGGACATTTGGAGTCAGCAAGGAAGCTGGAAGCATCCGGAGTCAACAGGACCAGATGAGGGAGATGTCACAGCTCTCAACCACTCCACTCCTCAGGACGACCAAATGATCACTCAAGACGATTGTCCTAAGGGAGGAGAACTATATTCTAGGGAGGGATTGTACATATCTACTAAAATACGTGACAAACTTGCAAAGTCACTAAACATTAACATTATAACATGCTGTACCTTCCAAAGTGGCTAAGATGTTTGGGTGGTTTTTCTTTTTCAAGAAAACAAATGTTTAATAGGAGGGTGCTGAAATGAGCAATCATGTACCTTGCTGGTAGGTGAGGAAATATGAACAATCTCCCAAAAAAGCAACTTGGCAATGTTCATAAAAGGTTAAAGGTGTTTTCCTTTCACCCTTAAATTCTACATCAAGAAATAGATCCCCAGCCTAGCCAAGATGGTGAAACCCTGTCTCTATTAAAAATACAAAAATTAGCTGGGCACGGTGGCAGGCACCTGTAATTCCAGCTACTCAGGAGGCTGAGACAGGAGAATTGCTTGAACCCAGGGGCAGAGCTTGCAGTGAGCTGAGATTGCGCCCCTGCACTCCAGCCTGGGCGACAGAGTGAGACTCCATCTCAAAAAAGAAATAAAAGAAATAGATACTAAAGATATAATAGAAAGATCTCTAGTCTTTATAGTTAAATGTCCTAGGTGTAAATACCATTTCCACCCTTCTTAAATACGTGACTTCCAGCAATTTGCGTAACCTCTCTGTGTCTCAGTTTTCTTACTTATAAAATGCGGAGGTGATAAGACCTATCTCATGGAGGTAAAATGAATATATATATATATATCGCTTGAAACAGTGCCTGGAACACAGTGAGATCATCATTGTTATTAATATTAACACTGAGATTGAGGAAGAATGATAGGCGTGTCAATCAAAGTTGGGTAACGTATCAGCTGTGTGACATTAAACAAGCTAACAATCCTTGCTGAAATTCAATTTTTTAATTTACAAAAATGAGTACGATAATGCATATTTTGTGGTTCTTGTGAAGATTAAGGATTACAAACAATACGTATATATGAAATATACATGGTATACATATATGATTTAATATATAGTTGGAATTTTCAAATATATAATTTGGTATTGTATATGGCTTATTATATATAATATAATAATATAATAATTAAAATACTATAATATAAGCCATATGCAGTATATATATAGTGTCTATATGTTTGTCTGTAAATAACATATACATTATAAACAAAATATATAACTTACAAACGCATAGTATAAGCAAAATACATACATTATATATTTACATAGCATAAGCTAAATAAACAATATCTGTTATTAAATTTGAAATCAGAAGAAAGCATCATAAACCTGAGAAGGTCACACGGAGAGAACATTTGGGGGTCACCAGGCTGTTGTGACATCTCATTTGCATTCTACAGTGTTTTCCAACGAACAGACTTTTTTTTGTTTTTTGTTGTTTTTTTTTTTTAGACAGAATCTCAATCTGTTGCCCAGGCTGGAGTACAGTGTTGTGAACACAGCTCATTGCAACCTCCACCTCCTGGGTTCAAGCGATTCTCCTGCCTCACCATCCCGAGTAGCTGAGATTACAGGCGCCTCGCACCATGCCCGGGTAATTTTTGTATTTTTCGTAGAGATGGGGTTTCGCCAGGTTAGCCAGCCTGGTCTCAAACTCCTGACCTCAGGTGATCTGCCTGCCTCGTTAACGTAATTCTGGGCTAAGAATGCTTCCTTACGACACTGTGAGAAAAGCAAACACTGTTGGTTTCAACATCATATTCCATATCCCCAAATGTCCAATATACAAATCACATGCACTTGTCACAAAAGTCGCAGTCTGGCCCTTTGAGGCAGCAAGAGTCAGGTGGAGATTATGCCTTTTAAGATGTTACCTTATAATAAACAAACAGCTAAAGGATCACTTCTGTAAGGATATTTTCAGGTTAAAGAAGGCTATTTCAAAGGTGATTCAGGGTGTGTGTGTGTGTGTATGTGTGTTGTGGAAAGTTTCCCTTTGCTTAAATTAATTAATTTATATATTATTATACATATTTTTAAAGACGGGGTCTTGCTCTGTTGCTCAGGCTGGAGTGCAGTGGTGTAATCATAGCTCATTGCAGCCTCAAACTCCTGGGCTCAAGGGATTCTCCCACCTCAGCCTCCCAAGTAGCTGGGATTACAGGCATGCACCACTATACCTGGCTAATTTTTTTTTGTAGAGATGGGGGTCTCTCTATGTTGCCCAGGCTGGTCTCAAACTCCTGGCCTTAAGGATGTTCCTGCCTCCACCTCCCAAAGTGCTGTGATTACAGGTGTGAGCCTTGAGAGCTTTCCTTAACATCCTTTCCTTCCAGGTCATATGGACCATGTTCTGTTTTTCTCTCAGAGAACATAGCTTTTCAGATCATGACCTGATTTCTCATGGTGAATGCAGCTGCCTTGTGAGAAAACACCTGACAGAAAAGACGGAAGAAGTGTTTTCAGCTGTCTCCAGGACAGCAGCTTAATTTCACCTTTTCAGGCAAACTGCGAGGAACTGTCCTAGTCAGTAGAATTGGTGCCCATCCCAGTCTCCTCTGACGCAAATGGTAATGAAACGTTGCTGTCATTTATCAACATCAGGTATTAGCGCCCTGCATGTTCAGTGCTAAGTCATTGGCACAGATTAGATACAAATTGTCCCCTTGAATAAAAGCACTCTATACTCAGATGAAAACTATTGATTTCCAATCTACTCCCCAAAGGACTCTATCATCAGGCCACACTGGGTAAGTTGCTTCAGTTTTGACTTTTGGATTTGGGCCTGAGATTTCATTAACAGGTCATAACACTCAGTGTTGTTTAATTAGTATAGTAGAAAAAGAAAGAATTGCTGTAAATCAGGGCATTCCAGATTGGGATATGACCTTGACGCTGCTGTTCCTACCCTGTTTCAGCTGTGATCAAGGATGCCCTCAGGGCCTCAGCGTCTGATTCTTCCTGGTAAATCAAGAACATCGTTAACACTCAATCGTGATTTCATTTCCAGTTTGGAAAAGCCACCTCTGCTCCTAGTGAGAATTAAGATTTTGTCACACTTATCGCAGCTATTTATTTATGTTGTAAAGATGGGGGCCGGGCGCGGTGGCTCACGCCTGTAATCCCAGCCCTTTGGGAGGCCGAGGTGGGAGGATCACGAGGTCAGGAGATCGAGACCTGGCTAACATGGTGAAACCCCGTCTCTACAAAAAAAAAAAAACTAGCGGGGCGTGGTGGCGGGCGCCTATAGTCCCAGCTACAGGCTCCTTCTCAGCTCAGGAGGCTGAGGCAGGGGAATGGCGTGAATCCGGGAGGCGGAGCTTGCAGTGAGCCAAGATGGCGCCACCGCACTCCAGCCTGGGCGACAGAGCGAGACTCTGTCAAAAAAAAAAAAAGTTGGGGGTTGTACTGTATCTGTAAGATGTACCGTATCTGTCTCTGCCTTTCCTCCCCCTCCACAAATTGTAGCACATCATAGACAAAGGATGAATTTCCGACATTGACAGTGCTCCTTTACAAAATGATAAGCAAAAATGTCAGTACCCAAGCTCAGACCGGCCAGACCAGAAATCTTGTCTATTTGGTTAGTGCCCAGAAACCATGCTGGCATATAACAGGTGCTGAAAACAGGTGCTCTTAAAAAAAATACAAATCTGAAAAATATTAAGTTTGGCCAGGTGCAGTGGCCCATGCCTGTAATCCCAGCACTTTGGGAGGCTGAGGTACAAGGATTGCTTAAGCCTAGGAGTTCGAGGCGAGTGGATCACTTGAGATCAGGAGTTAGAAGCCAGTCTGGACAATATGGTGAAACCCTGCCTCTATTAAACATACAAAATTAGCCGGATGTGGTGACGCATGCCTGTAATCCCAGCTACTCGGAGGCTGAGGCAGGAGAATCACTTGAACTCCAGAGGCAGAGGTTGCAGTGAGCTGAGATTGTGTAACTGCACTCCAGCCTGGGCAACAGAGCAAGACATGTTCTCAAAATAATAATAATACATCAGTTTAAGAAATGAATATTAAACTTTTTTAAATGGCTAAAAACATGAATAAGTCAAAGGACATATAAGCATGCTTAATCTCACTAAGAAATAAATGTATAAGTTATAATGAAATAAAGAAAATACAACTTTTCTGCTTTTATACTGATGAAAATGGAAACCAGTTGGTAATATCCTGAATTGAGAGCAGGTGAGGTGGCTCATGCCTGCAATCCTAGTACTTTGGGAGGCCAAAGCGGGAAGATTGCTTGAGACCAGGAGTTTGGGACCAGCCTGGGCAACATACAGAAACCCTTGTCTTTACAAAATAATAATAATAATAATAATAATAATAATAATAATAATAATAATAAT
>NC_045441.1:15461078-15467897 GCF_002776525.5 Piliocolobus tephrosceles | reverse complement strand
ATAATAATAATAATAATAATAATAATAATAATAATAATAATAATAATTAGCCAGGCATGGTAGTGCACACCTGTATCCCCAGCTACTCAGGAAGCTGAGGCGGGAGGATCACCTGAGCTCACAAGTATAGTAGTGGCCTATAATTGTGCCACTGCACTCCAGTCTAGGTGACAGAGTAAGACCCCTAGTCTCAAACAACAAGAACAACAACCAAAAAAAATTGGTGGAGTTGTGATGAAAACATTGTGAGGGATTTAGAGTAGTCAATTCTTAAAGGAAAATCATGTGATAGCTATTGAAATTTACAACATCCATATCCCGGACCCAGCAATCCCACTTCTCAGATTTCAGTCTGCAGAAAAATCAATCTCATGCAAAAATATGTGTGCAAGAGTGTTCATTTTAGGAATAGCTGCAATAGTGAAATATGGGAAAACACCCAAGTTAGTAAATATTTTAATAACTACAGACAATATTTGTTGAGTACTTACCTGGTGCTTGTCTCCTTAGTCTGTATTTCACAGACAATAAACTCAGGAAATTGATTCTATTAATATCTTTCACTCTCAGATAAAGACAGGTTAAAAGGCAGATGCTAAAATAGGAAAAACTTTGGGCTTTTTTTTTTGGTTTCTCTTCCTTTTTTTTTATAGTAGTGCAACATACTCTTCTGGGTACTTAAAATTTTTGACACATTTAATTTAATTTAATTTAATTTAACAAGATGGGCCTGTTATCATCATCCCCATTTTACATTTGAGGAAACTGATACTTAAAAGAGTTTAAACAACTTGCTCAGACTCTCACAGATGGCAAGTGACAAAAACAGGTACACTATGCTATGTGCTTGCCTACTTAAAGACAATACTTACGATTTTAACCTTTTTTTTTTGAGATCGAGTCTCGCTCTGTCGCCCAGGCTGGAGTGCAGTAGCACGATCTCTGCTCGCTGCAACCTCCACCTCCCAGGTTCACGCCATTCTCCTGCCTCAGCCTCCCGAGTTGCTGGGACTACAGGTGCCCGCCACCACGCCCGGCTAACTTTTTGTATTTTTGGTAGAGATGGGGTTTCACCGTGTTAGCCAGGATGGTCTAGATCTCCTGACCTCATGATCCGCCCGCCTCGGCCTCCCAAAGTGCTGAGATTACAGGTGTGAGCCACCGTGCCTGGCCTCTCCTTTTTCTGACTTGATTAAATGTCTTTTTTTTTTTGAGATAGAGTCTTACTCTGTTGCCTAGACTGGAGTGCAGTGATTCAATCTCGGCTCACTGCAACCTCCACCTCCCCGGTTCAAGCGGTTCTCCTGCCTCAGCCTCCTGAGTAGCTGGGATTACAGGCACCTGCCACCACGCCTGGCTAATTTTTGTATTTTTAGTAGAGATGGGGTTTACCATGTTTGCCAGGCTGGTCTTGAACTCCTGACCTCACATGATCCATCTGCCTCGGCCTCCCAAAGTGCTGGAATTACAGGCATGAGCCACTGCACCCAACCAATTAAATGTCTTAAACCTCAAGTTCTTTATCTGTAAAATGGGAGCAATGCCATTATCTTACAGAATTTTGTAAGTTAATGTATCTGTATCAAGTTGCATCAACCGACATTTACTGGAAGTTCTAGTTAG
Organism: Piliocolobus tephrosceles; assembly: GCF_002776525.5. NCBI lineage: Eukaryota > Metazoa > Chordata > Mammalia > Primates > Cercopithecidae > Piliocolobus > Piliocolobus tephrosceles. The sequence goes on along the minus strand of NC_045441.1, from coordinate 15,466,274 downwards.
TGCCATCAGACAAGAACAGATTAGAAAGAAGGAAATAAAACTACCTTTCTCCACAGACGATATGATTGTTTATGTAGAAAATATAAAAGAATCCACGTAGATCTCCTGGAACTAGGAACTGAGTACAGAAAGATTGCAGTAGCCAAAGTTAATATGTCAATTTCTTCTTTGTTTTCCAGCATGAACAACTGGAATTTGTAATTTAAAAAATGTCATTTATAGCTGAACCCCAAAAGTGAAATGTTTACGTAAAATAATAGATATAAATCCAACAAAATATTTATAAGATAGATGGACATGTCCTTCAATAAGTAAATGGATAAACAAACTGAAGTTCAGCCATAGAATGCAATATTTTTCACTGATTAAAGAAATGAGCTATCAAGCCAAGAAGAGACATGAATGAATATTAAATTCATATTGCCACGTAAAAGAAACTAGCCTGTTCAAACTACATAATGTATGATTCCAGTTTCCTGACATCCTAAAGAAGACAAACTATAGAGATGTTACACAGATCATTGGTCCCCAGGGGCAGGAATTCTGGGGGAGAGAGGAGGGTTGAATCAGTAATGCACAGAGGTTTTCTTTTTCTTTTTTTTTTTTTTGAGATGGAGTCTCGCTCTATTGCCAGGCTGGAGTGCAGTGGTGTGACCTCAGTTCGCCGCAACCTCCGACTCACTGGCTCAAATGATCCTCCTGCCTCGCCCTCCCGAGTAGCTGGCATTACAGGCACGTGCCACCAAGCCCAGCTAATTTTTGTATTTTTAGTACAGATGGGGTTTCATGTTGGCCAGGATGGTCTCAATCTCCTGACCTTGTGATCCGCCCGCCTCGGCCTCCCAAAGTGCTAGGATTACAGGTGTGAGCCACAGTGCCTGGCCTTGATGAGGATTTTTGAAAAGAAACTAGAATCCAACTGTAAGAGCTCCCAATGGCTGAAGCTGGAACAATTTGAACAAAAATATAATAATTCAATCATGATTCAAAGTGTAAAATACTTTGTATATGTGTATAAAGATTTTATATATAATACTTATTTTATATAGTTATTTATATATTAAAGTATTTTATATATACAATACTTATTATATATACTTATTTCCATAAAAAGTATATACTTATATATAAATATACATACACTTTTATATAAAAATATATATTTATATAAATATACATACACTTATTTATATATAAATATGTCATAAATATTTTATAATACATAAAATTTTAATAAATATATGTTAATAAATATGTAAATACATATCTATAAATAACAAATAAGCGGGGAAAGTAGTCAGCTCTCTGATACAACTTTCCAAGTGATTCTATGTAGCTACTCCAGCCTCAAGGAGGTAAAACGTAGAAGAATAAAGCTTTTCTTAAGCGTGGGCTGCCCATAGTGACTTCCTTCCAAAGGCTACAGTATGTAAAGCGGGTAAAAAAGTAACTTTCCAGAGGAGAAACCTGGGAAACTCTACGCAGCCACGTGATCAAGGTCACCATCAACAGTCGTAAATTATGTTGAAAGTATAGGCCGGGCACAGTGGCTCACGCCTGTAATCCCAGCACTTTGGGAGACTGAGGTGGGCAGATCATGAGATCAGTTCAAGACAAGCCTGGCCAACATGGTGAAACCCTGTCTCTACTAAGAATACAAAAATTAGCTGCGCATGGTGGCACATGCCTGTAATCCCAGCTACTTGGGAGGCTGAGGCAGGAGAATTGCTTGAACCAGGACCGGGAGGCGGAGGTTGTGGTGAGCCGAGGTTGTGCCACTGGACTCCAGCCTGGGCGACAGAGCGAGACTCCGTCTCAAAAAAAAAAAAAAAAAAAGGAAGTATGAACCCTTGATATCATGTAATAACAATAGTACTTTACCTCTGTAATCTTCCTCTCAAAAACCCATAACCTCAGTCTAATCATGAAAAGAATATCAGACGAATTCCAAGAGAGAGGCATTCTACTATATATTTGACCAGTACTCAAAATGGTCAAGGTCATCAAAGACAGGGAAAGTCTAAGAAGCCACCACAGCCAAAAGGAGTCTAAAAAGACCTGTCAACTAAATGTGGCATCGTGGATGGCATCCTGGACATTAAAGATGAAGGAAATCTAGACAAATATGGACATTAGTTAATAATATGTCAATATTAGTTCATTAATTATAATAAACTCACTACGTCTTGGACATTGGGTAAAAATTATGGAAATCAGCCAGGCGCAGTGGCTCACACCTGTAATCCCAGCACTTTGGGAGGCCGAGGAAGGTGGATCACCTGCAGTCGAAGTTCGAGAGCAGCCTCGGCAATATGATGAAACACCGTCTCTACTAAAAATATAAAAATTACCTGGGCATGGTGGTGCATGCCTGTAATTCCAGGTACTTGGGAGGCTAAGGCAGGAGAATCACTTGAACCTTGGAGGAGGAGGTTGCAGTGAGGGAAGACTGTGCCATTGCACTCCAGCCTGGGTGACAAGAAAGAAATTCCATCTCAAACAAAAATTATGGAAATCTAAACAAAGTATGGACTTTAGTTAATAATGAATCAGTGTTAGTTCATTAATTATAATAAATTAACCAGTAATGTAAATTATTAATATTAGGGGAAAATGGGAATGAGCTATATGGGAAATTTCACTATCTTCTCATTTTTTGTGTGAATACAAAACTCTCATAAAATAATTTTTTAAAGACAGCATTCTTACAAAAAGTATTGTTCTGGATCAACTCCCACATGATCTACAAGAATGTAGCCCCCTAGAGCAGCCCACAAAATATCCTGGGAATTTCCAAGAGGCACTTGTAATGTCCCTCTTTCCCTTCTCTTCTCAAAGTTTCCTCCCAGAGTTGCCTATAGCAATGTTTTTCTGCTGAAATATTCTTCTCAAATAGCAACACTTCCGTCAATATTTGCAAAGGCACGGCCACTGCAGCCCACCAGAGGAGCCACGTCTGCAGTGGTACCCTCTGATCTTCCCACCAAAGCTACTACAGCAGGTATTGATACAGTTCTTTGCTGCAACCACTTGCCCTCTGTCTTGAGTAGGAATCACGGAGACTGCGCTGGGCTCCAGGAGCAGAGACTTTTCTGTGCTCAATCCCCAGCCTTCCTTTCCAGCATAGACAATTTGCCCTTGAACCCAAACTGCAGTTTCTTATGCCTGCACCAGAAACATCTTGATGTATCTGTGGACGTATCCACTGCTAGTTTTACTCAAATAGTTCTGCAAGAAATTGAATCAGATTCACATTAGATCTCCTCTTCCTCCTTCTCCTCTAGTTCATGCTTCTGTGAAATCGGGATATTTTCACTACAGTTAATCCTATGGGAACAAATTCCAAACTCCAAACCACTCTATATGAGGTTACCTTAGAATGAGTCAAGTTGATGGATTCCTTGGGTTGAACTCAGTGTAGGATGTCGACTCGTGGTTTAGGAGCTTTGAAGGCAATGTGCAAATTGACTGATGTGAAAATTCTTAGTACAATTACTAGGGCATTATAAATCCTGAGCATGATGAATGCTCAGAAGTCCCTGTGAATTTTGCCAGTAGTTATGCCTATAATATGTCGATATTGGTTCATTAATTATAATAAACTCACTACATCTGGGACATTGGGTAAAAATTATGGAAATCAGCCAGGCGTGGTGGCTCACACCTGTAATCCCAGCTTACTGTAAGTTCTTTAAATAAAGTATAGATGAAAACAGTTAATGTATAAAGACAAGAGTCAGAAGATCATAGCTCGCTGCAGCCTTGAATTCTTGGACTCAAGAAGTCTTCCCGTCTCAGCCTCCCAAAGTGCTGGGAATACAAGATTGCACCACTATACCCAGCCCGGAAGTCTCTTTAGAGAGGAGGGATCTCTGCTTAGGGGAACTACATTGATGAGCCCCTCAGTGTAGAATGCAAGTCGAAGTTGGAAGGAGACAGTGCTAAAAAGAAATGAGGAAGCTATTCTACAACAGAATGAATACAAATTCAGAGGAGAATAGAGAAGAGAAGAGAAAGAGGATCTGGCTCAATAATGAGCTTGGAGAAGAAGGAAGCTAAATACCCCATTTTAAACGTTTGTATTTGAATATCCACAAGTCTGCTACAAATACAAAGGTCTTGTGTAAGTGGGTTTGAGGGAAATCAAGGGGAAGAGATGGTTTCCGTGTCTGGATAATGGGAAGCAACACCATTTTCTAGTGATAATATATCACGGCAAGAGGAAGTGCCAAAGCTTTAAGCCAAAGGTGGCAAGGAAATGGAAGCCTGCCCAGAATCTTCAGAAGTCTTTGGGAGAGACAATGGGCTACCCACAATTTAGGGAATGAGATTAGAAAACAATCTTAAAATCTAGGGCTTAAGGGGAAGGATCATTGATGTCCCTGATGTCTGAGTTACAATAGTATCCCTTTGAGATTGAGCGAAGTTCGGAGAATTGAAGTGAGTTGCGTATGCTGACCTGGCTGGATCGTGTTAAAAGTGGGACTAGAATTTGTTCCTCTGACTCACCTCCACATAGGAAAGTAAAAACCTCCTCTCCTCTTGGCCTTGCAGTGAACCGATCTATTGCTTTTTCTGCTTGATCTAACTAAGGTCAGCTCTGGTCAAGCTCATTCTCAGAGAGAGCCATTTGCAAAGTTCAACTTAAAGTGCTCACATATGCATCCCAGGAGACGCATATTGATTGTCATAATCAATAGCCAATGTTTGGTGTTATTTTACGTGTGGTGAGGTGATGATACCTGCAGAGTTCTAACGTGACCAATAAGGCTATTTTGTGGGAGTAACTTACTCTTCATTTTTCAATAAGCAAAGTGTCTATGAAAGTAGCTTCCTCAGCTGGATGCAGTGGCTCACGCCTGTAATCCCAGCACTTTGGGAGGCTGAGGTAGGTGGATCACCCGAGGTCAGGAGTTCAAGACCAGCCTGGCCAACATGGTGAGACCCCATCTCTACTAAAAATATAAAAATTAGCCAGGTGTGGTGGCTCATGCCTGTAATCCTAGCTACTTGGGAGGCTGAGGCAGGAGAATCGCTTGAACCCGGGAGGTGGAGATTGCAGTGAGCTGAGATTGCGCCATTGCACTCCAGCCTGGGCAATAGAGTGAGACTCCATCTCAACAGCAGCAACAACAACAAAAAGAAAGAAAGAGAGAGAGAGAAAGAGAGAAAGAAAGAAAGAAAAGAAAGAAAGAA